>NW_019213136.1:0-471352 GCF_002532875.2 Varroa jacobsoni
TAGAACAATGAAATTGAAAAGACATGATGAAAAAAATTAAACCACGGGAGCTGTTTGGTTGGGCTCATTGCCCACTAATGCCCAGATAAAGTCTGACTGACATATCTATGCGGCGAGTAAGATAGATTCCAGAGCTCCAAAAAAATCTGAAGCCGTATGAAAATAACGATGAGGATAAAATAGCTGGACTTACTGTGTAAAGCGCATCGGTGAATGGCAAACATAAAATTGTTGTACTTATGTGTCCATTAAAAATAAATTTAATTTGAGTTTTCAAATGCTAACCCTAATATTGTTGCATTCATAGGCTCATTTTACTAGTGCCTTCAGTAGTCTAAATAAGACAGGTATTATCAAAAAAGATTAAGAACAATACCAGACAGTATTTCGTTTTTCGAGAAACCGACTTTTGACACGACCCAATGGGTATTATTATAGTTTTCGGACAAAGAAAATTGTACCCTTTATAAAGGGTAACCACATATCTAGCACTCTATTCTCATCTCTATAAATATATGTGTGTGTGTAGGTGTAGAGACAATGTCTACACATGTTTCCTTCACACATTAAGATGATCTATCGTCGAATTCTACCACTATCTCATCAAAGATACACTAAAACATCCTGCGTTTTATTTTTCATATGGAGACCTGCTATGCGAAGGAAAATGCCGGTTGTTTAGTTCAGACGCTGATTGAAACACTGGCTCGATTTACTTTAAAGTCAGGTCCTCCATAAGCGTCTCACAGAGTTTTCTAGTAGTTTTATAGAAAATATTTCCGTATCACCGACATGTACTTCGTGGAAGTTATCGCTCCAGCGCCTCTCGATTTATACCCATACTCGCTGAGGCCTCACTGCTTCCCCGTAACAGTCTGATGAAAGATTTGAACAGCATGATCAAATACCACACCGCGCTCTTCAGGAACAGATTCCTTCACCTGTACATCGTACAGTCACACCGTTGACGTGTCGAATCGAAGTCATCAACATTCACAGTAGCGCGAGTGCCAGAATTGATTCAAGAACGAAGAAGGAATGAAAAAAAATTATATTAGTGATCTCAGCTCAGCTGGACGATAGATAATAATAAATGACACAAATCGGTAGTCATGTTGTTAGTCCACTGAGCCAAACGGGTGCAAAAAGGCAGTGGGCAAACATTGGTTGACGTTTTAAAAATTAGCGCTAGCAGGGGAATATTGTAGTTGGTTTATCGTGTTTTGGTTAGGTAAATACGGTTAGTAAACGTGACGCAGCGTTTACTAATCCGTTCACGGCGTTCACAATACGAAGGCTTTTCATGGACAATCTTTTCCGTATCACCAAGGAATCATATTGATTTCGTAAGTTTTTAGCAATTAGTTACTAGTTATTATGTACTTCAAATAAATGTACACACACGCATAGACATATTAACGATATAACTGAGATTGCTTAATATAAGTCACGATTATAAAATGGAATGAGAGTATTTCAGGCACAATTGATCTGAATTTGAGAAGCATTTCGAATCTATCACAGAGAGTAGTCTCTTCATATAAATGAATAGTTATGTGCAAATGCTACAGAACATTCGAAGTGACCGAGTGGCTACTTAAATGAATGTTTCAACTTTTACGTCCGGTGTCATACATTGCCTCAAACGGCTGGCTTTCAACAGTGTTGCTGGAAATGGAACTGTGTAACAATTTCCCACACTTCAATAAGTTGGTAACAATTGAAGTGATTTGTAGCTTCATGGCTGGCATATTTCCTACCTCAATTGATTTACTCTACTTCGAGAACCCGTATGACCTTCACGTATCCCTTAGGTAAAGTAATTAACTGTCCTCGATGTGAATCTAATATTTATAATAAAATGTGATCATTAAAAACATTTACCGCACAACACCATCGATGTACCAACAACTGGCACACGTTCAAAAGACTCCGCAAATTTACAACTTTTGTTATAGTTATTATTGCACCGTTGCTCTTAGGGCTATATCCTGGGCTTTTTTACCACTAGAATATGTTCTACTTCAGTCTTACAATATATTGCTAATCGAAATTACTGATGTTACTTTGTCCTATACAAAGGCAAGGCGCCACTTCTGTAGTATGCACATACCGCAGCTAGTCGTTTTCTAAGCATCAGGTCCCTGCGTGCACTGAACGCCCGAGCGTATGGCCCTCCAGCGCGCTCGAGGGCGTCGCGCAACTGAGCGGCTTCCCTACTCAACGCGACGTGAAGGCCGGCCACGGTGCTCTGCATAGCTGCACCCGGAGGCAAAGCTCGTTCTACTTGTTCCGCCAGCGCTCTACCACAAAGATCGTACGATAAACCGATGCGTAATAAAACGGCATGAGCACGCCAGTGTGAACGAGCTCCTAGAAACAAGAGAGTATGCAAACAAATATAAAGGGGTTTCACATAGAGGAACAGTGGTTAACTCGGATAGACTGAAGGCATTTGTATATACAGGAAATATAGCCGCAACTTAACTTGACTCTGATGCCTTCCTCCATTGTGCAAGTTGCTTTAGCGGCAAAATAAAACCTTGACTCTAGCTTCTAAACTTCTGCCTCCATACAGAACAATTAAATATGCATATTAATTCAAGTACGGTAGAAAATTTGCAGACGTAGAATCTCAAAAAGAAGCAAATTCAATCAAGTACCAGTGGATCGAAATGCCGTTTCGTTGTGTTCCTGACCAGGACCGCTCTGATCCGTAGGGTCACCCTGACTTGTGTGGCCTGCATGTGGAGTCTTCTTAACCAACGACTCCCAGTCAATCTCAAGAGCATCGTAAATTGGCGCTGGTTGGAACTGCTTCCTACGCTGTTCCGCACCCCCGCCACCACTCTCCTCGGACGACTCGGCTATCGATGAGATCAACAAAAATTTAAAATAATTAAATCCAGTTTTATCAATACGAATTTTCTAACTTCGGTAACTTTGTTTTATTAGGATTTGAATGAATTAGACGCTTGAGTTTTCGGCCATATAGAAATAAGCGCTGGATGTAGTTATCCTTGTCAATGACAACAATTAAACATGATAAATATATTGGAACATTTCTTTTAGCTTATTTTCATAGCATGCTTATAGTGGAAATGAGTCGTAAGCGCAGAGCAGCATCGGCTTACCCATTGGCTCATTATCCTCCTCGATCAAAGCCTCCAGATCGTCATCTGAAATTGCTTCGGCTTCCTCTAGAAGTCCGCCTCGTTTTCTGCCGATTCCGAGCGTTGACGCCTCATCACCGGTCGTCATCTCTTCGAACGTTTCGTCGCCGCCGTCGTCTGAGATGCGTTTGTCACTTGTATCAGCTTTGTTATCTTTTGCAGTGCTTTCGCTATCTCCTACCAGTAGTTCATTTTCAATATCGCTAGTGTCCTCGAGGCCTTCGTCCTTTGAATGGCCATCGGAAAATTGAGACTTCTTTTCTTCTCGATCCATCTCTTTAACCAGGAGGCCATCCTCCTCAGAACTCCAGTCGGAAAATTGCTCCTTTTCTGCTTCGTCACCGCTATCGATATCATTCTTCTCAATCTCGTCGCATAACGCTGGTGATTTTGTTTTGCTATCGTGCTCTTCCGTTGTGCTAGCAGTATCCGCCTATCAAGAACACATACATACGAAAACGTATACAATTATATATACTCTTGTATACTTATTATAGTTTCGGTTAGTTATGTGTCAATACAGCAAATAGTCTCTATGTCTTTAGCTATACAGATCTTTAAAATGTATCTTTAGAGTAGAAATTCCACTTTCTTCGTTATCGTGTGAGCGTGTCGTCAGTTTTGAAAACTTCCTACTTGCTATAAATGATAACTGCCCGCAAACAACTGTACCACGTGCAATAGCATACTTTTTCAGCGTGTCCTTTTTCTGCATTGCTAGCCTCAGCAACATTTTTACTTCCACCGGAACTCGCCTCAGTAACGCCAGCTTCGTTTTCCTTTGATCCTGCACTGGCTTCTTCTGAGGGTTGGTCATCACCATCATCCTCGCCCATGTGAGCTTCTTCGACGAGCACGCTTGAGATGCTTTCATCATTTGATGAATCTTCACCTTCGCGCTCTGCCGTACCTTCTGTACTTGCTCGTTTTCGGCGGGCAGCGGGCACAGCAGTCTCGTCATCGTCTTCTCCTCCATCTGAATCTCCTTTAATGTTATCACGTCCTCCACTGAAGGACGTTCTATTCTCATGAGTCTCATCTCGATGATGATCGGGGCTAACTGATCGGAAGGGGCCTCGGCCAGGGGCACCGTCGCCTCCTATGAAATGTCCGCCTGATGGCCCATGATGCCCTCCATGATGGGGGTGCGTCCTTCGGCCAAAATGAGCCCCGGGTGGACCCATGCCATGTCTACCGAGGGGCCCCCGACCTGAGGCAGCATGTACAGGCATCCCAGCAGGGGAAGGAGATCTGCAATGGCACATTATCAAAAAAATATTATTGAAAATACATCGAAATAGCTTATAGAGCGAAAAGCTTATAGGCATATATGTTTTTTATTTTAACTATACACGTGTCATTCAGGGGAAACCAGAGCAATATGTCTTAGCGCTGCAGACATCTGTGCCGTCTCACCGAAATCCAGCAGATGGTGGTCCTGTGACGTACAGTCCTGCTGTTTGTCCCTGTCTGCCCCTGCCTCGAAATTCATGGTCTGGGTGTTGCTGTCCCCTTGTGCTCCTGTAGTTAGTCATCGAGCCTCCATGACCCCCGTACGGGGGTGAAAGTGATCGACCACCACGCCCACTGTGAACCCCATTCATTCCTCCGGGTGGTGACACCTAAAAGACGTTGTGACGAAAAAGCGGATAAATGAGACATTATGAAAATAGCGCATTTCTTTTCGCCGAAAAAATTATAATGAAGCCAACAATAATGATTAGAGAGATGAACGTTACAACCTAATTTTTGTAAATTTGCGAAGTCCCCTTTTCACCTGTGTTAGGCGTCGTGTTTGAGACATCAGCAATAGCAAGCGTAGCAGATTCATTGAATGCAAACTTAATTTCGTTTCGGTTGTCTTCGCAACAACCATCTTCGTTGTCATTAAGTTTACAAACTTATCTTTGATGTTTGGTCTTTTTTGTTTGGCATATTAACCCCACCTGTCTCCTGTGCATCCTGTGCGGAGCTATATCGGGTGGCACAGCACTGTTTCCCCCTATGGAAATAGAGGGTCCTCCATATGAACTCCTCCTGCGTCGTCTTCGTCTCCGTTCGCGCGTATCGTCGCGGGCCTCCCTTTCGCTTTCACTGCCCGATCCGCTGCCACTCGACGAAGAGGAGCCCGATGAAGACGAAGACGATGAAGAGGAATTTCCCCTTCGGTGAGCATCAGGCCCAACGCCGATTGCAGCCGTCCCAGCGATATTATCTCTGTTCTGCAAGAGGTCCAGCTGCCTCTGCAGCTGAAGGCGCTTCCTCTCAAGATCATCGCCGTCTACTGTTTGGCCTTCTTCAAGCTCCGAGCCATCGTCAGATACCATGCCTTCTTCGGGCGACCTACACAGTGTCAAAATAAAGCAAGAATGTGCTGGAGTTTGTTTATACACATATATATATATCAATTCTCTAATTACTGTAAGAAGTTTGGTAACTAAGTTTTATCGCGGCGATAATAGACACAGGAGACAGCTGAGTGTAACTAGGTAGTTAACGCCTGTCCCGGCGATAGCTTAGTATTCGCCTGCTAGTTTTAGGGACAAGCTGTGGTCTAGGTTCGGATCCGGGCATAGACAGACTTCGTTTCATGCTTGGAGCCAGGCGCCTTATGGAATGCTTGACTGCGAAAACTCGAAATTTAAAGAGAGATGCCCAACGGCTATATGGCTTTAAGTTTTTCTAACACAAGTAAGACGAGTAAGTATGGCGGCTAACCACGATGACACAAAAATCCACCTTGCTCTAAATAACACAAAAGCTCGACAGGTCCTTGTTTGTTGGCTGGAACGTTTGAGTCCGTCAAGGTATGTTCAGTGGCACCAATGTATCGACATCAACTGCGAGGAGACTTACCGTATTGTAGACGTCAGAAGATGCAAGCGCAATTACATCGCAGATTTGTGTCAGATTAGTAACATGAAAGCAGTAATCAGTGACAATAGAGATATAACAATATAAGTTTATTAACAGCGATTATTTCCGGCTATGAACGCGTGTTCTTTCGGGGAGCAGATTTTGCCTAATCGAAACTGCTAAGTACACTAACCTGAGTCGTTTCTTGGACTTGAGAACCTTGAGCTCATTATCGTCGGTTGTTGGGCTACGATGGCGACTTTTCTTGTGGCGTCGGTGCTTTCTCTGAAAACAGAACAGCGTAGCACGCAATACCATTAGATAGCTTCTTAAGTATATTAACGTAGTGACAATCTAACCTATCTGGGTGCAAAGTCTAACAAAAAAGTAACATACCCGTACGTGTCCGGGCTCGCTTATATCGGCCTCCGGGGGTGGCGAGAGTTCCGGTCCAGCGTGCGGTCTTTTATGCTTGCGCGAATGGCCATGATGCTGCTGATAGCCGTGACCACCTGGAGGGTGACGTTCTCTCCGTTCACCTCGAGCTGTTACCAACGGATCGCGGGAATCCCTCAGGTCCCTTTGCTCGCGTTCATCGATGCCCCCCTTCCCCGGATGTAAATATCGACACTTCAATCCAAACTGACACCGTCCGTGCATAAAATTGCGACATACTTCGGGTGATTGAACCACGCGCTGCGACCAGCCAAACACGAAAACAAACAAAAAGAAACAAAAAAAAAGTAATCCCTGTTAGGTAATTTATATTTCTCGGGACTAATTAAGGATTACATTGTCTTATATTGAATGCATTTGAACCTCATATGCAAACGGTGAAATCTTTCTGCTACTTTAAGCCGATGTTGACTACGCTGCCACACGTTTTTCACTTTTTGTTGTTGTTATTATTGATTTCAAGCAATAGGCGATTTTAGGTTTGTGTACGAAAAGTTAAAAGCCTAAACAAATGTTTTTTTAACATACGATAAGGAGTAGGTCTTCTATGTGATAATATTTTATAATAAACGGATTGCATATATTTAAAGTGTAAGACTGTTTTTTTTGCCTGAAACATTAAGGCGATCGTTTTTGTGAAATGATTATGATTATAGTTGTATACGTCTAAGATAAGCATACGATTCACATAGAGTAAGCGACACGGAAGTAACGTTCGCTATTTACCATTTGCACTACTTTTAAAAGTTTGCACCCTTGCAGACCTCTTTTTGAGCATTTTTGTTTAAAAATCCATTTTGGAAACAAACAGCAAATCAACGTTTACATGATTATAGTTCGTTATTCGTTAACAAATATTAACTTGTTTACTATGGATTTTTATTCATAACGTGAAATGTTTTCATAGATTACAGGGTATGTGTTCTCAAATACATCTGTATTCATTGATTGAGGTCTTTTTTATTCGGCTGCATTGATCGCTTTAGAAATTCGGTTCTGTTTGCGCACAATGTGTATACTTTAGCAACAAATATAAATAATCAAAGAATGATCTTATCCACTATAAAGGTTAAAATGTGGTAGCACATCAATTAAAATATATGAACGATTTGCACTCTGTTTGACAAAACAGCTTATTACACATAAGTAGATACAAATACTGTATTGTGAATAGCATTTTTAACAGCAGCCGAATTTGATTGTGGGCAAAAAACGATAAATCTTTAAAAACATCTAGTTAGCCTTTTGTCTTTGTCAAGTTCCACTAAGCATGTTGCTGTGACACTTGGGAGCATTGTTTTGAATTAGCAGAGATCTCATACAAAATTTTCGAAAAACAAAAATACCATTTCGCATCGCACAGGATCGAGCCAAATAATATCATTATATAATTAACAACTTGTTTTTAATTAAATATTGAACTATTGTTGAATATATTATATAATAAGGACGTTATGCATTTTGAGAGCAAATAAGCTTGTTTCTGTGTGGCTTTCTATAATTTTAAGAAACTTGCGAAGTATTACTGTAGCATTCTGCAATACCTGTAATATGATGCTCATACATAATATAATGCGCGCCAACTAAGATAGTACTATTTATTAATGCAATTTACCGAGTTCTTCTGCAACCTTTTCTCTTACCTGTACGATATAAAATTTAAAATAATGAATTAAAACACTGTGCGTTATTTGAAGAAGACCTTACCTCTGGATAGCTGCCCCCTCCTCCACCAAGTCTGTCGAATACACTTGGCCTTCGAGATGTCATTTTTCCAACTTGTTGATCTTCTGAAGCTCGCTTTTGTATCACAATTCCAATAACACTTTTGTGGCACGGGATGTTCTTTGTTCTTCTTCCTGCTTCGTCGTCCGAACTGCCGGGAGTCTCAATTTCAACAGAGTCGTCACCTTCGACTAGGCTATAGGCGATAGTTCACATTAGCGCCGGCCGTATTCTATATGCCATCATAGTAATAATTACTACTACGACGTCATAGCTCGAAATGATGAACAATAGGTTAGTTATCTAATACACTGCTACGCGCACATGGGTAACGCTTCGACACGTCGTTCACGTGCAAATAATCAGCATCAACATAAAGTATTTCATTCGGCTGCCGGCATTGGTGATAAGCTCGACACAAGAATCATTACAGCATACGAATTCACTGTCGTCTGACTAAAAGTAACGGTAGTATGGGCTACCGAGGCGGAGGCGGTTTCGGCACACGTCTTCTTCTCGTTGTCGTTGTTGTTGTGCGAAGGCAGCTTTCGAAGGAAGCGGAGCAGCAGAGCCTGAACTAAACAGATAGGCAGCACCATGTTGTTTACAAATCGCGACGGGTGCCACCATCTTGGTTTCCATAAAATTCAAATCAAGAAACGGCGCGAAAACGCTCACCGCTCAATGGCCACTAGCCTGACTGTGTGTCTTTCTAGCAGATGTTGTCCCAAAGGGCAGCCAATAGGCTAAGGTAAACCTGAGCGTGGGTCGTAAACCCGATCGTATTTACGTGGTGTAATGTGAGGGCGTTTGCTATTGTGGTACCCTCTACATATATTTTGAGCAGTAGTCGACTAGCGCAGGAAATGCAATACTATACGAGCGGTTCTCGAACAACAACTCCATAAACGTGCGTCACGTTAACAACACGCGAGCTATTTGGCACTATGCGCACACGTGTTGCAGACCACGCCAATGCTGGCGGTGAACATAAGAAGAAGTGTCATCTGGTGAGGCTACAATAATTCGCAGTATAAAGAGAACGAGACAAGATTTGCGGCTGCGTGGGAAGAGCTAAGATATGCGACGCGGAACCCTCGGAGAACCTTAGGGGAGAAGAAATCCAATTCCAAAAATCTATTCTTGAATATGTATCGTACTTTGTCTTAGGCAGCCAACAATCCTCTCCTTCACCTCTCATTGTCGTCGGTGTAAAAGTTGTTTAAATGGCAAAACAGCAACTAGTTCTGTCACTCTTTGCTAAGCTAAGGTATACAACGGACATACATATAAGGTAAAAAAAGATCAATAATACGTCAGCATGGACGCGCGCAGCGTACATCATCCCATCTGGTTTACCGGCGAAGTATCAGTACCTTCAATATATCTATATACGTGCCGTGCGTATATATATATATATATATATATATTGAAGGTTAGCTGTTTGGTGGAATTATGGATTTCTATTTTATCTTCCATTTTTATAAAATGCAAATGGCGAAAGATTTTTCACACTTTAATATGGCTACCTCTGCACGTCATTGTAGTTCGCAAGGGGCAACCGATACAGATCAGGGACAATCAACGTTCAAAAAGATTCTATTTTATGCCAGGCCTTAAGGTCTACAGAAATCTTATAAAAATTCCTGAAACTTCGAGCACATTCTTGATTAAGCAATGAATGATATTTCATAGATGAACTTATCTGCCCGCGTTGATTAATCAGAAAATCAGAAAAAAATTGGAAAGTGCACAACTAATTTGACTTGACCTACCTCGTAGAACAGCAGGCTTCTTGTGGATTACAGTTGACCAGGCTTCTAATTGGGCAACTAATCATAAATAGTATTTTAAATAAACATATATATAGTGAAAATTTTGGTTATCCAGCTATCGAAGTATTCAATTAAGCCGCCGAAAATTGAAAACATCTATTTACTTCATGCTTTAAAGAAAATGTTTTTTCTAAGTCGAATATTTGTCTACTTTAATGTACCCCATCAAACCTTCTGGACTTCAGTTCTTAATAGAGTATTTGTAAAGAAGCGCCTAACTTAACAGAGGACATACATTTTCTAGAAATTTTCGAATTCCAACAAATCACTTAAATATTCTTTTCATTTATGTTTATTCTTTGCGCATCTACAGTTTAACTCTGTTCTTTCTTATAGTTCGAGCTTACTTGAACTTAGTGGATATTTGCTTATTAAAAGTGTATAGATTTGGTGTGTATAATAAGCTACGCCTAATACTTAGCGCGCAATTATTTATTCAGACTTTCAAAAATATATATGGTGAAGAAGAAATAGCCAATAGTAAAAATGTTGGCAGTCGCAATAATTCGCGTCAGGAAGGAGATATCTTAGGCAATTTCGATTGTTAAAACATTCTCTTCTTCACAGCCTGTGGCAAAACTTTTCCAGAAACATATTCTCCAAACATTTACTTTTTGTTTCGATCACTTTCTTTTTATGTAAGTCTTTTCCCTGGCGAAGCTAGGCAAAAAGTCGCCGGTTAAATGCAGATCAAGTACTCGTCAGACCGAGGTGTTGAGATTCGCAACAAACCGATTCTGTAAGTGCTTTTCTTTTCTTTATCTTTACTTTAGGCACTAATCTGCGCTACGGCTTACTCCAGTAAACCGCTTAATGCAACTAACTCGAGTAGACGAGTTGTTAAATAGATCATAGTCTTAAGAATCAAGAAAATTAGCGTTTGTTCGAAATTAGGTAAGTAAGCGCCATGTCTTGAAGCTATCAGGTAGCTAAATTCTAGAATGATCGTCGAGGTAAGGATCTGCCTTTACCTAGAGTAATGGTGCATTTCAACACCGACAGCTTGCTTCCTCGGAATGATCCTATTAAATACCAGGAGCAAATGGATCGATGGTCCGCCACTAACATTATTTGATTATAGCTTGTCTCGTATGCAACGGTGTTTGGGATTTTGCGCTTTTCCTAGGCGTTTTTATTAAGAAATTTTTATAGAATATTTTATTACAGTTTTAGGAACAATTAAATAGTCAGCAACCGCTGTAATGAAACATCAATTTTGCTTCTTGAAACATTACACTTGAAACTTTATGCATGTAATTGGGAGAAGACATTGAAGAAATTGAGTAATCGTCGCCGACTTTTCTAAAGCCTCGAGTTATCCCTCCACGACTCTTCTAGACTTCTTGAGTATTGAAAGTTCCTTGATGAACCTTTTTTCCAGAAGTTATAACATTTTGTTAATATGCACAGAATCGAAAGAGTAAAAGTTGCATGAAAGAAATATGTTACTGTGGTGATGTTTAAAACAAAAAGACCTCCAAACGAACGATCGGCAAATTTTGACAGTCTACACAATGACTTCCCTGTAACCGCTTTTTCAACAATTAATAGGTTTTCTTTCACATAAAAGATGTAGCTGATTTCTGTAAAACTTAAAGACGTGTCTTGTGTTTCGCCTATTGCTAGAATGCCCAGTGTATTATCTACTTACGTCTGTCTGTCTCTCTCTCCCATTCCAGGGCATAAAAAAGGTTTGCAGTACATAAGCTTCTGTTGTTTTTTTCCAATTTTTTAAAAAGCGACCACCTATTGCACTCGTTTTATTATCATGATTGCAAAAGTAAGCATAGCTATCAATCGAGCGAGTAGTAGTAGTGCGCCTTTTATTTTTGTTTTTTAATAGCCTTGCTGTCCTTTTATTGTCGTTCTTTTTCTGTTAATGATATAATCGTTGGTTAAATGAGTCATTTCTGTCGCGATCATTGGCACTGACCCAGTTTTCGTTTGAAGAAATTTCGCATTTGGTGAGATAGGGCGTTCTGATGCTCAGGTATAGTAGGCATACTAGATCACTAGTAGGTTATCAAGAAGTGGTGAAGTTAACAGACACTGACACATATTTAGTGGGCAGAAAGATAACGGGTTAAGTAATTATGAAAGTAAATAATATTCCTCTATTGATCACACCTTCTCTCATTTTGCATCGGTGTTTGATCCTCTCGAGGGCTGGACGACTTCTCGGGCCTCCGAGCACTCTTCATCTGAAGTTCTGCTGAGATCTGCGGCACAGAAGTTGAACCCGCCGACACAGTCGTTGTGATCATTCGAGCGGATTTCATCCATTGAGCTCGTTTGACGATTTCCTTCGTGTTTCCGTGGATCACGACTGAAGCATAGGCAGACTTCTGGAGGAAAGCGTTTTTCGTATAGCTTTTCGGTATCAGACGCCAAATCAGCCGAAGTAAGAAGTGTGCATATAGATACTAGGGTAGCCGTCAAGCAAGCAAGCATACTGCTGTGTTAGTCCAGTGGCGCTCAGCTCACTGGATTTAGTTGATTCCGGTAATTTAATTGCTGGTGTAATGGAGTTATTATAGCCTTCGCAACTGTTTCGGACGTAGTGTCGTTGGTGCACCTTCTGAGGCACTGCTAATAATTCTGTTGTCGACAATGTTGCACTTTGCTTTGTCCTGTGAGCGTCTCGACCTTTAGATTCAGCAAGCTTGAAATAGGTACACTTATGTAGCCCGAATCTTGTTCCGACTAAGAGGTTTCTGCGACCCACTGTCGAGGCCTAATTCACGCTATGTAATAAATCAGAGGCTTCGTTTTTAAAATTATGATCACCAGTTAAAGTAGAGCACTATAAGGGTGTCTTCTTTGCAAGTGGTGTATCTTTCGGTATCAGATGACTACCATCCCTTCGGATCAAGGTAGCCCGACACGTCCGTCCGATTGAATCGGCATCTGCATTACTTTGTTCCCTCACCGTGAACACGGTTGCAAAATACGTTGAAGCCCCGTCATGGGTTCGTTCGGTTATCTCATTCAACTGACCTATGATGGTCTCCTTAGTTTGCTGGCTGCAGAGAGTCGATCTATGCTGGTTACACGCGTTGCCATTTGAAAACTAGTTTAAGCGAGTTTTTTTTCCACTTGTGCTCATATTCTTGACATTTATCTAAAGGATATCGTATTGGCGTCAGGACACGCTGAGGCTCGTACAGTTTTGCTGGACAGCCGCAACCGTCATAATGTGTCCTTTGCTGCTTTACTTCAGGAGATTGTTTCTGGGAACGTGTGTTCGTAGAGTGTATCTGTTGCCTTATCATCAGTTCAAAGCTGACAATCTTTTCTCTGTCTTTTAATGGTGTCCGTTGGCGTGTTGTGAGCGATGTATGTTTGTGAATGGGGTCCCGGCCAGCAACAATATGACTGTCGGCTTCGTGGTGATTGCGTCTGGTGAGAGACTGATGGGCGAGTTTGCCACTGGCTCCGTGCTGTGGTTGACGGTACGTTATGTTAGGTCTTCCTTCAGGAGTGCGTTCTTTTATCTGCGACAAAGTTGGTCTCCTCGAAGATGTAGATAGTTTCTCGCTGCAGTGAACAAGGTTGTCTTTCTACTGGGGCTCTGGTGGACATGGAGATGGATCGAAAAGCTGAAGAATAGAAAGCAGCAGGAAGTTAAAACGATTCGTCACGTAGCATTAAATGTATTTTGTCTTTTGGAAGAAAAACAGTCATAGTCAGAATACTGCTTGGTGGTGCTGTCGTCGAAATAAATAAAAGTGATAGATACGAATTTAAAGAAAAACACTTCTGTACGTATGTATGAAAAACGCTTTACACCCTTATCTAAATTGCATACAAATCCATTCGAATCTGATCTCAAAATACCGCGAATTTGGCTCGTCTTGATTGGCTCGCAGAAGACGCATCGTTTGAATCCTCGTTGCAGAAGTCAATGCTGCTTGAGGTAGATAGTCACTGCGACTATCTGCGATGTTATTTTTGTGAAAACTTCTGCTACTGGGGCTGATACAAAGTTTATTGAAATTTCTGTTATCATTGCTGGCGATACAGATGTTGTTGACACTATTTTTGATTTCACCGTTCTGAACTTCTACACTTATTATTTTCGTTTATTTCCTTTTTGTGTTGGCGATGATTGTATTTCGACAAGAATGTTGCATAGATTGAGCTGGAACGTATTTTGTAATAGTTGCTGCTACTTCGGCTGTTGTTGTTGTTATTGCTATTGTTGTTGCATCTGTTGTTTTGTTGTCGATTTCTTCGATACCGGTCACCGTTGATGCGGTTGTGATAATAATAGCCAATTCGAGGTGATTATCGATCACAGAGATCGCTGCTTCGATAATCATCCATGCAGTAGTTGTTATTATTTCTGCGTAAACAGGCGTCGTAACCACTTACGCCATAATTTAAATAAAATTCCCAATGGTTGGCAGATCTTGGGCGCTCGCCATCGCCTTCTTGCACGTCATGGGACAACAATACATATTTTGATGGGCCACATGTATTTTCGGCAAAATGAATTTCAGAAGTCAAATTTGCATCGCTGTCATTCTTATGATTGTTGCTGCGCCTTTGACGATAATGGACTTCGTGCCTCCGGCGCTAGGGGGTACCATTCTTCGAGGTTTCCTGATCTCGGCACTTTTGCATCCGATGTGCATGGCAGTACTTTTCGTTTGCCCTACTTCGATCAGTAGTGCTTTGAAAAGGATCGTTCACCTGTACTTAATGTGATCTTTAGGTTTTTTCCATTCCGTATTGTCGGCTCTACTGCTTGTTGGTTTGTCCTTTGGCAAGACATTGTTAGCACGCTCCTCCGGTAGAGGACTTCGCGGCCAATCCTGATGTCGCTCCCAAAGAGGGCTTTCGGATCGACAAACGGCGGCCGTGATGATGTTGGCCGCTGGAGGCTCGAGTGGAATCTCAATGGGTTCAGTGACGAGTCCTCAGTTGATGGCTGGTTTAGACTAAAAACAACGAACACGTACCCACATAATAGGTGTATACCAGGCGTCAAACGTTGTTGCTTTTCTCGGCTTCAATACATCAAATAGAGCGTAGAGGTAAACTAAAAATGAGTAGCTGGACATGTGTCTTCTTTCATGTGTTTTCCCCTACTAATGTGTTGCGGCCAGGCATTCTGGCATCTATAAAAAAATAGAAGAATTCAGTATGTATTGTACGTACGATATCGCATTTCGTTTGTTTTTCGAAGTACATAAGCGTACAACAGAAAAGAAAAAGGTACGTAGAAATAGATAAGCCGGAAGTACAAGTTGGTTTTTCGCACGCAACTTTAGTTCTGACTAAGCTATTACTTACTTTTTCAGCAGCTCCTGGTATCCTAACGAGATTCCACATTTTCAAGATAGCACAGGTCAAGTTCTCTAGCTACTAATAGTTATGATGAAATAACAACGTAGATTACTAGATCACGATTTTTCCCTACGCCTAGATGTAGAACACCACTCCTTCGTGCCCTCGTACGGCTGTGCTCAAATACCCAAAAGGTAAAGAGGAAAATTCTGTTGGTATTGTGGCACACACGACATTATAAGGAACATCAACAACAAGAGTTAGGCCGACGTCAAACAACCGCAACTACGAATTTATAAGATTTCGAGCACTTCACCTCGTCTCCCCCTCCGAGGTGCAACAGTCGACTGCCTCAGGCGGCCGTGACGGCCGCCTTATCGGAAGTGCGCATTTTTTTTAAGTTTTTTTTATGTTGTTGCTGTCGTTGCGATGTACGTTTTCACTGGTTTTTCCTGTCCGAAACTGCAAACAGACGATTAGCACATCTTAGATAAAAAAGCAGCTTTTTCACAGCTTGTACAGCTACGCCAGTAAATCTTGCTCGTATCATTTGCGCAGTGCAAATAGATGAGCGTTACGATACTAAATTATGCTACTGGCGTCGCGATTACGACGTGGCTTAAACAGAACGAGTGCTTCAGAAAGCACTGGCGTATCTTTGCTCAATTATCGGTGGGGCAAAACAGCTATGTTAGCCGCTGATTGTGCGGCGGCAGCGGCAACGACCGTAGCCACACGCACGCGATGGGTGGCGTGGCGTTGCCAAAGAGAGCGACAAGCAGTTATCCGTTGAATTGACGGATAACTCTGTTGTGTGGTCCGCCTTACGGGGTTATAAGCAGAGCAATGATCTCTTGGACAGACGATGCTTGGGCAGGCCGTGAGCGGCGGGCAAGGAAACAGGCAACGGGGCGACCGTACCTCCGTTTGTGCGCTCGCACGTTCTTTTACTTACTCGTTTCCTCGCTGATCTGAGCGGACGAGAAGCAAACCAAGCCGCTGCTCTCGCTGGGAGGGACACTTGTTGCACGGAAGTCTCCATGGAAATCTCTCAAGAACTAGCTGAAGCGTTAACGTGGGTATAATTGGCATCGCTGTTGTTGTAGTCTTCGCCATCATGATTCTAGTTTCTACAGCTGCCGGTGTTAATCGATGTGTTGCCGTGCGTCGATCGTTTCGAGGCTCTCTCGATTCGTCGTCCACCACTTACATTCGGCATCTTCACGGACGGTGCTCGCGCTCAAACCCATCACATATGCGTTATTTTGCTTGGCCGTGGTCGACATTAGTAACCCCATTTGCGCCGTCAGCTTCTGTCTGCGCTACGTCCGCTCTTGATACTATTAACCGCCTTTGATCTTTTTTGTTAGCTTGGAGACTGGGTCGTCCCACTTGCACTGTGTCCAGAACAGCTGATGTTTCTAACATTGACAGTAACGAGGACTCGAGACCAAGATACAAGGAATCGCGACGTAACTTTGCTCAGATTAGCTCACAGGATGTGGGTCATCAGTGAGTGACACATTATATGCTTCTCGCTTCGTGATGGGTGGGCCACTCAAGTAACTTAATGGGGTTACAGCCGATATAAGTACCCCGGTTTGAGAGCTGCTTCGATAAGCCGATAGCATGCAAAAAAATAATATTTAAGGAACACAGAGGGCATTGAAAATATGAAGTTATAGGACAATTTTAATAATATTTATTAGCCCTTACAGAGTCGGTACCCATTTAATTTAATTTTTTGTGCCGTGATAACCTTCCTTTATTTAGTGGGCAATGTTCACTTTATCTAGAGGACGTTTGTGGCTGCAATTTCAAATTTTTTTTTTCGTAGCGAATGATATATATTTTCACTAAAGCCATGTTAAATATTGATAATCGAATTATAGTTCATTGGGCTTTTTCTCTTTCAATATCCGTTTCTTTCAGCCTGTCTATAACATACACAAAGTCATAATCTTGATACGAAAAATACGTAGACGTGTCTTATTATGTCATTGATAAAAGTCATAATTTGTTCTGTAGTGAATGGTTTATAGTTGAACATCTTTGCTACCTTACTGGCAGGCCTCGGAGCAAGCTCCTAATTAAAAAAAGAATCCTTGATTTGCTGCACGCACGATATATTTAGAAGATTTAATGATTTAGGTCAGTCCTTTTTATATTACTTCCATACAATGTATTTTTCTCGCGCCAGAGAAAAAACGTCGGAAGAAATTGCTAAACAATAGAAAACATTCAGTTTTGGTCCAGTCAGGAAGTAACTGATAGACATGTAAAACCGTCCTTGTCAAATTGCACTAACCATAATATTAGGTCGTACTTAAAAAAAAGCAGATTTGTATAAATACGTTTGCAGTTTCCGATTAAATCTGTTAGATCTTTTGCTACCCGAGAGAGATGCATTATGTTAGCCCAGATGATTTGAGTCTGTTCGGTTAATATCGCTATCTTGGTTCGAGTGCAATCAGCCATTATTTAATAGTTTGCTTATTGACTTACCGAATGCTAGGGTGTGACTTTTCCTACCTTTACCTACTCACATATTTTAACGTATGCGAGGCGCATCGAAAGGCCCATATAGAACGTGGACGCAATACCTTAGCTGCTTGTTAAATTACTCCCTTATTATATTCATATTTTAATGGCTTGTCTTGTTCATCAGAATATAACGTTTTTTTTTCCTTATCTGAAGTTCATTTACTTTGAAATTAAAAATAGTTAACAAAGTGCTTAACGTGATGACTGACTGACGTCATCTATGATGTAGGACATTATGAATTATTTTTCTAGCATTGTTGTTTCTGAAGCCAGCTTGCAATATAGCATCAGATTAGTGAATCGTTAAGGGCTCCACTTTTTCGCGCTTCGTTTGTCACCTTTTGCTCAGTGCTTTCGACGGCCAAGCGTCTACTTTGAAAAAATTAAGGATCCCTGCCTTCGGTGATGCTAGCGACACGAACAGTCCATGATTTTTGTGAACAAAGGGTATTTATTTTTATCATTTCTACTAAAATCTGTTAACCTATTAACTCTTCTAGAGAACTACGAGCATCCATACGTCGCACAACGTATCTATAATAGATGGGTACAACATGGCTCAACAAACATGTTTTCTGTGAAAATCTAAACGACAATGACTATTGAACCCTTGATATTAATAGAAGCAAAGAGTTTATAAAATATTTTCAGGTTCCCTTCATTTCGATTTGCATGTACTCCGAGGCCGTCGGGCCCTCAGACTGCATGAAAGCGAAATCATCTGTACAGCTTTGCCAAGGGAGTGGGTTTGTCTGATGAAGAACTCTAAATGAATATTGGTCTGCGTAAACTTTCATTTTCATGTGATAATGCGTCAGTATCGCTTGCTATGTAGCCAAGGCACTGGCACAAGTTGACTGAAGTAATTCCGCTAAGTTTTAATTCCGAAAAGCGGACTTTGTCACCGTAAAAATGCAAAGAACATAATACTTCCTGAGATTTAATGGACCTCGATATTCGCACAGCTAAGCTATGTTCCTCTCTAAAAACTTCTTGGGCATATACCGAATTGAGCTAGCATGCGGTCGACGTAGGAGGCCTGTTAGGAAATCCTAACATGATGCGCTTGCATTTATAAAGACGTCCACATTTAGGACATGACCCTCAAGTGCTTTTCCAAGAACGAAATATTTAGATCTTTAATCTGTGCTGATGAAACGAGCGCCAATCTTTCCATATCTAGATACCTACTTAGTTCGTTTAGCGTCGTACAACATCATATGAGGCAATTAATAATGCTAAGAGTATGGCGAGCGCCACTACCAACCACTCTCTGCTGGGTAGATAGCTGAAGCTAAATTGTTATTTTGCTTCGATATTATAGGCGATATTAGAGTCGTCGCTGACTCCGTTTACAGGATGATATTTAAATCAAGTATCCCTCTGTAAAAGAATTTAACTCCCGATCACAAGATTTCGTAATAATAATTATCATAATTAGTTATAGTGCAATAATTATAAAGATTATGAAGCTATGCTAAAGACAGCATCGATTGTCGTATATCTGAGAACATTTTGTTAAGAATAAGACGAAACTTCCTGCTCCCTGCTAGACGTTACGTTCGCGAGAAGTCAGATCTCTTTTGCTTTTTTTTTTTTCGATTTTAATTGCAAAGATCAAATCGTTAAGTCATACATGATTCCACTGTCTAGAAGCAAATCACGCCTACAAGTTTGAGGTGTGGGTTCATGGCGTAACGAGTAAAGTCAAAGGGTCTCAGATTCGAATCTTAGCGGGCTCGTCTTTGATTTCTGCTACTTTGGTGTAGCATTTATTTCTGTGCATTATTTTTGTATCGGCCATGGCACATCTGTGTGGAACAACGTAACCAGGTGCACTTCTAGGGTGAAGTAGGGGTCCGTGGTGTATAAGGTAATGCGCGTCGCCACGGTGGAGGATATTTAAGGTTCGAAGTTTAATGGATTCAATTTTCGTCTAATTTCGTTGACTACAGATTCACAATAACAAAGGAACGATTGACTAAGAGAAGTTTCGAATCGTTTCATAAACTGATGATTTTCTAAATAACGATGCACCGTTTACGTAATTAGAAGCGCAACAGGAACCGGGCTTGAAAAAAATGACAAATTATTTGGTGTTATATAAATTGCTTATGGCAATACCAGACAGCTCCACTGGCGTATTATAATAATACATTTTATATCTGACGAAATATAATAAGAAAAGTGTTTCAGCTTTGTGCACAAAAACCTTCTGTTTCCTTCACCATATATGCCAAATAAGGGGACCTTTCGTGGGAATAAATAACCAGTAAAAAAAACCACTGTGCTCTGTTGGGTCACGTCTGTCATAGTACTAGTACAATAAGATATATATTTCGTTAAATTTGCCAGAATTGGTTTTGGAAGGTATTTGAGGGGATATAAAAAAATATTGTCGTATGATTTTTTGCAATGCATTATTGACTAGATCTGTATAGAATATATCTGTTGAGACAAAGACTTTTGGTAACGCAGTTAATTTTTTGGGTATAATAAGGAAAATATTTTACTTGATGGACAACATAACTTGCACCTCAGTATTCAGTGTACTGTAAGTAGGCAAATGACAAATGAGTGAAGCTATCTTTTTTGTTTCTCTTGAAGTTCGTCGCGGAGAGGAATGTGTTCCGCACATTGTAACCGTGTTGTATGTGCTTCGAATGTCTACGACCCAAAGACACCTTTTTATTAATAGGTGTCACGCTCTGCCACCCACTAAAACTCCAAAGAATTTGTGTTTGATAAACAAAGCAGAAACTGAGCACGGGGATAACTAGAACTGGTTAAAGTTCAGATCTCTGATGCTTGACCAGTTCTGAAATCAGAGGACCAAAAAAAGGAAAAGCAATGATGAGAGGAAGCCAGGAGACTCTCCCTATTAGTTAGGACTGTAAGAAGGTAGTTCGATTAGATAGCAACCTAAAGAAGGAAAACATGATCTAGTACTTACTAATCTAATCTCTGCTTTTTTTGATAATAGATTATATTGGCTATCTACGATGGGAACAGTCCCCGTTTGAAACTACAGAAAATTTGCTAAACTTTATCGCAGATAAAAATCCAGAGCAAGGACCTCAACAATCTCAGGATGAAATAAGCTCATAGTGCCTGCAAACGAATATGATTGTAAAGTTCCTCGAGGCCTTTTGAAACTTTAATCTGTGAAATATTACTCTAACGCAGACTAGACCGTTCACCTAACCATTGATCTTAAAGGGCTCATAACTGAAAAGACGATAAAGAATTTGCTTAAAATATTAAGTTGGTTGAAAATCAATATCCGTTGTTTACCTAATAAATAAGTACAGCGCCTCATCGGAGTTTTGGCAAAAATAGCTTCTCTGTAATATGTAGATACATATATATATATATGCCATCATTTGCCACAACCGCTTCGCATCTCTCGACAGTTCGTTGCATCAGAAATGTTCAGGTTTTCTGTTAAAGAACTCATCCGGACGAAACAGTACACAGGAGCAAGGTCTCCGTAATATGGTGAGCGTAAAAGAACTTCCTACCAAAACCCGCGTTAGCAACTTTTCCGAAAAGGGTGGAAAAGGGTGAAAAATTTATCGAAATCTTTGTTTTGGATTACATTGTTTGTTTAATGTGGTCGGGTTGTATACAGACCTTATCGACCGTTTTGTTTTCCCAAAAGGCCGCTGGTACACTGGGCCCGTCTGACCCATCAAGCATCGAACATGGTCTCTTTCGGATGAAAATCTAGTTTAATTTTAACCTAGATGTATCTCCAAGAATTACGTAATCCCTTCTCTTCTTCAGGTTGACATAAAGCCAGTCCATCTCGTTACCCGTGCAAAAATTTCTCACCTTTGCTGCTGGTCCCTCGCTGCCAGGCAAAACGCTGAAAGCTAATACAGCTTAATCCTTACAGTACACACCACAAACATGTTTCGGTAGTTTTTTGATCCCAGCAAAAAACGAAAGAGAATAGATGTAAAAATCACATCTGTTTTTATCGGGAAATTCCATCTTTGGAGCTTGACCCCGATCGAAAATTTTATTCAATTCACAAAATTATTACAGGCATATGAAGGAAAGAGGAAGAGCCCTTTTGAATTGCAGATAAAAATAAAGACACAGTGAATAAAGATAAAAAAAAAAAAAGAGAGAAAACATTTAAGAAAGGCGGACACCCTTTGTTGAGCAAACTAATATAGAATATGTTTTTGTACTCGTCGTTCTTCAGTTATTACAGGCGATAGGTATCTGGAAGTTTCGTTTTAATTTACCTCCGCTACTATAGTAAAATTATAAAAGAATCTTTCTTTAAACAAATCACAGAATGCATTATAAATCATAGAATGAATATTCGTGAGGCTTCGTTGATTACTCGTCATATCATTTAAGTATATAATAAAGACACTGTGATAGTTAATAACTGAAGATCTTTTCGTGTATACGAACAACAAACCTAGCTCTATGTCAAGTCACTGCCAGCGCTCTGATACCTTAAGAGCAACTGGTCCTCAAGATTTGGAGCCGGTAAGTTTTACTCTGTTAAATTCTATCTGATTTCTTTATTGGGACCTAATTACAGCTTAATCCTGGCGGCAAACAAATATTGTTACTAGTATATGATTTCTTTGCAGCAAGGGTAATAAGTAAAACGCACATAGCTACACAATTTCGGTGCGTATCTGATAAGACTTGGCGACTGCGAAAGTTCTTTGACAGCGATGACCAGAGAAATGACAGAGAATTCGTGAATTTTTCGAGGTGACCCTGGCCATCATATTCGTTACTTGTTCGCGGCAAGTAAATGTGGTTCGAGCTGACAGAACGTTCAGCTTTTGGCTTTGAAAGCGCAAACTGAGTAAGTAATCCATTGCCTAGGTACCTCGAGCCCATAAATAAGTACGCTCGTAAGCTATACTTGTACTGGCTCGACAAGTGGACCATGTAGTTTGTTGTCAATATTCTACTGGTTAAATAACCTATAGGATTTGTGACTTTCTACTTTTGAACTTCCGAAACCTGCCTCGCCGCAGCAGCTGTCTCCAATCCGAAGTATTTAGAAGGGAATAGTAAAAGCTCATTGTATAAGAACCGATTGTGGATACGGCTATAAACGCCGAGACAACTTATTGTACATCTTATTAAAACTATACATAAAAAACAGATCTATATCGTTGTTGCTAGTAGTTCCAATGCTGCTGAGACAGGGTCCAGGGAAAGCTTAGACACGGATTGATTTTATGTACGCATAATTTTCATTATTTCGCCTCTATGTGCTGAAACGATAACACCAATATAGTGTTGAACTGCTTTTCAATTAGCAAAAAATGCTATAATCAACTGAAATTGTCGCTAACGCTACCATGTAATTATTTAGAGCAGCCTCTTTGATCAACGAATTAACTGCAAGGATATAGATGACAGTCTAAATAAGGTCTCACATATGGACTAGTATGTTTGACCCTGAGCTTTTCGCTTGAGCCGATATGTTCTATATGCAAACACCAACTAAACAACAACAAGACGAATTCAAGAAGCATAAATATATCCATCTACTCACCTTAAAAACAATAGCTACTTATCTTATGTTCTTGCAGTAGTATTTACATAATTTTCCATGATGACAGACACGAATAATTAGCACGCGTGTGTATGTTAGTACATTTTAATATGAACATATAAAGTGTAATCTTAACGTATGCAAATATATTTTGTTTAAAAAAGAAATTTACCATGTATTTAAAATGATATCACTACCTGAATATGGTAATATTATTGGTAAGTACTGGGAATAGGAATAACGAAGAACATCTAATGATTTTTAATTTTGTATAATGTTTCTCTAAACATATAAGACGTTATATACCCAGCGCATGTCAAAAACAAAGGTTCGAACGACATTTACAAAAAAAAATGTTATTCAATACACCTTTTTCGTTCGCAGTCATGCAAAGCAGGTTATCTAAATCCCAGCTTTTCTTTACGAGTTGCTCCGAAGACTGTAACTGTACCAGGACAAACGTTTCAGTTAATTTTTTTAGGCGAATTTAAGACCTAAACTATTTATTAGTCATTCTTAAAGTATTCTCTCTTTAATCTACAAGTAACTTTTTAATATTAACCGTGCCAGTTTTAATATTTCATGCAAGGGCTTGAGATATATATGAAGGTGTAAAAAAGGGGCAAACGGTTTAAGGAAGATTAACACTTGGAGAGTATTTAGGCGACCCAGTTATAAATTGACTTCAAAAATACTGCTTGTTAAAATGACTCTTCATTTCAAAGTAAACAATAGACATCTATCAAAAATTGCTTCTTAAACCATTTTTCATAGATGTTTTAGCTCTTTAAATGTGAACGTTTTCGAGGATTTTTTTTAACTTGCCTTCTGGAAGTTTTCCTTGGAACTTTTAGAGGCTACGTGAACACCATAGTGCACCCCATCGATTTCGGGCAAAAGAGATGTTTATAATTTCGGTGGCGTTCGTCGCGCGAGCGCCTGTTAAATGATAACTGATCTCTACTTAAATACTAAGTACTACGCAATGTTTCTTACCACGATAAGTTTGCTTTTTATGCCTACGAGATACATGCTACGACAAACAGCCGATCAAAGCATGCCCGGATTCGAATGCTACATATATAATACGAATAAAGACCCTTTTATTTGCTACGCTCTAGCGGTCCCAGGGATACTGCAATGGTAACGTGTTTGCTTACTAAGCTTAGGGACATGGGGTGAGCTAGGCTCGAATCCGACCGAAGACAAGCTTCATTTCATACTAGAAGCCAATCATTTAAAACAACGCCGAATCGGACGTACAATTCAAAACATTTATGATGCTCCAACGAGATCTAGTTTGCCGCTCGTTTGTTACACGGTCTAAACATTCGAAAGCAAAAACAATTCGAACAACCGGGCGTGCTTAAGCAGCTCTAGCGTATTACTCTAGAAGGCGCCAGAGGTGCTTTAAAAACAATTGCTGGTGGAAGTTTATCGATGGTTCTTAGTAACTTATGTTTGTGATTTAGTATGACTGCTGGCGGAGTCCTTTGAACTCACACGACTTCCTTCGTTGACGAATTCGAAATTCAAACACATCTGACTGACTATATCGCTTTATGCCTCTAAGTTTTTCGAATGCAAGATGAGCAGTAGACGGGTTGTACGTCTTGATCGGACAAGAAGTGTAAGTTATCGCCAAGAAGCCTCAGTGATGAAATTGGTTGCTTATAGTATTCGTACAGATGTCAGCAGACGACAGATGTTCTTTCAAGTTTGCAAAGTTTTCTCTATTACAAACATACGACAATCATGAGGTGTTTATGTCGAACTTTTAGGTCAATAGATAAACATCAAATTGTTTCAAATATGGTAAACGTCCAGTTAATTAGGTCTAACTGAAAGCGGCATAATTATTTTCAAACAGGGTACAAGAATCTACTTCATTCCGTCTTGTATTTTTATTTAACTTATTTTACTAAACTCAATTATTGACAAGTTTTCTATATCACATAGTTGCCTATTTATAATGGATAATTAGGTCGTGCATGAGTATTTATTTACAATGCACGCACAGCGGAAAAGATACATTATAACGATTTACATGACTTTTTTTAAGATATAATAAAAATCGCGATAATGTCGTTTTTAAATGGATAAGTATCAGTCATTTGCCAACTACAGTCGCCTCACGAATTTTATAGAAGAAGATTATTTGCGGCACCATCATTTTTAGTTATCAGGTGAATTTTTCTCTATTTCGACAGCTATGCCACTGTGTGTAGAAGAAAATCATCATATGTCGAGATATAAATGAAAACTGTGATTGCCTGTTGAACACAATCAATAGGAAAACATTTAGTTTAATTGGTACATTTTGTGCGTACGAGTCACTGCATTACCAGTTGTTCACAAATGGAAAGATGGTCGTCTACTGATGAGAAAACACCTCTGTACGTCACAGATGTGACTCAAGTGATTAAACAAAGTCATGATTTTTGCTTTCTTTTGGTTGTCTAATTAAATTCCCTTTGTAGAGTTGAATAAAATCAAATGTAAGCCATATACAAATCAAATGGGGACAGCCTATAGTTAACATCCTTGTGTTGAATTTTATCGCTGTGTTTTCCACATTAAAGTACTCCGTTCGTTCTGTTTTAGCACTTCTGGCACGTGCATTTAGAACGCATCCAGCCGGCCAGCTTTATAAAAGCGTCTTGCCTTTTCATGGGCTATGTACTCTTGGCCTGTTGTATGCCATATCTTTATAGTATGTTGGCTTACGGTTGGCTATCATGTGATTAATGGTCCTTCTGTGATTCTGGGCATACAGCCTAGCCCCAGCTTCGATCGCCTCGCGCACCAGCGATCAAAAATTGGACAATCCATACCAAGTCTTCCTGTCAGCGCTCGACTTGGTGGCTTTGTAAAGAACCCAGCTTCGTTGGATAGAAGCAACAATGGTGGGCAAAACCTGCAAAGCTCCGTCGACAAGGGTATTCGAAAAAGTATTCGGAAGTCGCCAGAAAAGTACGGACCCAGTCCACCTCCATTGTGCTCCTTTATCGCGGGAAAGAACACAGGCGGTAAAGTAAGCGATAAGCAGAGCTTTCCAGCTACGGTGACCGTAAAGAGACCAATTATATTGGGTAAGCCTATGGAAAAAAGACATGATGATGATATATTTTGCGTCCCACGGTGAGTTTGCAGTATAGAAGGCTGTGCAATTTCCTTCAATTCAAACTCCTTCCTAACAATCTTATGTCATATGATGCTGTTGTTCGATATTATTTCGCTTGTCTTTAGAAGTTGCACGACACCGAAGAAGTATTATTACTAGGTTGCGACGGTCTGTAACATTGCTATTGATTGTATCGGCTTTCACATAAATTCATCTATATATTCAGATACATGCATATGTAACGTTTGATCAAAGTTCCTTTCTGGCCGCTTTTCCACCCAATAACTCATCGGATATGGAAGTTATACCTCTGGCCTTTTTGTGTACACGATGAGTTAAACATGAAAAATATATTCTTATACGAATGTTTGTTCCTTAGGTCCTGACGATTCGGATAACGACGACTCTGACGAAAAGTCCGACAGCAGAGACCGGAGTGGTAGATTAATTAATAGAGCCACAAGTGGTCACTCTCGTAGCACTGGCGGTGACAGTCGTCTGGTTCGTCCAAACAGCTTACACGTAAGACAAGCCGTCTTATACTTTGGATCTAGTGAACAGCTAACTTACAACATTGTAGGCGTGCGAGAAACGTACTGTCTACAAAAGATGTTTGTTTAGCTAGGTTAAACTGGTAACAAAACAGGGACAAAAAAGGTGGCAATGCTTATCAAAGGTGATGCGAGAAACGAAAAGCGAAAATCAATGGCCTGATATGAAAATTATGGGCGGCTGTGTTATTAGGATCGACTTTCCTGACATTTGCGATAACATGAAGTTATGAAAAAGCGAGAAAATGTAATTTACTTAGAAGGTATTTGTTCCGTGATACCGTTAATACACTAGCTAAACTTGTGTACAAGCAATCAGTATGAAAGAAGCGTATTCGTGCTAATGTAGGCGTCTTGGGTCGATCGCCTGAAAAGGACGGTGCTGATTTTAGGAACGGATCAACCGTAAGGACGGAAAATCGCTTGAGCAGGCCTCGCTCAAGCAGACACGGCGATGGAATTCGCCTGGAAAGGTCTATCCATGGAATTGGTGAGCAACGTTTTCAAATGTTTGAGATTTTGCTGCTTATAAGAGTACATAGGTATAAAGTAAGTCTATTTAGAAATAGAAGCTTAAAGTTCTTTTATTAGCTAAATGTTTAATTTCAGATATCAACACATCGATGATGAGTGGCCTTGTCGATACACACATGCATATTGATTTGTCCCTTTGCTCACTAGGACAATGTGCCGGGATCACTTGGGCAGAGCACTGCAAGGTAAGTATACTCTAAGAGAAATAAATTTTATTACAGATCCTTAAGCCATTTTAAGGTATATCTTTAAATTCTTCCTGGTGATCCCATAAAACAATTTTGTTCACTGAAAGAACATTACATAGGGAATACGTAAAGATACGCCTCAAATCGTTTTATGGTACGTTACGTTTATCATTCATTTCCTGAACGAAAATAAGTTAATCGGGCAGTACCCATTCTTGACTGAAATAAAAACCCCGCTGTTCAAATAAAATTCTCTAAAAACATTTATTATTTATTGTTAAACGACGATGGATACCTTTTTGGAAAACCACGTATTCTACTAATCAAGTAATAAAAAACGTTCGCATAGATTGTTTTGCACCGTGTAAGATCGACTGACCCAAGTTTCAACTAAGTGCTTATATATAGGACTTTTGATAATTTCAGCGGCATTCGGCGCGTTTTCCCACTTGCTACGAAGGTGGGATTGCTGTGTTTTGTCAGCCCGAAGACTTCAAATGTTCGTCAGCGATGCTCAATGAGGTATGAATATCGTAACGTTACACACACTCTTACAGTTATATGTTAATTTTTCTATGTTTACAAGACAATAGAACAGTATCATAATGTATAACGTTGCTGTTATGGCTTGAATTGATTTCTATAATTTGAATTGGTTTCTAGCGCTTCGCTATATAATATCTGGTTCCAAAAACAGGCGTATCACTCAGATAAACTGTGGATGACCTTTGGAGTGCATCCGCATTTCGCTGATCGTTACTCCGAAGATAGTCTTCGAGCATGTCTTCATAAGTTCAAATCAAAAATTGTCGCCCTAGGGGAAATCGGACTCGACTGCTCTCACAAGTCAGTTTCAATATGCATTCACACATCTAATTTACGTTTAAACCATGTTTCAAAATCTTTTAGATAGGCTTTAATAATAATCTTCCTATAGGTTGTGCAAATATAGTTTATTAGAGGTAAAGGCCTATTGTTCAATAAGTTCTAGTGTGAGTCTATTTCTATGTGTCAAACCATAGGAATAATGTCAGTCTGCAGGTTCAGAAAGAGGTCTTTCGATCGCAGGCTGAAATAGGCATTGAATGCAATCTTCCTCTGGTTATTCATACACGGCTTCCGGATGGAAATGCAGAAGCACTTGCTTTTATGCGACAGTTCGTTCCAAGAGATTATCGTATTCATCGACATTGCTTCATCGGGTATGTGAGCAGTAAAACTGTGCAGAGACTGAAAAAATTGTACTAACGGATATACTTAACCTTTACAAACGGTATAGGAGAAACAGTAGGAGATATGCTATACTCTCTTAATACAGCTAACCAATATATTGAATGAAATATGGAAATCGTGAAATATGAAATTCGTATTTTTTAAAATATTTTTGATTTTTATGCTTACTTTTGGCATTTATGTTTTCTTCTGCCATGCAGAAAATTAGAGGAAGCTAATGAGTGGCTGTCTCATTTCCGCAATTGTTACATTGGATTCACTCCGCTAATCAACACACAACCCGATCTAATGGAGGTAAATAGTTTATGGTTAGACGGTCGTTAGTGAAGTACTAAGGGTTAGCTAGCGAACGTAAACTTAAAGCGGCAATCATTAATTGCAACATACTGAAGCGGTGATACCGTTTATGATTTTAATGTTCTAGCTAGCTGGGTAGCTTGTCCTTCAGATTAAGGTTCCTCCATATCAACAAACTCTCTTCTGTTTTTTCATAACACTATAACTTTGAAAACTTATCAAACATAAACTACAGACTGAAGTCGATATCTCGAATTAGTGGGCTCTCATTGACTAATTTAGGACCTAGTGCTAAAGGTTTTCTATTTATAAGAGTTTGATCTTAAAGGGTTACTATGTTATAGCTAAAATTTACTACATGCTTTTTCATTCTTTAGGTTGCTCGACAAATCCCCTTCGATCGGATACTGTTGGAAACAGACGCTCCGTATTTTCAAAAAGGTCTTCCAATGCTGGAAGATGGGGGACAGGCCGCTTTCACTGTACCTGGTGACGTGATTTATACGGCGATAGGAATAGCGAAGGCGCGCAATATTTCAATTGAAGCCATCATCTGCCAGACGAGATTGAACGCTAAAGCAATTTATGGTATTTAAACAGCCTACGCACTGCTCGCCTTGCAACGAATTATCGAAATATCTTCATCATCTTGTAAACATCTATCAGCATCTTGTCAACGTTGTACGTTTATGTACGTTACGTATACATTATAATAGCTATATACAATGAGAAGTCACTTAATTATCGAGTTTTCAATTTTTCGCCTATGTAACTAGACTATGTTAATTATTAAATATTTCCCTACTAGATATTTTAAGGCTGCGCAGGATTTGTACAAGCCAGCCACATGTTTAACTATAGTAGTTACACTTCTGTTAGCAATCATTGAACATTGAAACCGCTAGTTGTAGTAGTCCATTTTTTAAAAGTGGGCAAAAAAAATGTCTCGTTTATCGGACGGGGGAGTAATCGATTGCGTTTCTTAACAGTAGAAAACCTTGGCCCAAGTCGAATTGGACAATTAAACACGCCGAAAACGTTCTAACAAAGAGAAACGTACATAACGCATGCAGTTAGCAATATCAAATACGTAATAACGATACTTTCACTGTAATTGGGACCACGTAGTCCAATAGCTGGTGAAAGTGTATGGAAGAGGTTATCGATAGGTAAGCTGCTGTAAAAAAAAACGCTAATCGGTGTGACTAGTATAATCATGCCGTTAATGTGTTTGTAAAAAATAAATATACACTGAAGTATTACAATTTCACCATAAGAGTCCGTTGCTCTATATATGATGTTTAGATATCGTTTAGCACATATAGCTAATCATTTTTATTCTAAATAGAGAAATGAAGTGTCTTAGAAGTGTTCCAAGCGGCCAAAATGCGTACATCTAAGCGTTTAGCTTAGATGTACGCATTTTTATTGCTTCCTTTTTATTTTCCGCGTTCATCATTCCGACATACGAATCATATCAACGAAATTGTTTGTTCAATTACCTTATTTCAACACAAATAGAGTCCTTATTGAGAGGACGTAGGAAAGGTCAGAGGCAGTTCGTTTAAACTGCTTTAGATTTGTCAGGGCAACCCTCTGAGAAAACGGCCTAAGAGTTCCATAATTCAATTCAATATTTACCTTACAAAATCAAAATTACGCAACTATTAAATTAGGCAAACGTGTCTTCAAAATATCATGTATTTTGATAGAGTCAAACGGAATATAGGGACCGTGTTATCAAGCCAGCATGTAAAGTGTTCAAGCAAGAACGCAGCGTGTACGTTCGTAAGGTAGCGTTTTTTTATCGCTTTCGAGGCGGGCGATGCAATTCTGTCGAACATGATTAAGATTGCACGAAATTTTAGAGCCGCCTTATATGTATTTTTGGTTTGTTCTATTCTAGATAAAGCAAAACACAACCGTATAGGGAGATCTCAGATTGATTTTATTTTCTACCCTCCAAATTGCTGTATATTTAAGCGAGGTGTTTGTGACTGTTTTTTTAGTGAGTGCGCTTATCAATTCACTACGCGCCATATATAGTAATAATAATAATAATCTTAATCAATAGTCGAGTGATTTATTTTGTCTTATAGGAACGCTACGGGCCGATCTCCCGCCAGGATTTCAAGTCGAAATCGAGTGGCTAGACGGGAATCGGCTCGTCCTCAGTATCTAGACTTCTTATAAGTCCATAGATTTTTGAGGTATTCATTTTGTCTCGAGCCTTAAAAGGAGCCCTATCGTTTCACCTCCGTTTGTTCTTCTTGTTAGCAATTACCCGTTAATCTGTTCTCTCAACATTTCTGTGACACCTATTTCATTGACAAATATCATAGAGAATAGAAATCTTATATAATTATTACGGCTAGTTTGACGTACACGTATGTGAATTCCTACCTCTATGTAGTTTCTTAGGGGCCACGCTACGATGATCAGTCTTGCGATTTTTCCGTATTGTTCAGAACTGATTATAAGAAGTGTTCCCAATTACCGCACTTATTATATCTTGCTGGCTCGACGGCTTAACGGGCTTCGTACCGCTGTATCTGCCGCTTTCGCCATCTTCTGAAACATCCTAAGTCTTTCCCAATTTTTCTTCATGTTTTCAGGGTCCGCTTGAGTTCTCTGTGGCTGTCATTGTTCTGATGGGTTTTTTCACTCAGTGATCATTACCTACTTTATGTATATACGTTCTATCTATTTTGATCGGTGGAAAAGGGAGTTTAAGGTGTGTCGAATGCGGAATAGTTGGGTGGTGGATCTCTGCGGAAAGGAGATTTTGGGTGAGATGAATAATAGATATTTGCCACGTCCTCGTCGGGTCGTCTGCGCTTCCGCGCGTTGTTTTGGCAGGTAATCCAGGATCGACGACAACAGCCTAAAGCGAGAACCACAATTTGTATCATATCCGTTTAGTTGGTGTATTTGAGTACGGCCGCTGTTGATTTTAAATCCGAGTGATATCGCAGCTTCTGTACTGTCGCGCCTATATAAGGTCGCTATTGAGATAACCGCTACTGAGAGCTGTCGTTATTATCACCTCGAACAATATTTTCTACGTCTATACAATACAGGGCATATTAAATTACGACACTCGAATCAGTTTCATAGTATTCGTCCGAGTGTGACGAGCGACTGTGTAGCTTCTCCAATTCTTATTATTGGGCTTGGATCGTCATCGTATTATCATGAGGATATCGCAGTTTATGTTCGTGCTGTTCGCGTATTGCTTTACTACGGGACATCCTTGTCGAGACACTCGACCATCGTCACATACACTTTAACGTTCTTTGTTGTTTGAAGCTCCGCAAACAAAACAGAACATTATATAGGGATACTTTGTGACGTTGGCAGTTCAATGAATATGGGCCCTCGAACTAGATATAATGGTGAGGTGTTTGCCAAAACTTGCTGGAGGCATCATTAAGCCTGAGGTGATTCAATTATTTAGCTCGTTTAAGAGTAATAATGTGACTATGTTTTCTGCGTGTACATGTACGGCGTTTATGTAAAGTGTTTATTTATATATAGAGTTGTTGATTGTTTATGTATATATGAGGCTGGTTTTCTCTCTTCATTTATTTACAGGTGGTGATCTCGACAATGTTTGTGCACGTCTTGCATTCGACATAACAACACCACTGAAATTTGCATTTGCATCGCTCTTTGACCTTCATACGTTTCGTTGTATAGCCTCGCCCACAGCACATTTGCGAACATCCATCTGGACCTGTAAAGGCAGTAAGTCACGAAAGTGATTATTAAATACAATATGAGCGGTCCAGTGAAAAAGGACGAAGCAATATTATGTACAGAGATTATCTGCAACAAGTGTGCTGGTGGGCTCTTGTCTTCCTGCGTGGAAAATAATCAATCTTTTAAAATTGTACTGTCTGAAAGTTGAGATCTTGTCCTATACCATTTGAGGCCTTATTACATCTTCTGTCTCGAGTGCCGAAGGAACCTGCAGTGGAGTTGAATGTGCAATAATCTGGGCTGTCTTTTATGAAGATCAGGTCATCAGCTGTCGGCGTCCGAATATGTCGCTTCGATCGTACCTAGAAGCGAAAATACGACAACAACAACAACAACAACAAAAGATACAAAGTGACAAAAGATGTTTGTCACTCTTGAAGGAATATTGCGAAAATGGATTACTCATAACTGGCAAAGATATGACTGATAAAATGCATTCGGATTACCCTAGGAACTGTGCTACGAAAAACTCGTCCTCTTTGAGGTCATTGTGTAGTACCTTAAGATAAAAAAAAGATCTTTTTCGTCTTTCGATCCACTTATGTCTTGAAGGGTTTAGTCTGTAGATCGTGCATATGCTTAATTTCGTGATAGGAAAATAGGCAGAAGTAAGTTTGTCGAGACTTGTTTACCTGTAGACGACCTCTCTTGTTCAGCTTCACTTGTGTGGCAAGGTCGTATTTATTCCGGATGTGTTCCCCGACCGCTCGAAATGGTGACAGTTGTTTCCAGCACGTGATCACCGAACAGGACCCCGACACTCCATGACATTTACAAGTAAGACGCATCGCGCGGATTACTGACTGTAACCAAGAGCAAAAACAGAGAGAACAGTTAATACGAAAGGTGCATCGAAAACCAATGGAATATATTGGACGATAATGCAACGCGACTTAGTACAGCGACATATACTAGCAAATACACAAATACGGTCACAATGAAACTGTTCAATAGTCATATGCTTTCATATGATATTTGTGCATTTCATTTATGATTCAATGTGCATCGCTATCTAATGGTTTGAATGAGTATGACAGGTCATAAAATAGAAATAATGATGGGCTCTTGAAACGAAGAACTATTTTATAGGAGCTCGAAATATCTCGGTTGTCGTAGGTTACGGCATCCCATACGCATCAATGAATGGAATGAGACTCAAATTAGACAAACATATAATTACTAGACGCGATTATTGTCGGAATCCATATAACGAACGATTTTATATAAAGAAGTAACAACAGGAAACGAGAAGCAGGATTATAAGTTTGTCAGGAATGATAGAAATCACTATATTGAATGGCAGTTTAAATTCGTTTTCGATATAGGACACTATTATGGGATTGAGCCTGACACGTGGTCATGTTACGTGACGTGGTAGCGACGGGTCAGAATAGTCATCGTCTGATAGTGCTCTCTAGAGCAAATCTCATCTTAATTTATTAGAATAATTTTCCTGATGGACACGTACCTTGTCTCGCCGACTGATTTGCTCTATCTTGCTATTAACAAACGACCGTACACAGTTTGGACCATCGTATCCCTAAAACGAGTTTTCGACCTTCCATTTAACAACGTTCGGAATTTATAATAGTCAACCTCATATCTTCTATAAAGCTGGAATTCGCTCGATCCATAAAAAAACTGCTCATTAAGTACGCTAAGAATGTCACATTACAAACATGTTAACTTAGTAATTACACTTCTCAAAGCAAAACAAAAACTTGAGCCTTTGCTAGACCACAAATCACGATCAAGTGTAAATTTAGATCTAGTCCTATAGAATAGTTCACTTTAATACCTGCAGCTTTTCAGGGCGGTTCGAAGCGAATGGTTGAACTCCGCGAGCCTTCGTCTCCCTATTGAAACTTCCCGGCTTCAAACTATGCCAGCGGCCAGGGGGGTTGGCGGTATCGAGACATTAGATCTGACAAAGATCAATGGAGACGATCAAGCGAGTGAAGAGAAATGGCGATCGGGATGATGGGAGCGGGAATGAGGGATACGTGAAGTGGTGCCGGGACGAGAGCAAACACGTACGGAAAAAAGCCTGATCACGGCAGACTTTAAAGCAAAAGAAGAGATGGAAACCAGGTGAACTTGGAAGGTTTGGGGGGGAGGGGTTGCCGCCATGATTTTTGGAGGGGTATCTGTGTACACTTGGAGGGTAAGGCTGCTTCTGCTGCATAAGGGTGAGAAGGGAGTAGTACGAGGGGGACAGGGGCTGACGCCATTTCAGGGCAGTGAACCAGAAGCCCAACACAGTTGGGTTGAAAAGCACATTATAGATAGAGCAGGCGGAGTTCGCCAGCGGAGGATGTCTCTGAGGCGGAACAGCCTCGTCGCGCCGTATATTGACGACTACCTAATAGTAGTAGCTACCAGCAAAACTGTGGCGGGCAGGTATAAGCGCAGGTATATAGCAAGTGGGTGATATTTTGAGCAGAAAGTGAAACATGGCGGAATCGTCGGTATGACGGCAAATCGATTAGGTTAAAATTGTTTGAAACAGTTCGCGAAAGCCACAATGCCGCAAGATCTTTTTGTGTGATTAGAACAGTACGATGGGTGATGGAGTGAGTGGCTTGACTGATGCCGTGACCCAGCTGTTTGATAGTTGCGAACTGTCTGTAAACTATTTCTCCAACTGCTTTCTTTCTACGCCTTGGCGGGGCGTCTAAAGTAAGGAAAAAGGCGCGTAAAATGTAATCAGATTAGATTGATCTTCCTAAAGCTATGAACATTATTAAATGCTTTATCGGAACAAACTTTTGTTCTAGATTATTGGCTGCAGAGATAATAGGAAGCTAGAGTACAGGTCAAAAGTAAGGTGAACCTTACATTTATTGCATACACGCGGGCAGAATCGACAGTAAAAACTGTAGCTCTTTTAAAACTATATAGTCTGGGTGCAATTCGCAGTCGTAAAGTAACAGTTACATAACAAAAATACACTTGAATCACTACAAAAAGTTTACTGATTTCGCCTTTCGTGATATACAAAGAAAAGCAAACTAGAAGTACTTCTAATACATTTTTTTATTCCGATCGCATATAAATCAATAATAAATGCATGAAATGTGCAAGTGTGGTATATTTCTTATGTGTTTGCGGTCTTTCAAGATCCTATTTTCACAACCTCCTTAAGTCGTTGATGGAGGATGAATTTTGGGATATTCACACGAATGGGCACTAAGGACTAACGAAAACGTTGATACATGGTGTATTAGAAAACAATTATTATGACAAAAAAATCTGAGGTATGGTATTCGTGCAAAAAGATTGGTTGTAACAACCATAGGTGAAAAATCGACGACATTTTGACCTGACAGTGGAGCACGTCGTTGAGGTTAGCACCTTTTAGACCTCTAATGGCTTAATGTTAGTTTTCCCTATCGTTTTCTTATAGTACGGAAACGGTAGATTTTCTGATGCACTCGTGAAAAATATCGTAGCCAAATTGATCTTTTTAGTTATTTTATACTATGTTTTTGGTTTATATTTTTAGTCATCTTATTACGTCATAGCAATAATAAGAACACTTATTTTAAGAATTGCACTTCTTTTTTCTTATTTTATATTGCATTTTCGTTTACTGCATAGATGACATTATAAAAAACCTATTCACGACGTCTGCGATTTCTCTTGAGGATATGATTACCCAGAAATGTTATTGCATGCTATAGTTTTTGCGTGCTTGGTACATTCAGCAAAGCATACGGGTCAAAAAGGTAGACAATTTTTCGTGTCGCTGCTTCGCCACTTCATGCCCAGATATACCATCCTGCTGGATAATTCTTGGCTTTCCTTCCATTTTTTTTTTGTTTTGTATCCTTTCCTACTTTCTCCTGGTCGTATGGCATGCACAGAGTGCGTTCATCCAGAACTCGTCATTAGTAGCACGATCACCAAGAGCGGTGTCTTTGTAATGGTATTGTGGCCGACAAATTACTGATGGACAAGCGATTATCTAGCGAAGAAAATTCGAGCCGTTGAGACAAGGTAGGCTACGCTATCATCAACAAGAGCTGGGCGGTAATCAAAGATTCGTCGATGAACGAAGACCTTGTAGGAGCAGCTACTGCAGCAGTCGACAGGAGTGGCAACATATTGGCTGGACCTTCCTCTTGTGATATATACATCAAATCATCAGATCGTCAAATCAAAACGTTTCTACTCGTTGAGTTCCTCGCATCAAAAATCGCTTTTGGATATATAGCACCAGCATGGCTACGCGGTGACCATCCATCTACTGATCTGAGATAACAACATTTTCGTGTTGTCATGCGCGAATAGCTGAGCAAGTCGCAATGTCCTCTTCGGTATATTACTAAATATAAATTTGATAGATAACAAGGAGGAATACGATATGCCAAAACGCAAGTTCAGTCTGTAATAAGCTTGGTTTTCTTCAGCTAACGAAAGTCAGCACTGAGCATATAACAAACAATAGGAGCCCATAAAACAACGAACAAGTACACCCATATGTCTTAATTCTATTTGATCATTTTCATTATGAAGTATTTCCAGAACAGTGTTTATTCTGCGCAGATGGGCACCGAATGACCAAGCACATGCGTCTAAACCAGCGTCCACGAACCATTGGTCGCTCTTTACTGTATTATGGCAACAACCGTGCACTGTATTTCGACGTGTACATCTGTAACGCATATCGATTAGGTTAAATGTGTAACCTAAATTTTTCGGCTAGCTTGAGTCGCTGCCGTCTGGTAAAGTGTCCTAAATAGTTATGTACCTGTCTCTTTCAATTCGCAACACAGGTTGGGCAAAAACGCGAAATCGTGCGTTCAACTATGACAATGCTACATTTCGGCATAGGCGAATAAATTTCTACAGCCTTTATAGCGCTAAAGTTCTGCTATACGAAGTTAATTATGTTTCAACTTCTCGACCGATTATGACCGTATGGGGTCTCACGTAGTGATTCGCTGTGAGAATTGTACCGATCGATGTAGGAAGATATCTATTTTATGTACAGCTGGCTGTCGCCATTTCCGTTACCAATGCCCTCGCCCAGGCTGCTGCTATTAGCGAAGGTTCCAGTGTTGACGGCATTCTTTTTACCCCTGCGTGTTTTCCTACGTGTAGACTTCGCTTCTGAGCCAGATGCAGGTCGCTGCTACCCCATCTTATGTATATGCGAGAATGGCGACCAGCCAATCGTTGGCTGGCATGTAACTCGCAGGCGCTTTACATACTATACTTGGTGCGTTTATAAAGCAATATGTCAAAACCTGAAAGGAAGAGCTAGGCCAGCATCAAGCAGCAGTTCCTTCGTGAGCCCCTCGCGTAGACCAACTCTGGTGCGTATCAATAGGAGCTGAGTAGGACTGCCAGGGGAGGCAGTTGCAGAAAGCAAATGTAACGGTATCACCGAGGAATAGCTTTGAGCTAGGGCTCGTAGATACCACAGCACGCTGAATACCTACTGCTGGGCTTGGCCCAGCTGCCGAGTTCAACTCCGCCGCTGCAGCTCGTCAACCCACCATTACGGCTACAAGGACTGTTATTTCTTGAAGCGTCTGAACAGTTCCATAACAGCAGCTCACACGCCATATACAAATTCGTCCCAATTTTCAAGTCTTTGACCCAGCAAATAGCTTTTTTCATACGAACGACCGTAGTATTGGAACGTCGTAAGGGTATATTGGTAAATAAAGAGCACAGCGAATCTTAATGTGCTCGGTAGGTGACTTGTTGGGAACACCACACACCAATGATATGTCTAGAGGTATAATAGGGCGTGCAATTAGTGAACTCTGAGGAGTTACAATATAATAGATGGCAACGTATTCCATGTCTCTTAGACCGACATTTCAAGTCTTATTACTCAGGTAACGGACTTCCTGAGCAGTTCATGTCACATTAGCTCAACAGAAAAACACATTCAATCATCTAGTAGTTTTTCTCTATCAACCACGCGATGAATTTCTCAATGCTAAAACAACAGTCAGAAGCTAGACTAAAATAAAGAACACAACGGCTGATCTTGACACATGTGTATTCGCTAGCGTTGAACCGAACGTTTTGAGCGGGTACGAGTGTGGATCAGTCCGTTCACGCATCGACGTCCGGAACTGGTGAAGCATCTATTTGGAGATACACTCTTTGAAATCATCCGTATCTCATATTCGTTGTACTTCGCGAGAGTGCATACCTGCCTTCATCTTGTTCCTGAGTAAAAGCAAGGAAGCGTAAGTAAAAGTAACGGATGCGTTCCTTGAACTAGAGATCATTCTTCAGTGTCGCAGTGTAGTTGACGATACGAGAGACTTTGCCCTGTTAGCTTCTGGGATCTGTTTTCTCTTAGTTGAATGTTGTTGTTGTCGTGGTGGTTATTGTATAGATCGAGTTTGGAATAGTAAATTCTATAGTAATGCATAAAGCGTTTCCTCTCAATCTACTTCATTGCTGTCGAGTACAACAGCCGCCGGTCGTACTTAGACCTGCGGATGTCTTTAATAATATTATTCAGCTGTGTCGCCCTCCTATCTTGTTCGCTGTTTTTGAAGGAAATGCTTTGAAGGTAGTACAATTATCTTTTCAACGTATACAAAGTAAGAGCAGGAGGTAGCATTGATCACGGCCACCTATAGCCGATTAGTACGCCGCTGTAAGAGGGAGAGGTTTGCATTGTATGCCAACTTGCTTACTGTTCAATGAATTACCCCTGGAAACGGCCAGGGTCAAAAAAGTTAGCAGATTATGTAGATGATACGGACACCTATCAATAAGTGGCCTTTGAAATTGGTCTCTTAAGCAATCTACAGTAATATCCTGTTTTTTCGTTACAGCACTTAGATAGGAAGAAGCAGCTCTGCAGCAGTAGGATAGACCGTTTTACTTAAGGTTTCCAATCTAAACGGAGCCTTGGCTGGTGATCTCTTGGGAAATGCCAGTATGTACGCCAAACTTTCCTTGGTGAACAGATGCATGAAGGTGCATGAGTAACTATGTCAATACACATATAGCTCAAAAAAAGGAGCATCTGAATAAAGGACTTCAACGCTATTAGTCCAGATCAAAGCACAGATGGTGTGGTAGGACGAAATACGTGTTGTATTTCTTAAGAGCCGAAATTTCCAACCGTCTATATTATTTTTAGGCGGGAACTCGTAATAAGTATATAATCAAGTGCGATATCAATTGACAAGTCCTTGTAGTGCTGATCTGTTCGCTTCGCACTGCCACTTAGAAACGTTTCGTGGTATCAACCATTAAATTCTACTGACGCTCACCCTAGTAGGCCTGTTTCAAGCATGCGTTGAACATATTTAGCACAGGATTACAAAAATAGTCACCAGGATAACTAAAAAGTGGCTCAACGACCATCGGGTCTGCTTCTATCGGACAGACCATGTTGCCCTTCTATGCAGATTAGGATGAGAAACGAATAATAATAAAACGAAATAATAATAATAACGGATAACGAAATAATAATAACAGCTGTGTCGGCTGGCTTTCCTGCTGACGCGCAAAGAGAAATGACTCTCAGGACAGAAGCTACGCGGGGCCGCCTGTAAACGTCCCCGGTAGCAAAGCGAACTCACTCACACCCATGAAAGACAGACAAAACGAGGCTATCGAAAATGTCCGAGGCCGCTTCGTCGATCAGTTGTCCGAAATCGTTCCGCGATCTCTGTTTTGTCGGATTCGTCTCGGGGGCTGGGGTGACAGCATATTTCGTAGATGGCCCTGTCGAAACGGAATAGTTTGAAATATGCCTGTTATGTGCTAGTTCGCCCATTCACCTCCCATAGGCAACAACACGAGACGTTATGGAATGGGATAGGATCGAAATCAGTCTTGCCCTGAGCAGCGGTCCATCGTACCAGCCATGCTAGTTAGCTGACACTGACAAGCAACGCTACGTTCTACAAAACGGTCATCGCGACTTTTCTACCAATATGAAGCCCACGGAAAAAGCTGATATATACGCGTATCTGCAGGATGGACACGCGCACTACGTCCGGTCACTTCGGCTCTTTGCGCCTCAATACCTATAGCGTCGTTATCAGAAAAAGAGGAGACCCCCAGATGATCGCAGGCTGGGGGATTAAAATGGCCCGATGACTTTTGCCGGTCGATCATGGGGGCCCTACAAGGAGAGGATTGGAGAAGAAAGGTGAAAAAAGGGAACGTGCGTCCGCTGCCGTGAATGTCGGAAATACGAAGACTGGCTGTCTACATCTTTGTGCGTGTGTGCGCACGTATGAGTAGATAGGCAAAAGTAGAACTCATGAAGGCACAAACTGCAAATATTTCCCCTGGCGAACGATCTTTTTTACTCGCTCGAATCTCCCTTTTTAGGCGGTTCGTCTCGAAAAGCAGAACATCATCGCCATTCGAACGTTTTGGTGCCGCTCCAAACCACATCCCGGTATACTATGCTCGAGCCTATAAGTGGCGGCCAAACAGCGGCAAGATAGCCATAGTAGGAGACTGGACAGGAACGCAGCGAGAACTATGGTGAGGTCACAATAGACGATTAAGGAAGATACAAGCGAGAATTTTCGTTCTTCTTTGTTCCTACCCATGATCATATCGGGCGCGATGACGAAAGACAGCGGATTTTTTTCATCCATTCTCCTGCTATATCGCTCTATACATTGAGTGGGCTAAGTGCAAGCAGGAACTCAATTGTAAGGAAAACAAAAAGAGACCCTGTACAGATACACATTGGGATAGCACACAGACTTACATTAACAAATAGAAGATAACAATTTTCGAAATAAATTCCAAACACCTGTGTGGGATCTCCACTTGGAGATCGTTGCTTAGATGTGTCACGTTCCGCACTGCCCTTCACTGTTACGTGTGAGCGAGGTGTGCACTGCAATGCAATCGAAGACTCAAACCTCACACTGAAATAAATTTGCGAATTTCTCTCGTTAATGAGTAACCTCGTTGACGGAAAACTTATTCATTTTAGAACACAACCCACTGCACTACAGATTGCAATTATAGAGCTAGAAAATTTGCTTATTTCGCGCGTATTGCATGTGACTAGCTGCTACATGTACATAGTTTACATTGTTAAACAGTCAAATATTGTTACATTAATAATTGCTACTGATGGCGTCACAATGATAATAAAGGTATTCACGCCACTGATATTTTGATGGTCTTCATTTTGCTACAAGCCGGTTTCTAGTCAGCGGTGGTTATGCGACGCAGACCCATGCAATACCAGAGCAGATAGATGTCGTCGACAGTTGTAGGTGTCTGGGCCATTGGCTTCCTAACTCGATTTGACTATGTTCGTATTAATACTCTTCTTTACTCCTTTCTAAACCTACGAAACGACCAGAGTTTAGCAATCAAGGCCCAAGTAGAGTTACAGTCGTATCATAACTGCTGTACTAGGGGGCAGTATACGAAAACCCTGACGTGTAGTTTAGGTTAGACGCTGCAGTTTTAGAAGGTGATTACTTCTATAAAACGCTCTCATTGTCTGCGCGTTAATACGTGACTATTCCTATTACGATTAATCTAATAGTAGATTGTTATTATTGCTAGACAGATTGATGTGGAGGAAAAGACACCTAGATATTTTGTGCACATTCTGCATGTTGCCATCAGGTGAAAGATACTTAAAGACGCTGGATCGGAAGCTTCTCGGTCAGCTATACGGCTAAGACTACACGCTATACTGGACGTGGTCAACTGATATAAGTGTACAATGGCCAAACGCGAGCGAATATCTCTACCTGGAAATTAACGAACTCGTTTCTGATCGTTCATTGACGCTAACGTTGTTCAGTGCCTTCGATAGATCCTTTGAACAGTCGTGCAGTCTGAGTCGTCATTTACGCCTACGCATCTCAAAGTAATTCGTTAGCCCTTCGACTTCGAAAAGCAACCAAAGGGTTGTTTTTTACCTCAATTTAGTGTCGCAGACCGCTTACATGATCTGGCACGGCAAGTCACAATACATTGTAATGTACAGTAAAGAAGAGTTAACAAAAACATATTTGCTCAAGACAGTTTACTTGAAATCGTTTCGAAAATTAAAGCGGAAAAGAGTTTTCCAGCGAGTTCCATCTTACCTAAATGCATGAAGAACGTGCGTCCTTCCGAAATTTAGAGAAACTACTGCACTCCGTTAGATTCAATCCAAAGGTTTGGGTAAAAAAAAAATCATTTTTTATAACCAACAACGTTAAAAAAGTTCTTTTCTCTATACACAAATCGTTTATCTACGCATTTTTCAGTTTGATGTGTTTTGTTATATATTCTAGTTTCAATCTAGGCTATGATTCACAAGACTTTACATCGAAGATTATCATATAAATATTATGAAAACTTTCCAAGTCTATAATTGATTGCCTGCTCTCAGATCCATGGATGCTGCAGGAGCCGAAGAGATGAAAAAATAGTAATATTTTACACATAGCCCTAATTCACAGTTTAGAAATTATAGTCTCAATTATGGCTACGTCATGTTATGTAACGATTCTTTACCGACAAATATCACCGATACGTTTGTTTTCGTTGGTTGCCCCCAGATTCTGTTTGTTTGCTACATTCCGTACTCACCTTAGTCATTACTAACATATTTGTCCCACCCTACTCTCATGCAAAAAACAATCAAAAGCGGCTCCAATCCAGATAGGCTAACGACTGAGAATATAAAGTAAGCAAATACTCCACAAATATCTTGAGGATGAAGAAGAGTAAATACACGCCGCTGTGTAGTATATTAATCAGGACATAAGTCGGTTCAAACACACACAGACCGTCTCGGTTCGGCGATCGATCGATAAATCTATTTATACACAGGACCTGCTTCTTGAAATGGTAAGCAATTCAGTCGGGGCATACAAACCTACTGTTAACCATTTGTGATCTGCTCGAATTGATCTCTGCTTCAGCGTGTTAGCCAGAGGCATTCCCAATGTAACTTAGTTGTCTAATGGGATCGCAGCTTTCTGGTTAGGGCATGATCGATCCTTGATTGATACTTGATTTGGCTCCCTGCAGTTGCTCTGCTTCTACTCGCGTTTATCCTACCGAGCTTTTACAACGGCTATCTTCAACCTATGGGCTATCCATAAGTCACCCTGTATCGAGACAGGTCTGGCGGGGAATCCGATCCCTTCCTCTAACGAGTGAACAAATGTCGTCTGGTCTCGTGAAGGATAGGGCCGAACAACCGAGTAACCGTTCGGCTCACAGTGACCGCCCGCATCTATCGAACGCATTCCTTTCATCCACATGATAGTGTCACCAGAACCTCTGCAACAACGAGACTTCCTGTCAATAGGCGTCAAGTGGCTGGTAAAGGCTAACGACGAAAGCTTGGGAGGCGGCCCTGCATCAACAGGACCGTTTCCCAAGCTTTACCCTTATCAGAGCAGCCCAGCGGGATAACTATCGAAAAAGGGGAAAGAGAGAGAGCGGACAGAGACGCAACATCTTCAGCAGATGCTTCGAAGGCCAATGCTGACTTGTCCGATGTTTCTACTACTCGCAGCATTAATACGAAACTGCCACCTCTCCTGTCGTTACTGATAGCCGCTGGCTTAGTGCCTGGCGCGGTCCGTCTGTTCTTCAGATCCCTATCTTGATGGTCCTAAATCAGAGGATCGGCATGGATTGGAAGCCTGCTCTACCCTCACGTTGTCCGCCTCTGATCTCCGTCCCTGGTGAATAATCTCGGCCCTTTGTGATCTCGGTCATTTAGCACTTATAATAGTTTGTTTCTTTCCTTTTCCGCTCACTCCGGATAGTGTCGATTAACATTGCAGCACAGCATGGCTCCGGTGCAGTCGACTGCGGTGTGACCAACTTTTTGTTTTCGCAGCACATGATCCGTCTTTATTAGACTTCACTGCCGCTTCCCCGCTCCCTCTTAATCTAACGGCACGGACTATGGTGATGACTGGTTGATTGTTAAGACGCACGTAGCAGCAGGTTGTGCGAATGTCCTTGCTAGTAGGATACATCGAACACGTTGGTGGCTGACAAGGAGATGTAGATAGGATCACTGAGTGTTGCTGACGTAGCATCATAAACTGAAGCACAGAGAAAGTGCCGCAGTTCTGTACGGGACGAAAGGAAAGCTGTAATATTCTAACGGGTTGGGTGGTATTTGATCGCCCGAAAAGGCGCCATCGCGTCTGAGATTGCAAAGGACGCCAGGGTGACTCGTGGCCTCTATAAACTGTATGGTCTTCGGAAGAGAAAGCGAACGACAAACGATGGTGTATTGCAATATGGTCGCTCTTCATGAAGCTGAATACCGAATTCGACTAAAAACGTCGTTAAAAACTGTTTCTACTTGATCACACATGCTGCGCTATGTAAGTTATGATTAAATGCTAGATTTCTCACATTCGCAATGTACATCAATAATGTCTAATAGCATCAGTTATGATTATTCGGTACGGATGGGCTTTCTGTGATTTTTTCCTCTTATCATCGGTACAAGTAATATCCATCTAGTAATTGTCATAATACATCGACACTGCATTGTCCGATGACATTTGGGTTTGCAGCAGTAACGTTAATTGTATTCTATGTGAACCTCAACGCTATAAAGACAAATGCAAAAACTAAACGTTTTAAATTTATGGGCAATTGATTATCTCGTTTGCGTCTCATTGACGACCATTCAAGCGCGGCCCCTCAGATCAAGAGCTGTGAAATTACTGTAGGGAGTTAATTAGAGTTTAATCGAAAAGCCTTCTATATGCCAATATCTAAATTGCAGATATTTCTAATTCGTTGGATTTTTGCACCTTGATACTATCTACTTACCCGTCGACCAACTTCATTATTATGGAGGTTCATTAACTTCTTCCCCTGCTGAGGCGTATTCTTGCCATATTTTTGCTCGCGCTCAGGTAGATCCACGAATCCCTCAGTGAACCTATTACCAACATTGATATTAGAACCAAACATTGAAACTTTAATTAACTATTTAATGAAAGACGCATACGGTGGCAATGGAGCTCAAACGATATATTCTGGGCATTTCCATTTATCTGATATTTATGGATGAAAAAAATCCAAATCACTTTTCGTATCTTCAAATAATTTGGAAGAATCAGAACTTTACCTATATCCGTAGGCGATATTATCACCGCAGCCTCCCCATATCCACTCTTTGTGGAGGTTGTTTGGTCGCTCCTCGTTCGAGCAGCCACAGCTTCGTAGATTGCCATCTCTACAAGCGCGAGCTACTGTATGAACGACGCCAGCAGCTGCAATTGCGTGAGCAAATGCTGTTTCTTTGCTCCCTGAAACCGTAACAAAGATAGATTGGTTGGTAAATCACTTTTAGTCGTAATGGAAAATCACAATTGCAATCTGGTTTGCTCAACCGTCTATACGTAAATATTCCAATCTCATTTGTTTTTCAGAGTTCTTTATTTCGGTAAAAATGCCCGAGCGTGTGGACTAAAAGTTTCTGAAAAATCACTTAAGTTATGCTAGCTGATCGTCCTCTTACGGCAAGTAACTTGTAAAATATTGTGTGCAAGCGAATCTTATCAGTCTACCAATATGTATCGCAAGGCAAAAACACCCCAAAAGGAAATCCGATCACTTTCATTTAATTCTGCTTCAACCGGATGTATTATAAGGTTAACGATCAGGAGAAATCTCAATCCAATCTTTCGATAATGATAATCCCTTACTCAGTAGCGAGGCACGCAGGTAAATGTCAGATCAGCATACTTTCCATGAAGTCGAGCATACTCCACCACATTCGTATCATCCGTACTGCACAGCAGCGAGTTAGATCGTGAGGTCAGCTTCTTGAGGCTCCAGGCTTCGACTTCTCCGTGGCTCTGTTCATCTTGTCGGCTCACTAGTGCTCTGCGAACCCAGTTTCAACCGCCTCACATAGAAGATGAAGGAACCTACTTGTAATACTACTAGTGCTCGTAGCCACTAGCCGTCCCAAAGAGATTGGAGTTCCTCCAGCTTTCAGCCACCCCCTCTCTCCACGCCTCACAGTGACTCAGGAAAACTCGTCCTTACCCTCAACCCCCTCGGAGGCATCCTCGTCTGTGGCTTCCGCGTAGTATAAGAGGCATCTAAGGAGAGTGAGCAATGGTCTTCCCGTATCAGCGGAAGCGAGGCGTTGAGAAGTAGATGTCCTGCAAGACGGATCGGTGCGGTCAGCGGATTCACTGCTTGCGAGTCACAGCAGGATCGAGTGAGCGAGTGATGCTTGAAGTCAGAAACGACGAGAGAAAGGCCACAGAAAGTGCTTTGCCCGGTGAGTTCCTTGAAGAAATGAAGTGGAAGTGCCGCAAAACTGGTTGAGCGGTTCGCCTGCCATAGGCGAATGGTAGGGATGGACACAATCGGAGCATTACAGGACTGAATGGATATAGGGACAGAACCGGAGCAACTTCTGGCAGGCGCGTTCTGTAAAACCGCTCAAGTCTCACTTCCGTGAGAGATTCACCTCGACGGTAGACTGCGGTAGTGACTTGCGAACAGTGAATTGGTTTGGTCCCGTTTTTATGGCACGGGAAGCCCATACAAACGGAAGGTGGAGCTGGTGGCGTTCTGGCTTCTCTGACAACGGCTTCGTTTAACGCTGCCTTGGAGGCATCAACGAGTGCCTCTCAACCCGCTGCATAGTAAACAACCGCTAAACAGTTACCTTTTTCGCCAGTGCCTCTAAAAAAAATACGATTGTGTGATGTCTCCATATATATATATATATATATATATATATATACATATGTATACCTTGAACCGCGTAATGTAACAGCAGCGCTTTCGAGCAGACAGGCCTCGCAGCATTACGACACGGGACATTCAACAGCGGTCGTAAGTGCCCAACCACAGCAATGATATGCAGCAGGTCATTCTAAGCAGACTAAATGAGTCCCGGAAACGTGAGGGACATATGGAAAGAAAGGAACAATTGAAATTTTGTCTCGCCGGTTGCCCCCCGCCGCTCCTAACTGAATAGAATATAGTCGACGAACAGGCCGAACGTCGTAGATGACATCCTACTTACATGTTTGTCACCCATGCATGGAATGTTTGGGAGAACAGGGCGGAGATGCCTCAGCCTAACAGAGCCATGTAAGGCCCAAAGAATGATCGTTCTAGCGGAAATGGAGCTCGTCCGGCTTGTTGCCGTTCCTGCTGATGCTATTGTCCGTTTCGCTATTTCAGTTGAGTTCGTCATTGCTGATAGTAATAGTGGTTTCACTTCCCATAGAATAACAGCACGTAACAATCATTTTGAATTATACCAGGTCTTCTTCCTAGCATTCCTAGAAATCGATGTTATTATCCGGTAACAAACCAACAACTACGAAGTCGCTAGTCAAGCGTTTTCGCAGGGATATCCGAAGAAATCAATGACTTTTATACGTACAGTACAAAAAGGGGCTTTCTGGGAGCATACTCAGCAACAAAGGCTATCAGTTCATGAGACCGCTGAAAGCTCGATTTTGGAATTTCGAAGATTACTCTTTCTATTGTGAGCGTTGATGTGCTTGTCACAGTATGACTGCTACACGCGTCCCAGATCCCCTTCCACATGATGCGTTGGTATGAACTTCTTTTTGGTTTATCATAACATTTAAACTTCAGTCTTCCTATGATTTTTGGTCGTGCTTCTGTTGACCATGAGGGCGACACAGCCGCTGCTGTTGAGATGAACTCCATTATCCATTCGTATAGTCCAAGAGAATGTTACGATGGTCGTAGACCCATGCGAGCATTACAAATGAGGGCGGGGAGATTTACTCCTGATGTCGATCCCTTGCCCCTGAGTGACTCATCGACGTTACGAGTCGGGCCGCACTCCCAGCATGCCCGTAGATACACATGCTACTTGTCACAGGCTAGAGGCATTTTAATTCAAGGTAATAGCACGCATTGAGGATAAGTATATACATAATGGTACCCAAAATACGCTCGTATGCATAGGGAAGGCTCTTGCTTGGTTTCTGTGTCCTCTTCGAGAAAGTGAAAGAAGCGGCGGGAACTGTAGCAAAGGCACTAACCGAACTATTACACAAACATCTGCTTGCGGTTTAACAGCGCCCAGGAGCGTGCAGGCTGACTCATTTCAGTTGGGCAGATACGTACCGCATACTGTTGGCCGGTAGTAATACAACTACTAACTCAATCCGTTCTCCCACTGATGGGAGTTGATGGTGTATGTATGATAATCTTAAGTTAGCAGGCAGTTGGCCGCTCAACGCAGCCCAGAAGCCAGCCGGTTTGGAACTATGGGTAACGGGGAACCTTGAGCCGCATGGTTAACGCATCCCCATAGAAAAAGCTACCATTTGATCTGTGGCAATCGGAGCCTTTCATCGGGCCGGATCCCTTTGGTGGCATGGGTTTCATTTGGGGGTTGGAGGAAAAGTTGACTGTACCAACCATTTGGCTTCGGGGTAGTTTTCGGCAGGGTAGCTGCTTTAGCTGCTGCTGTGATACGGGGTGGCAATGATTTGCAAAGTCTGAGTCGATATCGGCCATTTAACAAACCTATGCAGGGTGGGCGCTGTATGGGTTGTCAAGCCATTATCTAATGACCTAGCCATTTAGAAGGCTTTGGTATAGTTATATCTAAACTTATCGCAGTCCCAAACCAGAATAAAATTGAATTATGATGTTAAACATTAACTTATGACAACGGGATATTTGGATACTTCCAATTGTGTTTATATTTTGTTTCGTGTATTAAAGTAACATATATATTATATGCTGCTAGAATTGTCAAGACACATTTAACAATTCTCACTATTGCTCGTAGGTACTCGCATACACTTCAATATTTATGCCTGTAATCAATATGCGTATACTGTCAGTCAAAACGCTCGTAACTATCACAACGCTACGCCATTAACAATGACAGTCCTAGGTATCATGCGAAGTGAAGTCTTGTACCGGGATTGAGGTCGAGGTCTATAGCACGGTGTTATACCGGATGTAAGAATGTGAACATCTAAAAATCCACTCAACCTCGCGCGCTGTCCCTGACTGCCTTTTATTTTTGCGACTGAAATAAGTTGGCCCTAGTAATACTATCGATAAGGGGGAGAATCTCGACGTTTTTGTAGACCAAAACTCTTTATGGTGTCTGGCTTATAGTGCTTGATCATGCCGCTTCAACAAGAGTCAGCCTCAGTACCTCGACGCTGTAGGCCCAATGCCGGCGAAAATAGATAGAAGCTCACATTGCGGGGGGTGGGGCATTCTTTGAGTCTACAATGCAATGATGTCATTCTCACGCGGGATCGCCGCCGGCGGTCTAACTAGACTATTTCATTCTGGGTCTGTTTTTTGCGCCGACTTGTCTTGTGGTGCTTCGGTTGCTTTTCATCACAAGTTCTCGATCCTTCCTATTTCTAACTCCCGCTGAATAGGCCTAGGTTCAATTCGAAACCTATTGAATAGCCAAATAGTCTTGGCTGCGACTAACATTAGGGTTGAGACTCAATAGGGAGTCAGCAGCAAGCCATCACCATATATGGTTCCTCGTAGAACTATTATTATTTTTGTTATTATTTGCCATGCTACGACGAGGGTAAATTTATGGGAAAGCTGAGAGATTTCTTAAGTGGCGTTAAGGTTATTCATTTACGGACGAACAGGTTTATCACTGTTATTATTGGTCAAAAGAGGCAATGCTCGCAGTCTATAAAGCAAAACATACTAATAATTTCGAGCTCAATAAGCAATCTCCACAGAAAATGTACCAATGTTTCAAACGCCCTTGCACGGAACACAATACTACACGATAGCAGGTATGCACGCCGGACGGGCAAACAATTCCTAAACATGGCTGCACTCCTTGCTTAATGAATACACACTTCTCTTTTGGAATAAATAAAGGGGTCGTTTAAAGTTAAATATGGTAAACTCTTCATTCGCTAACTACGAGTAGCTCAATCAGATCCGACCCAGGCTAAAAGAGTAAACGTATCTACTGAAAATGCTAAATATATTTGTTACGATAATTTCAGTTCGAGAGGTACCCAAGCCACTTTGGTTACCTTGATTTAGGACAGGTCCAAGCACCGAGTCGTCATGGGTCGTTGAACAATTCCATTTCATATCTCGAAATTGGTATTGGCACTCCTCGATGCCCATAAGAGCGCCACGGCCCACGTGCGGCATGTGATCCTCGTAGAGCAAGCATAGTTTCGATTGACCTTTTGAGAGGCCTCTCAAGTCCTTACAGAATTCATCACGTGAATCCGGGGGTCCGAGGGGACCCCCGGGAGCTTCGCCTTGGTCCGATTGGTAGCCATTGTGCATCAAAACGTCTTGCTGAAAGCCCAAACTCCTGCAAAATTGTAATGAAAAACAATGATAGACCAAAGCTATTTGTTAACAACTTTCTTAATACCTATTTGCAGAACACGATAGTACTATGACAAGACCCATCTTGCTTCGATTATAGCATTCTCTATCATATTGCCATTCTGTACTTAGACAGGCCGTTTAGGCTCAATTGTGAAGTATTGCTTGTCTCAAATGATTTTCACGTACCTCTATGACTGGGGAGAATATAATGTCAATTGCCCTGTACCACCCACTTCGTAAGATAAATTCGGTATGTACGCACTATACTGTTGTTAATTGTTATTTTTAATTACTCATGACATGAATAGGTAAAATAATTCCTCATCAATATGAGCAATATATTGTAAATATTATAGTGTACTATCGAGCCTTTTACTTCTCTGGACATCCACATTTACTTTATGCGCGGATTTGTTGCCAACTGCTACTCCGCTGTGATTATATATAGACGCGTGATCCCTTCCCCATAGACTGAACTATATCAACAAGTCATATATCCACTTTGCCTAATTGCGGAGATACAGAGATGCGGCGGCCTCCCTAGATTCCGTTGATTTTCCCTGTTCTACATTGATATCTCATCACATAAGCGGGGTCATAAAATCAGCTGACTAAATTAAGCCTATTCAAGCCTGGGTACTTTGTCAAGGATCCGTTCAACAACAGAGCAAGTGAGTGACCTCAAATTCGCATCATATTACGAACGTGTACGCGGGGCCACCTCGACACTCCGCTAATACTGCATCTCTCTTATCATGAGGAAGAGTACAAGGAGGCACCTCGCCTAAGAAGTACCGCCAAAGGATCGACAGCTGCATATGAACTCCAGCTTTATCCCAACCATAATAATAGTCTGCTTGACTGATTTTGATGTCCGAATATGTCTCTGAACCAGTGGCCGACAACTACTACCCAATGTATACCTCCAAGTCGCATGCGCACGACAGAAGTGCTATCGTTATGGTTGTCGTTGTTACCTAGCCACGCAGAACAATGGCTAATACCCCCCGCAGTAATCCCAGCTGATACACTCCAGCAGTAATCTAATTAACTCAAAATGACGGTTTTCACTGTCCACCCTCACTCCGCTCCTCGTGAGTCTTTACCACAATCCTCCGACAAAGCTCGTAAGCCGGATCGGTCTGCGACGATGGGTGTAATGCGAGGGACGAGATTTCGACTTCGACAAGGAGCTTGAAAATTCTTCTACAGTTCTTGCGTCCCAGGTCTCCTGATGCCTATCCTTTCCTCGTTTTACTTTGTCTGTGTATGATTTCCACTTCTTCAAGCGACATTCAGTTCATTTACAGTCAACCCTCTTCTATAGCAGCTGCTCTGTTAATCAGAGGCGCATACCTGTATTGACGCTTTTTCTTAATGCTTACACAATCCCAACACAGACTATCCCCAACGCCAATATTTATTAACCCATCACTATCCTATACGTAAACGTTGATGTCTGCAGACTGACTTGGTGGTGTGTTAGCAAAGCAAAGTGGGAGTTAGTTAGAGCCATGTTATCGATTCAGGGCAATGACTTTAATCGCAAACTAGTTCGTTTTGAGTGGGCCATCCTAACTGATCGCAACTAACTTCTAAGTAACTAAAAATAACTAGCTAAGAATAGAGAGAGAGAGAGAGAGAGAGAGAGAGAGGGGGAGAGGGAGACGAAAATGTCTTTCTAGCAGATGTTGAACCGGTTGTTGCTTGTGTATATGTGATAGTATGCGACTTCTATGTAGCGTGAGGTAGGTTAGCTCGGAAATAGGTTTTAAGTATGCTAGGTAACGTCAACCAGTACACCGTAGTTGCGTAAGTTGAAACTAAGAGACCTCCAAGCCAAATGTGGGCGGCTGACTGCAAGCAGGACAGAGCATTTTCAAGTGCGCGTTTTCATTTCCAGCTTAACGAACTCTGGAATCAGTAGGTGGTTGAGTAAAGGGTTTTTTCTTCGGCAATTACTTTGAAGAACCATCCGAAGTACCAGTATTGGCAATAGTTCCTGTCTAGACGCGACCCTAAGCCTTTTCTTTGAACCTTTCTTTGAACGAGTTGCCCACCCTCGTTGATTACTAACGTCCATATAACGCGATGTATGAACCCTCCGTAACACCGAAACGAGGCTTCTGAATCTAACTAGGGTTTTTGCAATTTTCAAATAGACAACCTCAGTCGGCAGTAACCATTTAACTTCGTAAAGCTTGAAGGTATGCTTTTGCAGTCCAAGTCGTTTACTATTACTTTAACTCGGTAATCCCACTGATCAAAAGTCAACAGCCGAGTAACCTACACACACACTTACAAGGCCACTAGATCGTCCGTTTGGTTGAAATGAACTACACTCGGCTGTCTTCGTTTTGTGCCGAAGTGGTCGAATAAAGCAGGATAAGTGCTGCAAGTGGACTCAATAATACAAGAGCCCTTGAACTTCTTGTTCCTACCGGATCTTTCGAGAGCCTGAAGTGGCGGCAGTATCAATAAAGGTCGGTCATATTTCGGCCTTTCTTTTCTCTATCGTGATCGAAACAGCGATTCGAATCGGCGATACAATTTGAGCACACGATTTCCGAGTAGACTTAATTATTTTGGATAAAGATTCTTGAATGCATTCTCCACTGAGTAAAAACAGCGAAATGGATATTTCGTTGTCTCATTTGGGCATAAGCACAGAACTAATAGATCTCTGCCTATTTGCGCGCCAAAATTCAAAATTCGAAATCAAAATGGTAGCGGTGCAAAAGTGGCCTCGTAGGTTAAATATAAAAACATTGTGGGCAATCAACCCGTATAAACGCAAGTTTGTCGTAAAATAGAAAATATCTTCCCGTAATCAGAAATATCAGGTATAGTTGTTGGAATTCGGCGACAAATATTACTAATAATAGATTCACAGGTTCAGCAAAAAAAAAAAAAAAAAATAGAAAATGAAAACTAAAGAATAAGTGAAACGTGAATTTAGCCAAAGTTGTGACGGTTGTGAGTCAACTAATACTGAAAATGTACAACAGAAGCAAAAGAGATAGAAGTCCTAGGAGAGTTGTCTAATGAACAACAAAAAACAATGAGGAACTCATAACCTCGTATACTCTTGCCGGGCGGAGCAGGCGACGTTGCTAGATATTTTAATTTCTATCAGAAATTCTACTCTGCTGAAGTCTGGTGAAAACAACCACACTTAAGAACTGGTCCAAGAGGATGATTTATCCACTCAATACGGTGTTTTCCCTTTATTAGCCTATAATAATTAAAAAAAACGCTAACGATTTGTCTGGCACTAAGAGCAAAATCACGAAATAGAAAAACCAGAACAATGATTATCGTCCCGCCTGTTTTAAGCGGATGCAGACACGAAGGGCGGATAGAGTTTAGACAACCCAATCTACATAATTGTGCGTTCATTTGCTCATAACAATCACGCTACACGCGATAGGGCCGCAGGAAGACGCTTTAAACGCGTTCTAATAACAGTACAAATACAACCAGAACATTGCAAGGTTGGCCATAAAAGTCTTAGTGCAGTATGATAGGAGGAGGGGGTCCGTGGTCGCATTGTTTTAAGTCTGTGGATAAATTAGAGCTTCATCTGCCTTCAGTTCGTGCCGGTGAGGTTCTGAGGGCTCAGCAGCCAGCAGTTGCTGCTGTTCAAATCTCTATAGACACGGTATATCATACAGCAGCTGCCGCTTAATCCCATCCGAAATATGAAATCCACAGTTACTGAATCACACACAATTCACACATAACGGAACAGCATGTTCAATTCAGACTGTACACAGTGTCACACCATTTACGTGTGTCGAACGGATTCAAGACTGCCGTGCTGGGGTTTGCCGCTGCCTCTCACATCATCAGATGATAGTTATTCATGATGTAAAACGCTTACGTAAATAGATTGGGATATTTTTTGTTATCCAGCAATTTTTTTTCGACGCAAATGTACATCGCTACGATTCGGCAGATCTCCTTAGATATCTGATGTGTGGCACTTCTTTTCATCCTGTAGCTTCGTACTCCTACTTCAAATAGGTCTAAAAGGTCTGAAGACTCTTCGTCTGGCAGCCTATAGCGAACGAAAAATAAAGGTAACAAGAAGAAAAGTATTGGACGTCGTCGGCCTTCGTTCACAAATATAATACGATATACAAGTTATTCGTTTGTCGTACCCGTCTATAATATTGTAGATCAACCTCAGTACAATCTATATGGCGCATGCGATGTGTCCTGTTTTGGTACTAAGCTAGTCATAACAATCATTTAGTTGATTCTTGGATTGTTTGCTGTTCTGCGTGTGTACGATTTCACCTAAAGCCACCAAAGGTCAGTTGTGCTACGAGCGAACGCACAGTATTTATAGGCACGTATTGCGTGCGCTATACATACGACGTTTTTGTAAGCAGCGTTTCGGGTTTTGTTTGATTATGCTGTTGCCTAATCGGGATGTTTACCCTGCATTTGAATTATTATCCTGCACCAACTTGCCAGCCACTGACCGCTTCTTATTCGTCTGTACTTCTTCAATTCGATTCTCTCAGTTTGATCAATTGATCGAAGGTCTTCGATTCTATTTTCTTTTGATGTCTTCCCCCTTTACGGTTGATGCTTTGAGCTGGTACCCGAAGTTGCCGACCGAAGCCATCATCGCCGCATCAAGCTTCACAATAACAATGACTGTGTGAAGTAGTCGCACTACAGTTTCGTCTGAGTGAGCTCGGATACGCAGTAAATTTATGAATTGTTGAGAAGTCCCTTGATGCCTCTTCGATCTGATGCAGTCGAAGCTCAAAGGCTATGTACGCTAGAGGCAATGACAGCTACCAACACCACTATGAAAATCATCAACATCGACGTTTGCAGCAGCCATTGTAGAACTACATTTCCTGAAGGACCATAATGGTAGAAAGTTTCTGTACGCATAAGGACACATAGACAGCGAATCGCTTTTGCATCATGCGCACACAAACCGCCAGACACCAGTTCGTTTACCTGCAGGTGGGAAATTATCTACCATGGCCCACTGTTGACCCCTGTAGTGGGCATTGTCTTTATTATCCCTCTATAATTTAATTTCCCTCCGTGCCCCTCGTGTCTTCCCAGAAAAAAACTATGCTATGTTCTTTCCTGTTTTCTTTCATTTCACTGCTGCTAAACGAAGTGGGTCGAGCAGGGGATAGGTTGCCCAGGAGCGGGTTTCCTTGCTGCCTAAAGGCGCGAACAGTTCAAGAAGGAGGAGGAGTAGAAGGAGTTTGCGTTAGGAGAAGTTGAAGGACGGCAACCGTTTTCGTAGTTGAACTCGACTGATGTTGTTCGTCGCACCGATGTTACAACGATGGCGGCAATGAAGATCAAAAGGAAGAAAAAGAATCTGAAGAAGATCAAAGCGCAAGCCGCTTTGAGCTTCTTAGGGCCTCCCGTTCCTCAACAGGCAGCAGATCAGCGAAGATCGGAAAAAGCAGAAGCGCACTATGAAGCCACAGAATGGCTACCGCTGATGCCGTCGTCGTCTTCACAATGACGACTATCATCATCACAACGCGACCAAACAACTCTTCGCGAGTTTTGGTCGCAACTGCGGCGGCAACAACAACAGTTTGTCGTCGACGGCAGCGACGAGGTACGGTTGAGAATTGAAGAAGGGCAAAGATGCTGCGCTCCTATGCACTACCGAAGCCGCTGCCGTAGCCAAAATTGCGTCAAGGGCACATATCCCCAAAAGAAGGTGCATCGAGCTGAAGCTCAGGTGGATCATGCGAGCTATGGCTAAGATGTCGTCGTCGTCGTCGTCGCCTAGTGGCAACGGCTTAAATGATATCTCACTCAGCACGATAAGGATGACCCATTTTGCCGCTGTTTAGTGCTGGAACACACGAAGTCTAACCGGTCGTCTTCATCTTGTTGTCTCTCTACATGGATAGGTTTAGAAGAATCCAGGAGAACGTAATGAGTAAATGTATTACGTATATATTGCGGTAAGTAAGGTTCATTCGATGTTCGAGTCGATACAATGTCATTGTAAAAAATTTAAACGGTGGCGCGACGGCTGAACAATTTCAGCTTACACAAAAATTGATGACTTCCTTCATGAAAAATTGATAGAAATAAGCAGTGCGGTAATAAATAGAGCCCACCATAAGGATGCAGTCCTGTCATGTAGATCTCATTAAATCTACCCGGAAATAGTACTATATAGTATTTCAGCATATTTACTACCTTGGCTGGCAAAACTTCTTTCGCTATATTACCGGCCGTTCAGCTTTTTATATCACCTAAGTGTATACCTAAGTCGACCTCGTTTACTAAGTGTACGCATGTTAGAATTTTCACATGCGTTGTAACACGCTTCATCCTGCCTCCCTTATGTGATGCTGGCAGCTAGGTGTCAGTATAGTAATGACACCGGGCTCTGTCAGCCCCTTTGTCGCTGGCATTAGCCGAGAATGTATATTAGCAAATACGCCAGATACCTATATTCTTCCCATGTACTTCGGTACCACAACTAATTCGCTTTCAAACTAGTACCCCTACGAATTTTAGCCCAAATTATCGAAGATTGGGCACCTATGTTATACTGAACACCGTGGGGACATTCCGATCATCTTTGTCTTGTCTAAATACAAATAAGCGGCAGCGTCAATCTGGGCCAATGGAACCCAAAAGAAATTTGTCTGCCTCTTAAACCGGCGACTTTGTACTTCTTTTGTAGTGAACATAGGAAAAATTAGATGTAAAGCATCTGTACTCAAGCAAAGTCGCCGACGACGCGTGTGCGCACAAGTGGCCGCTTGCAGAATGTTAGATGAACGAGAAATGACATATTACTGTCACAGGTAGCGCCGTGGACTAAGAGTGGTCGACGAAGACACCTATTCGATTGAGTGATGATGACTCATGGTGTTGGCTTTCTAACTCGAAAGTAGCATCTTCGATTCGAGCTGTATGTTGATACGAACCTACAATATGTACCGGAGATGTATCGATTCAAATTAACCGGGCCGTCCGCCTATCTAACCTCATATAGAAACAATTGTGGCTCTGCAAATCGTTGAATGCGATGCTAGCGCCACAAATATCCTGGATGGCAGCAGCTCGCCCATATATTATATAGGTAATTTCTATATGGTGATAAGCAGGTTGAATGGTAATATTCGATTCGTTACTGGAAAAACACTTACCCCTGGAGCAGGGCGCGTACACCTAACGGGCCTTCTACCCTGTTGCTAACCTATTTAATCTCAACGTTTATCAGAATCGTCATAGTGGAATTACGCGTCTGTTTGAGAAAACATTTGTCCATAGATGAAGAAATTGATGATTTTACGCCATTAACATTTGTGAACATCTAACGAGCAAATTATATGGTTGTCGATGGTAATAATAATGGTCTAGTAATGCATCGTGGCATAATTTCACCATAGAACCGGCGGTTCGTTTATCTCTGCTTACAGCCGTGAGCTGAATCAGAATCTATCTCGGAAACCGGCATTTTTCTCTCGATTCTAATGGCTATAGATTACTTCTCTGGACGCCACCAGGAATCACGTGAGAAAAGCGGTCTGTGCATATTTTTGGTATGACGAAACGAATCGGCGGTTATACTTTGACTGTTAGCATTTGATGTTTTACGCTCGTACATTATTATCCTGACAGCTGATGTTTATGAAGCGTGAAAACCTCAAAGGCCAGCCGACCACCAGTCTCGAATTCACTATGGACTATTCACTGGTTCATTAATATGCCTTTTATTGTATGGGAGCGCGAGCGATTGTCATAGCAGGTCGCAACGAAAAGAGTGAGATATAGCAATGAATCCACCCGTACTAACAGTAATAAGGTTACGACGATGGCGAAACGAAGACGGTATTAGTTCATCTCGACCACACGGAGGCACCTCACAGCGTGGACAACGACGACTGAAAGCCGACAAGAAGGTTAGAAGTTAGGCTAAATAATAGGCGATTGTGCCACAAGCACTACTTCTCCACGAGCCTGAGTGGAGATTGCTATTGCAGGGAAGCGAAGATCGGCCGCAGCCGATGGGCAGCATATTTGGCTACATACGTTTTAGTCACACGGAAAAGACATGGACTGATCCGTATTTCTAGTATACCAGTGCTGTTGGGGGCTAATAAATGCTGTAGGTTATCTGCGGGTAGGCGACTCGATCCGGCTTCCACAGCTGTTCTAGGTTACGGCCCCAATTTACTTCCTGAACTGATCTTCGCCAAACCTCCCGCTGCAACAACGGGTGTCACTGGGTCTCGACGGTCATCAAACAAACGGCAGCCAGACACCACGTTGGTCAAGATATTAGCAGATAAATCGTTGAGTCTTCACGAAAGAAAGCACACCCACCAAGCGATCTGACTTTACGCATTCACCGATGACGAGGCGTTCGAATCGGGGGGTCTAGTTTACTTGAATAGTCTTAACTGTTTGCAAAGACTAGCGAGTTACAGAGAGCACAGGGTCGAAATGGTGTAACGTCAAAATTTTATTAGCGACAAGTAAGCCTCATCCGGCTGTCGGCGTCGCCGCCGCCGCCGCCGCGGCAGTATGAGAATCTCTGTTGACCAAGTGTATAAGGCGGGGGTGCGTCGGCTGGTTGAAACAGACATTACGATTTTAACAACGACGAACGACTGTAGGGCTTACTACTGACGATCGCTGGCCAGCTATTCCAGTCTTTATTTTGCAGCTTCAACCAATCGTAGGGTATTCGCATATTATAATCCTATTGATGGTTCTCTTGTATTTATTTAGCAATGGTTATGTCTGCTTCTCGGTTGTTTATTGACCTGTGTATAGCTCTGTTGCTCTGGCACTCGTTCATTGTATGTGCTCAGCTGAGGACGTAGAGATCAGCGAGGAGAGTTTATATTGCTAGATTGACGGTGCACCGCGTTTTGCGCGTCGAGCTGCTCGAAAACCTTTTAGGAAAATGTGCGTCTATCGTCAGTAAACGAGTGTTCCCTCATAGATCGCAAATTCATTTATTTGAAGGAGCTTGAAAGATATCGTCTGTTGCATCTGTGATACGACGCATACTTTTGTAGCTATTAGAAATACTTCCAGCGTACGATGCACGTATTTCCGCCGACTATCAATCCGTAATTTACGTTGGTATTAATAGAGATAAGCATATAAGGTCATGTTATAGATTAGAAATGCTAGAGTAATAACTATTAGCCGGAAGGTCAGTTGATTTGTAGTGATGTACGACGATCGTAGCGCAAATATCGCAGCGCATACGGCGATATCACCGTTACTAGAAGAAAAATAATAGTAAAACTAACTGAAAAGGTATCGTCATAAAAAGACCACGAAGTTAGTGCACGAGGTGCCTTTTGTGGGGGCTGTTTACGGAAATGGGTCAGTTTAGCTTAACCTAAGTGAAGCGGCCACTGCGCCAATTTGATTTTTGTCGCTCATATGACCCCTGATGCTGTTGCTACCGCTGTAACAGCCTTTAATTCGCTTATCATCCTCCTATCCCATATGCTAAATGTTAGAATTGCCCTTATCTATATTTCCACTTGATAAAAACTGCCAGTAGAATGTTTGGCCTGTTTAATTGTTGAATCAAACTTAGAACTTTAACAGCAGCCATATTTGTTTTAAATTGGTTCAGTGATCGATATCTCTCAGTTTACGTACCTAGCAGAATCTAGCAGCCGAAAACAACATCATGCGTTAGCACTCCCTTTTCGTTACTAGCTCGTTAAATTTAGGTGCCCACAAACAATGTCGCCTGTAAAATATCAGAACGATTTACAAAATTCGATACTCAGTTTGTACAGGCTTATTTTGCCCTTGACTCTGTTGATCTCAGACTACCGTTAACGTATATTTCTAACAAAATACGTAACTTCGACGAAATCTAATGATGACGTAGATAAAATGAAGACGTATGTACTCCGCATATATAGATAGTACATCGCCTAACCATTTGATAGACAGTGTGCTTTTCAGACAGCAAGAGACAAGCTCGCTGGTACGATGTAAAAACATTAATAACACTGTATGTTAGCGTTCATATGGTACTAGTCCGATAGGAAAAAATGAAATTCTCGCACTATGTGTGCGTGTCTTTGTCTTAGCGATTAGAAAAGTAGCGATTGTCCACTCATCGGCCAGGCATAGCTAAGGCATACACCCTTTGTCTATTATTGTCAAGTCCTTTTCGGAGCGACGAACAGGATTGCTTGTGGTCCGGTGTTATTACATTGTTGACATCGGCACAGTTTGATGGTCTCATGGCAGAAAACGCGATCTTGCTACGAACGATCTTAAATAACTATCATATATAAAACACCCGTTTACCCCGTTTCGTGCGAGCAACTGGCAGCCATATTAACGGAAGTCCTGGGTCTGGGTGATCACGTCATGGTTAATGAAAAAAAAAGCTAAATCTGAACAACGGGCGCCCTGTTTGTGGGTTTGCTATCGATTGGAAAAACAAACGATATTTACATCAAGGAAGAAACAATTAAACAGAACATAGCATAGTTCTGCCAGCAACAAAACACATGTATTAACCAATTTACAAGGCCTTTAGGGCGAAGCAGCTAAAGATTATCTCTGAGGAAGATGAGTTTGTTTTCCTTAGATTTGTTTCTGATTGGCGTTAACTAACAACAACTGCAGTCGTACCTGCGTATCCATCTTAGTTTAAGCTTTACCCCCTACCAAGAGATAAATCATGTTCTTTACGTTTCGACCGGGTTAATAAAACGGGGTGGGTAGGTTTTCATATATGAGCCCTGTTTTATGTCCGGTGATTAAAATCGAAAAAGGCCTCCGATATTTCGTTTTTAGAAGCACGAATCAGCGTCGTAAGCAGAAACTTTCTCTACTCGACTGTCGAATCACCTGGGTAATAGCTAACACTTACTCGATCGCCGAAGGCTTTACGTGGCAGCTATTTTGGCAGAAATCGATGTGACATTACCACATCATTACGTACAGATGGAACAACAAAGACAAACCAAATAGAGCGAAACGGATAGGTGTACGGGCCGTAACTGCGTTCATACAATTGTCCAGTCGAATGAGAGGGTCGCAATAGCGGTGATAACTCGTAATGAGATTTCCTTTGCCATAGTATTATTTGTATTACTACGAATTATTCACTACTAATCGCATGATTATCACTTTTTTCTTTGAGAGAGAGAGAAAGAGAGAGAGGGGGGGACTCGGCGTGCTGAAGAAACAACAAAAATCGTGATCAACAGTGGCGGTAGTAACTGGACGCGATGATGATCGTAGCAGTGATCATAAGATGTTTTTACATAAATTTGAATATTCGCTTTGGTTACTCGTCGGTTGTTCCTTGTCGTTGTCTTCAATCAGTCCCAACCCAGGTATAAGCCAAATAACGCATTCTGGCCAACTTCAGCTTCGTGCGACAATTCGCCCATGCTATTTCTATTGCAAATCACTCGGATGTTGCAGATTAAGTGACGACGCCCGTGGTCAGAATTTGGATTCAAATCACAGACGCCGTTGGATCGTTTACTCTTTGAACTATGTTTTTACACAACAGCAGTGTCGGCATTTTTGCTGCTGTTTATGCTGCCGCTTCTACTGCCTATTCGATAATGACCATCATCGGTCTCAGCGGCTGTATTCACGGACACATTTAACAGTCCATTCCCTTGTGTCTGTACATATATTGTCCGTACATTTGCTACAGTCACGTACGGTAAAGCGTGTTACACGAACGGTTATCGGTGCTTTCGATAGATAGATTAGATTAGATAGATTATCCAATCTATCTAATAAGATCTACCTAAGATAGGATAGAAAGATAGATAGGATAGATAGATTGATAGATACATAGATAGATACGTACATAGATAGATAGATACATAGATATATAGATACGTACATAGATAGATAGATAGATACATAGATAGATAGATACATACATACATACATACATAGATAGATAGGTGCATCCCGAACGTGTATGTACGAGAGTTTGGCAAATCCATGCGCGACGTCTCTGCGATCGAAATGATCTCACAATGCTCATGCTGACGATGACGATTTTAGCCGCGTCAAGCGTATATCGTGGATGTAAGCACGTCGGTGCATACAGCAAATCTCTCGAATACAAAGTGGCGTCATTGTAGCTTGCATTAGACGTACGCTAGGGGTCGTTCAGGCAAGCCCAAATATACTACTTTACGCTTGACTTTCTGCGGTACGGTTGAAGGCGGATCGTGAATACTTCAGCTGTTATCGTTGTTGCTTTAGCTTGGCTTAGGCTGAGATGGAATTAACCGTTTTTTGTTTGCGTCCAATTTTTCATTGGTAAATTTTACGTTTCTTTAGCTTACGTACCGTTTGCTCACTATCTCAGGTGATTTTAGCACATGCAATGCCAAAAATGCATAGAAAACATTAAGCAATAACGCAAAACTTTATTAAGTAGTAAGTGTCATTTTTTCCCCGATTGAATTGCATTAACTTCACAAAGTAATCTCGTTTGCAATGTTAGCGACAATATTCCCTACCTACATTTCTGCCAGGAAGTGGTTCCCACGTTCTAATATTTGGGTGTTTGTTCACTGGGATTTGGGAGTACAGTAGATGCGAGGGCGATAATTGTAGTTTACCGGAACACTACTGAAAACAAGAGCGAAGAGCCAGAACACTGCTTGTGGGTAATAATATCAGTAAAAATCAGTTTGCAGCTAATGATATTATATTCTAGGCTAGAAATCGTTATGGCCGAGTCCTATTGACCTGGCCATAGCAACCTTGCAGGCACTGTGAACAGCGCAGAGCAGCGTTGGCATAAGGCAGATCACCAATAGTTAACATACCCTTACTTCCAAAAAACCACTTCACAAGCGAACATTATATTATTGATAACAATAACTGATGACAAAGGAGCCGAAATTCCATTCAGGGAATGTATCACAACGTACTTCTTATATGTTCTTCGATAATTCTTTACGAACTCCCAAGAGCGGGCGGGGGCTCTAGTGATAGGACGAAGAGGGCGCGAATGGGTGCGAAAAAGGTATGGAAGGTTTTTGTCACGTCGTTAGCTGTTGCTGGTCCTCATGGGCTGATATTTACCACTATGCACTACAGTTTACATGGTGACGATTACTAGCCTACTCGGATAGCTGTTAGAATCATAGAAATTAATAATAGCACTTGTCTATTTTTAAAAAGTCTGTTCTCGCTCTAACAGTTGGACAGACGTACAGATAGGCAGGCAGGCAGGCAGGCAGGCAGGCAGGCAGGCCTCGATACGAGACGAGGCGCAGTAAGCGTGTTGCAAAGATATCATTATTTCACAATTCCACCATGATACCCCTGTGGGAGAAGTTTAGGCGACGCAATTTTAGACCACTAAGTGACCAGCGGTCGAAAAATAAAAACGTGTAGGCTAATCGAAGTGAATGTTAGTCTTCATTAAGGTACGACCATCGTTTTGTTGCCTGGTAGTGTGTGTTTTCACACAGATCGATCGGGCTTATCACAACCACATAATGAAATTCATAATAAAAAAAAAAACAATGTTTAAACGGTTCAGGGGCTCAGTACTATGTTGGCCTCACGTTGCACAGGCATATTTTACATATGCTCCTGGCACGGGTTCGGAAAGGTAGGGAAATCTGGCGTACGATTGGCTTTGACGGGGCAACTATTCGGTGATCGAACAAAGTACAACGGGCTAAAACTTTATGAGACATTTGTCGATATCAGATGTGAGTTTGTGAAAAAAACACAGCTTTTATATCAATGTGTATCTCTCTGGGTTTTTCAGCTCAACCAACGCTCATATTATACCATGGCTCTTGAAGTACTGAAGCGTCGTCTTGAAGCTCAACTGCTTTATCTGATTAGTTCATCTAGCGGTGTTGGGGATTAGAGCCAGCAAGATATAAAACCCGCAGTGAGGCGCTAGTTTTTGTAGGTTTAGGGAGAAAATGCCGTAATAACGCACGGGTACGAAAAAAGCTTTGATCATATCTATAAGACCCACGGCAAGCTATTGATGTAATATTGAGATAATACTGAATGAAGACAGGGATGTCAAACAGCTAGAAAATGCTGCTTTGAAATAGTAGTCCAAAACAATTAAGTTTTTTTTTTTGTCCAGCAGTTTACTAGTAAAAGTCTAGGTTTTCGTATTAACTTCGTACATTTATGCGTTCGGCTCATAAAAACGAGTGCATATAAATTGTTTGGGAAAATTAATTTATTCGTCCATTCATTTTCTGGAAAACGTTTTTATTTTATGGTTTCGTAATCGGACGTTTGTTTCTTTGACAAAAATACTTTTTCCTTGAAAATTACGCGCAGTAGAGTATTGTTATATTCGAAGGCAAGATGAGCTGTAGCAAATGACACTTCGCTTCAGAAACAAACGACTGTGAGGAAAAAACCATCAAGTAAGACCCTATTTTGACGAGCCTCACATAATATCGGCGGTCATCTTCCATTTCATCGAAATTGTTCAGTCGATGACAGATTTTAGGCCTGAGTAGTAGCTAATAGCAACTGTTCCCATTAATATAATGTTCAGGCCCCATTAATGTATAAAAACTTCGTCCTGCAATCGCCCCCTACAAAATTTTACACCACATCTATCACCAGGCAGGTAACTAACGTCATACTCCGTGGATTACAGTCATTCGATGGTTAAACGCTTTGACAGCAGTTATCAATTTGGCGAACAATGAGACCCCGATGGATGATCGCGGTCCACAAGTTACGAGGATAGATTTGATGGCTTATACTGTTTATCAAAAAAAGTTCAATTATTTCGCCGTATGAGCTCTGAGAAGCTTTGGCTTTATCAAAAAGTAATCTAGCTCGATATTTGCGTAGCCTTTGTGATCCATTTCATTATAATCCAGCTGAAAAACAGGACCAGAAAGGGCCTAGTTTAATCGTCTTGAAGAGCGAAAGATGAAGGAAGTACAATTGACGGTCTTGTACGAAAAAAAAAAAACGTGTTACAGTGTAAAAGAACACCAGAAAGGTATAACAAGTTGAATACGTACGTAGCAAAGTTTGGAAAAATTTGTTGTTTCATGATAGTAAGTGTCAGCATGAATGGCGGCCTGTAGTTTGTTGTCCTTCTTCCATACTCGTTACGTATATTTGGATAAGTCGCGATGAATGTGTATGCACATACAATAGCTACGTACACACATCGATAGCTCGATGCTATCTCGAGGCACTTTCGATAGACGCAGCAGAGATGAAATAAAAATTAGTATTGTCTGTACCCGTCGACATCATTAAGGGCCGCTTGCTTGCCAGAGACGCTTGCGTTTATTTGATCGGTATCATTAAGACACACGACGTATTATCGTCATTACTGAAAATCTGTTTATTAATCAAAGTGCTCAAAATTGAAACGTCTACTACTACTAGGTCTCTACCTATGACATGACCTCCCTGTCATAATGATACATTCGGCAGCGGCATATGACAGCTTCGATCTATAGGATGCCTAAAGGTTTCCGTATACGTGTCTCGTATCGGTATGTTTTACTTTTCAAAGCAATCTGCGATGGCCACTTATTTTTCTAAATACGACAGAAAAAGCCAAGCGATGCGGAGCAGTTGTTATCATAGTATATAATAGATGCAAAACTAGTTCTTCCTCGTCATCACATCTCATAGCCCTTTTTGTTTATATAAATAGATATACACATATGTGTTATCCGACAATAGAATCAATTGTAGTCTACGTCAATGTACACTGATTACGCGTACACTTTGTTTGCGTACTAGGTTTTTTTTTTTTTAAAAAATCCTTTTCCAATTCAACAGTAACTTCGCATATTAGTAGAAACCATTGATCGAATTTCTTATCAGGGCATTTCAACGATACGATAACAACTACACAACATTGAATATTTACAAGACTTTGCAACAAATCACAGGTAATGGCAATCTATTATCTATGAACGCCAACTTCTATATAAACGTTAATATATATATATATATGTATTGTTCTCTTCTAATGGATGTTAGAATGCGTACAACGAGCACAGAAGTCTGTGAGAGTAAATGTGTTTTCAGCTTCCGCACGCATCATTTGACTGTGTCTTTTTGCGGTTTTTTGTGTTAGGGAAGACCAATCGAAGCACTGGCAAATACTGAAGACTCCATTCCATTACTATCCAACAGACCGCTTGTGGCATATTGACTGTTGTACTACGATGGCGGTCTCCAAGCGATGGATCCTTATATAAGATTAGAATTCTACATGTAGTTACTGTGAGACGCGTATATTACTTGACTCTGATCATTTACTGAAGAATCGAAGATTGAAATAGAAAGGGAGCAAATTGTTAGGCATGACCATTCTTTTCTTCGATGGTCCAAATGCCGTCAAACGCTGGCGAAGACGCAACGTCAAGAAACTAATTCAATCTAGAGCGAAGACCCACTTAAAGGACGTCGTTGTCGCGATGTTCGACTGCACCGCAGACCAGAGGGCACTAGCTGCCAAGGGTGTATACGTCATCTCATTATAATCAACTAGACTATAAGCAAAAATTTTTCATTATAAAAATAATATCGAAGCGAAAGAAAACGTGGCACAGTCATGAACTAAAAGCAAGATATCAGAAAGCCAAGGAATACTCAATGACCCGAGACTGAAATGCCCATCTTGTTAAGGGATGTGTTAGCATGATAACGCACATAGACCGCACTGGTGCAATAAGAACCCTTTAGGGAACTTGAACCGGAGTGTTTCTAACGTTTTAACTTCATGCGCCATAACACTGCTATAATCCGCATGTCACTTTATAGCTCTACCCGGTTTCCGAATAGCTTCAGCGACTCCGAACAGCCGTATCGAACTGCTCCTTCGTTTCGCATCGACTGAATCGTAATGAATACAAGGAATAAAATCCAACAACAATAAAAATTGCTATGACAAAAGCCATTGTGCCAAAAAGAATCGAGTACCCAGAAGAAGTAAGGAAGTGCCACATCAAGGACCAAGCCAAGGTTCAGGAATACACTGTTGTAGAACTCGACGGAGAACCGTGGGACAGAAGCTGTTTCGTCGCAGCACGCTGGACCAACAGGGGCACCTCAGGGTGTCGACTAAGGCACTACTGCAGCCCCTGATGCCGTACGTCAACGTTGCTGAGAATAGGTTAGTGCTCTCATATGAAAGTCGACGGTACGCACGACTTTGTGTAGCTAAACTCCCGACCGTCAACAATGATAGTTTCAAGGAAGAGCAAGTAACCTAGCGTCCAAAAGTTTTGCGCCAGGCACACAGGTGCCGGCTAGATTACGATTCGTTCTCATTAAAGATCTCAATACAAAAATGGGGGTTCTCAAATGAGTACAATAAAAAATATTTACCCTTTCTGCTCTTTTCCCTTTGTCGGGTCCATCATATTGTGGACTATTGATCCCAATGCTCGCTAAATAAATCGGTCAATTAGCACAGCTTTGACGCTGCTATTTTTCTACTTTTTACTGATAGATAAAACTGAAGAAATAATGCCTCAGGATGGGAGATCTGGATGATCTGACGAGAAGCGTGGGATCACATGACTATCACAGCACAAGGTTATTATCAACTCAAGGCTATAACCTTGCCTCCTTTTGCTGGGGAAGCGAATTAGATCTATGACAATAATACCTTTATTGCAGTATAATAGGATTGACGAATGTCGAAGTAGTAAACAGAAGACAAACGTAGAGCCTTTACAATCACTAGCGTTGCTATGTCATAATCTTAACATGATTCTTTTTTCCATCATTGAATTTAAATCAGTGGCTCCAAAGGCTAAACGATGACAACGTCCATACTGCTGGCGACCGCCATTAGAAACACTTTGTTTCTATCTGCCAATACATACGCATTGACGTAAGTCAATTCCAGATGACTTCTCTTTTAATAATTATTATTTGAATGACAACAACGTCCGTGCAGGTGCTCCATAATGATATCTGTCCTTGTCATCGTGCTTTGAGTTAGAAAATGCGCCGCAACGCTTCAAGACATCGCTGAGCACTTTATTTTCGATTACATTCGCTCTCAATGGGTAATAGACTAAAACACCCATCGCCATTACGACACGTGCCGCCGAACGTGCAGAACATTCTTCACAACCGCAGTGGTGCTCATAGTCAGCCATGTGATTGATTGAGGAGCGACAGCGTCAGCAGCCAGCGTTCGACTCACGAATGACGTCATCAGGAGGCTGATCGTGGCGACGCGCTAGCGGCCGGGAGCCAGTGGCGGCGGTAGGAACTGATACAGCAACTCCGCTAACAGCAAACGAAGTCGTACGTAAAGGAGCGTTGAACAGAAGCTGGGCATTTCATTGCATCGCATCTAATCCGCGTCTGCAACGTGGGCACGCTTCGATGATACTGGGAAGCCACCGCACGGATGATTATCATAGTAAACAATGCTCGATGCCAGTATTTGGAACATCTCAAAGATATAGCCCATAGAGGTACACATGCATACGCACAATACGTATTATGCCTCGTAGGCGTCTCTCGAGTCGAAAGCCTCGCAATCTTCCCGCCCTCCACTGTTCATGATCCGTAAAACAGCGACAGCGATCAGCAGGTGAGCTCTGCGCTAAACGCGATTGTTCGTAGGGAGCAGACATCATATGCAGGACGTACTGTTACCGAGTGCTATTGGTAGCAGTGAAAACACGGACACGTGACGGCCTAGCCTCGAAAGCAGGCCTAGGCACTGTTACACACTGACACAAGTCAACCGTCTAAAGCCGTCTGAGGTAAAATTCTAAACTTGTTAGTGGAAATGATAATAGCAGCAGCAGTAGTAGTAAAAGTAGCCAGCTTACTGTGGCAGCCCGCGGCAGTTAATATCTTATACGCATTTTCTTTTTAGTGTAGAGGTCGTCTCCTGTGTGTGGCCTGTCGTACGGTCCCATACGAACATAGCAGTCACAACATCGTGCGGCCATACAATAGCTATAGCTTCTGCCACTGTCGTTACTTACCGTTGGCTTTGAAGCTGTCGCTGGCCGCTGCTGTTGCTATTGGTAAGCGCCAGCCCGCAAATTTATCCGCCTAGCCGTCTAACCTCGTGCGTCTCTACTATAATTATTGCCGCCGCCGCCGCCGCCGCCGCCCAGCTACCATCAAAAAGCATTGTTGCAGTCATTATTCTTGGCGAAGGGATATAACAGATGTTCCGTACTTCTTCTGCCGCCCATGCTTGCGATGATGACGGCGATCGTTGCCACATCGTACGAAATGGGCACCATTGATTATGGTAGCAATGTGAAAACTTGTCGAAACCCACTGGTAAAAGGCATTTTTTAACAAATCCACAGTAAATTAAAGTCACAGGAAGATCATTAACAAGACTATGGTCATATGCGGGCGTGGGTAGTGCTGCCATGCTAGCGAACGGTGCTAGTGTAGAACAGCTAGACGGTATGGACGTTTAAAGGAGTACATGCAAATCTCACACTGCGCGAGCACGCCGGCCGAGAGTGCCAAAAACTTGTGATGACAACGATGTAACTAGTATACGTTGGCAGAATGGGCTAGGAAAGTGAAGCGTTGTAAAAGTGTTTAAATTGAATGTATGTGTGTGGTGATGGATACTCTCGTACCGTGTCGAACGCCAACTGACTTTTTAGAAAATGTTGCCACCTTGAACGACGCAACCGTTCATCGAAAAATTCGAAAACGTTTATTTATATGTATGTATATATGCTAGGGGCTAATCAAATTTCGAATGTCTATCTTCGACTAATTGCACGTTGCATTTATTAATGCTAACAGTCATAACGTCGACATTTTCCACTGACGGTTTACCGCAAGTAGGCCGAGTGTGAAGCTTGCGTTGCCCCTAAGTCATTGTAGTCTATCGTCAGATCATACACAATCGGTGTAATCTATAACACTGATCGAAGGTCGTCTAAAACTATTAGGCCTAATATCGGGCAACGTTCAGTTTACGTCGACCTGTAGGTCAAGGAATGGACGGAAATCGGATTTTCGATCCTTCTGTCATTTGCCTCTTGCTGTCTGTCAACTCTGGTTTCAAAACGACGTCGTTTTCGTCTGTCCAAATATATAACCATTCAGACGTTCAAAGTGAATCAAACTGAGACAAGGCTTAGATCCCTTAGACCATTTGAATCATCGGCTTTTTCAGATAATAATCATTCTCATCAGCAACAGCATCGCCATCATGATCAGAGTGATTCCCAGCGATGACCACGTCGTTTGGAGTGAGTGTCGGTAAGCATCGTCGAACCGAACAGCGGCTAGGAGGCTGCAACACCGCTGACGTCGCTACTGCCCTCTCTGTTGTTTGCTACTGCTGTAGCAGACGAAGTACGTGAAAGATCTTTGCCTTCTTGCCTGCCTGTCTGTCTGCCCGCTGATCCTAGTCGAAGCTAACGAATGAAGGCTTTTTGACTCCTGCGACTTCAGATACTTCAACGGCTGTCGTGTTTCGATTCGTGAGCCTCAATTACGAGGTACCACTACTGTATTACTCGAAGAGCAACCAGCAGGGACAGCATGAAGCACCTGATTTGTGGGGATCACAGAGAAACATTACTTAAGGGTTGAAGAACTCGAAGAAGATGCATGATCGATGCGAAGATCTGCGGGCAACGTTTGCAAGCGATTCCAAGCCTGAACAAATTAACCTAAAAAAATGCTAATGCTTATATTGAAGTTTAGCTATTCATAGTTGTTAAACAAAAACAACTGGCCACAGCCTAGGTCCGATCAATCTCAGATTTTCAAGTCTTTTTATGATTTCAAAATGGTGTTTCTTGGTATAGAGAAATGGTTAGAGCGTACACAACAATATAACGCACCACCTGAACCGCAATGGAAGACTTCTAACAATGTACAATCTAGTCAATGGCATTATCTGTGTACTGCTAGCATCTATCAAGCTACGACAGATTAATTTCTTACTATATCTATTCAAGCATTGTTGACTATAATTTCATTTCTAAATTTTATAAATCAAATAAAAATTTAGTTAGGAACACGTACACCATTCCAGGCTCAGTCCTGCATGCTGCAGCGGCCCAATACGAATAAGTGAACTAAGGAGTCTACTTTTGTTCGACGTGACCATAGTCGATGGATAGTTATGAATGCGGACGAGAAGAACATCACAGAATGGCCGGTACGTAAAACAAGCAATCACGGTTTTATTAATAATAGCACTTCTCACGAGTAGGCGATAGAGCCCGGCACTTGGAACCAGAATGACTCCGGTCCTGATCTGGCTGACGTGTTTATATAGTCTAGTAGAGACATGTTATAGCGATTCCACCTTTGCAATCAAATATAACCGATATCGATGAAGCTGGCTATATTTTGGTATACAGGAGCTTATTGGCAAGTAGACTACATATTCTACACTGTTTTTGTTTAAGGCTACAACAATGTATTCCATAAGAAAGATATGTGGCGTGGTGACCGTCTTTCGTGCGTATGTTACCTGTTTCTAGGTCGGCTCACACAGAGATAGATTTGTTTTTTCTCAGTGAAGAGTCATCCGACCCCAGTGACCCCCAGAAAAGTGCACGAGGCTCTCAGTACGCAATGTTAGAGTGCTAGCTCGTCTCAACATCTCTGGACATCGTTTGTCCGGTGCGTATACACCATTACAACTGATTCAATCACTCATATTGATAAAACAAATGCGAGAAATACATGAAACCACCTTGACCATAGCGGACAACACTCCTCGCTGTACATTGTTCTGAGCCATTTCAGAAGCAGAAACAAATCCACAGTTGGTAAGCTAGAATTCTCATTATTCAACACAGATGAATCTTCATTCATTCAAGGTTCATTTAATTCGTTAGAAAAAAAAAAGCAGGCATAAGGCAAAGATTTGTTTATCGTGATTCTCTCGCTCTCTGGTAAACCTTTTTCGTGTACCTTTTGATTTTAAAGATATTTTAGAAAAAGATTAAAAACATCTTAAAAAAATATAAAAAGAGCTACCAAAGATCCTCGATGCCGTTTACATTTGACGAAAATATACGAGAATAAATGAATATACTACTAAAGCTTAGTATATATTTTACCTAGGCGAACAGAGATGGGGAAGAATTACGCGGCAATAGAAAAAATCGATATATATATATATATGTGTGTGTGTGTGTGTGCCATCAAATCAATATATGTAATAACTTCTGATATGCATTATCGCATTATATTCCCATATTTTGCTATATTTATCTCATCTCGTTCCGCGTTATCGTGAGCTATCGCCACATGGTTGGTCTTGCCGAGTGTTTTCCGCGATGCAGACGTATCTGCATCGCCGGCATTAATAGCAAAAGTGGTGAAGAAAAAAAACGACAGCCTTTATGTATGCACTTTTTAACTTGAAACTTCTTCACTCTCATCGTCTCGATACTGCTGTACAACGCCATCAAATAACTTCCGCCTTGCGGTCCATATGTCAAGTGTGTGTGTAATATTATGCTGTTACAGAAAAGACGGCAAATAAAAAAAAAAAGCAAGATTACAATCATTTTTCTGTACGAAACCTTTGATGAGAAAAAGGTAACCTTTGCTGGATCGCTGCTTTTTGACGGTTTCATAAGTGAAGCATTATTATTGTGTATGGTTTGAAATAAACTTAGACACAAAGTATCATAGATTAAATGATTGGTAAAAAGGTAAAGTATTATAGAAAATACAGATCTTCGAACACATCGAAATGTGTACGCGCAGACAAAATTGGTAACACCATGTTTATGATTATTTCTGCTGGCTAAAACTCGACGACATTACCACAAAATATGTAGTAATCATAATTTATAATTCTTCCTTGTTACGAAGGGAACAAACGGGTCTTCACAGAGTAGGAGCTGTCCGTTACCCGAAAAAACAGCGCGGAGTACACTTAGTGAGAACTTCGACGGAGTGTTGTTGCACCTCACAGTCTGCGGCCAGCCCACAAGATCCTCTTGATTTTCTCGTCGTTAGATTTCCTGTGCCTTTTTTTTCTGGTCATGAGATAACAACCTCCTTCACCGCCTGTTCGCTTATTGTAGAAATCTTGCAGAAGGTGCCTTCCATTATCTTTATGTACACACATAGCATTGTGTATAGTGATGCAAAAGAAACACATTGTGTTTCCCAAAGAGTTCTATTGAGGGGTGAGTACTCTACGGGTAGTACCTGCATCGTCGGTTCGCCAATTGCTGCCACAGTCCCGGCCTTCGGCAACTTCGAAACTACCACACTAACCCATAAGACATACACTCTATTGCGGGGGGTTGCGTCTGCCTTTTTGTCGACATCACTGTTGCTGTTGCGTCAAAGGAAAACGTCAAACGATGTCCATTTGGTCCTGTGACGGCTAATGGGCGATAATGTGACTATAGCGAAAAGAGTAACGCAATTGTCCCGAAAACGGAAAGGCAGTTTCGTTGTTGGGAAGATCGAATCGCACAAAACGCAACAAAGATTCATCTCTCTATATGCATCGCGCGACGTCGACGGTCCACCGCCAAATGCCATATCACCCTGAAAAGAATAACGTCGCTTGCGCTAAGCATTGTGCTGATGTTGCCATAAAAAGGAAAAATCCTCGCAATCGCTCAATGGTAGAGCATGTGCTTACGAAACAGCACATGCAAGATAAAAGTGGTAGACACAATGTTTCTAACACAAAAAGGGCCTACAGCTGTCGTGGGTAACAACAGCCGAAAACGTACTAATTTCGCCAGGTGATGTCCTTCGCTCTCATAAACCTGTGTGCTCCATTCATTGTCTGTGAAGGTATCTCGTCACCCGTAAAGTTTGTGGCAAATGATAGAGAATGCAACTGTACTGGTCCTACAATGCTATAGTCAGGTCAACAGAAGAGCGGAGCGGGATTACGACCTGAGAAAGAAGCTTCGCTTAATAATTGTGGCTGCCTAACAGCAGTCCCTGCGAAACTGAATATGAGTACATGGTAAACATATGTCTTGTAGAATCAGCAGTATTATATTTAGCTACGTATATGTAGCGTACCAAATGGACGCAATCATTTTTGCAAAAAATAGACAAATGCCGGCTTTCTAGAAGCTGGATACTTCAGTGACAAACTCATTCCATCGGTGCAATTAGGTTATGCCCATTCTAAAGACTGCTTTTAACTATTCAAATAAATCATAGCTACATAATAATAGTAATCATAGAGATAAACGAAGCTTTTTCTACAAGGCAGCGTACCTAGACATGTAGTAAAAACAAAATTCTCATCATTCGACATTTTCAGAACAAACTGTAAGGTGCTGCCCTATCGTACCTGCCCCAAAATACCTATTCCATTTAAGCTATCCGAATCACAAGCGACACGTCCACCCTCCGTTGGCCTGGCTTCAAGCGTAGCGATATTGTCAATAGAGACTCAATTTTTGGCCAGCGTTTTCGCATTTTACGCGCTCGTGTTATATACGAACTCCTCATATCCCAATAAATAACGTTTAGTTAAAACTTGTTGCATAGAGGTACATCAGCTGCAGTGCCCACCGTGTTTAACGCTGTCGTTTTTCCACTACAACAGTGGATGACATTAGCTCCTTTGCTCTAGTCTTCCCGCCTTCCAGCCACACTCCCCGTAACGTTTGGGCAAGTGGGGATCGACCTATGTTCATTGTTAGGTCATCCAATTTATATTCAGTGAGGGCTCCACCCGAGCCAGTTAGACTGGTCTATAGAACGGCACGACAAGTCAGTCCAATAATGGGGTAGGTTGAGACTGTTACGAGGCGCGGTAGTCACTCGTGTTGCCCACCGTCTACGAGTTCAGCACATCGTACTAGCGATGCTAGCGGCACGGGCAGCGGTCCTAACAGGTAACAAGGAAAGGCGGAAGCCTAGCTATAGAGTTTGATTCCCCGTGAAAAAAGACAAACTTTGCGTCAATTTCTGTGCTTTGCTATCGGAAGCGGACCGTGCTTTTCTATCAAGAAGGTAAAGGAGAGAAAAACTGGTGGGTCTTTATTCGTTGAAGATGAATCCGAAACCGGTCCGATGATGGAGTGGTTTCCCTCTATCAGTTGGTCTATGATCTTCAGGTATTCAAGAACGAAAACACGAGGATAGACGTGCTCATAGCGTATGCAGCGAAGAGTGTTGTACCTAATCGCAATATTCAAATTTGCTGTTAAACGTGCTATAAGTGAGTAAACGGATTATTTAATAAATTGCAGTTATATCGCGCATCTCTTACGTATATCTACTCAACAATGATAAAGCGATTACCTTCAACTTATCTGCAGTTTCCAAAGCTTTCTGCAGAATGAACACAGATTAGCCTCTAATTGATTATCATGAAAAACTCGGTGTTAAATTGATTGAAAGAGTACCTGTACAAAAGTGTAAAGTATCCATTGAGAAATTCGAGAAATCTGCTGTCCGAGAGTTAATTGTCGGGAGCAGTATGCCCCGATATCAAAGTGATGACTTGGGCGGCTAGAAATCAACAACGTGCGCGTATGTACCAGGGTGCTTTATCCACGCAGAGCTAAATATTTTGTGTATAGTAACTTGGATAACTATCGCCTTACCTAAAACTCAACTTATGATTAACATTTATGAAAAAATGACGACGGCTTCGCAAGTTCCAATATGACTCAACAGTCATTTGTTGTATCAACGTATATAATATGACCGTAAATACACGTACGTTTGCACGTATTAGACATAACCCTGTGCAGTTCACCTTTCGAAGCTGAAACCTTGTAGATACCACGTCAATTACATCCAGGAGTACAGCATTGTACACACCTTCTTATGTTCTACGAACACTTAACAAAATAGAACTTTAGCACTTTGTTGCCCCCTCCCATTAACTTTAAAAGACGTGATGACGGCCAAATAAGGTAAGAAGCCCTGCGACTACAATCTACTTACGGGTAGCAACAATCGTACAAACTTAGCACATACTCGTTTCTGATCTCTCCGGCATCACCACTTCAATGGCTTCAACAGCGTCCACGGAAGCTATAGGAAATCCGCGACCAGCCCATTTTGACAATAGCACTACACTTTATGCTGGTGTTTTCTCCTACACCGACTGCCTGTGTGTCTCGCTGTTGTGCGTGTATATTCTCCACGCTATTGAAAGTTGTTCCACTGGAGGCAAACGCTGCTGCAGCAGCACTTTTTGCGCTGCCTCCGCAATCGCGGACAACCAGCGACTAGCGAGTCCGCAGGAGTCGTAAAAAGGGGCTTATCTCCTTCTTTTTTAAGCCGGAGAGATCCTAAGCTTCTCGCTACATTTTTCTGGGCTAAGACGCAAAGGCCGTTACCCAAACGACCTGGTGTTGGTCGCTCGGCTGGCCGCTCCGAACCAATGTGGTCGAATCGATACCGTCGGCGACCACGGAGTCACTACTACTATCCACAAACCTGCATCTACGATACGTTTGCCCAGGCAGGGGCGCAAAGGAGCTACTCCGTGTGTTCGAATGCACAGGAGGCACGATGTGGGCTCGGGCAGCGGCGGTAAGTATAGAACAGATTGGAGAGAGACGTCGCGCATGAAGCCGATCGCGAAGGCGACAGCAGCTACGTTGTTGAACATGTCTTTTATTGTGACTGGCGACGACGACATCCACTATGTGAGTCGAACGGACGGATCTGTCGAACAGAGAATGGAAAGCAGTCCAAGCAGACAAGCACGGCGAGGAGCCTAATCCACTAATGCTAACATAGACCATGCTGACTGGGAATCTAGTGATAGGTTTTTTAGGCGGAGGTCGGGACGAGGGGAAGATAAAAGGGTAGACTTCATCGTTCAGTCAAGGACCGACGGCGGAAGATGTACGAGATCCCGAACGAAGTAGGCAACAAATGTGAAAGCGTGATTGCGTGAAACGCCAAATATTGAGTCGTGGCATTGCCCCCAATTTGAAAGAGCTCAAATACAGCGGAGAGTTCAAAGGGAGAACGGGATAAAAAAAAAAAAACGTGCTTTTTTTATGCCTGTTCACATATAACCGCTTGGGTTTATATTCGGTATATGGTATAGACACTGCTTATAACCTTGTCGAGCTGCCTATTTCGTCACGCCTTAGCGGATCATGGGTGAATAGTGATTTATGGCGAATTAAACAGGGCTGGTGAAGCCGAATGTATGATATAATTCAAGCAAATGTGCTCCACTGTTGAAAATACGGGTAAGCGTTATGAATGACACTTCTTAAAAACCTAGCCAACGGTAAAGCTACTAAGGAAAACTAAATAGAACAGTAACAGTATTATCTCCAATCCTGCGGATATCAATGATGGCACGATCGTAATAATTGAAAATATAGGTTTACAAGTAGCATTTACTTGCTGATGCACCTATGAAAGAACTACCTATTAATTGTATCTCAAAGGTATAGAATGCGGCAAAATATTAGTACATAATTAGGTTGTCCTGCGACGATGTGCTGATTTCTGCATATATTAAGGTACAGGACGAGTGGCGGGCTCTTTATCTCCAATGCAGGAGGCTCCATCGTAGTCAAAAGCCGCTGCTGCGCCTAAGAATCCGTGGTGCCTAGCTAACCTAACATCATCGACGCTTGGCAAGCATTTGACCTTATGTCCTTCCTCTCTGTAAAGCACCTAATATTCCTGTGATAACCTTTTTTCGTTAAGAACACATGTTCTCGGGAAACGGTACCGAACGGAACAATATCGACAAAAAGATGGCGAAGTTACGAAGATTTGTTTCGCCAATAGCGAACGTGCCAATTTGACTAGTTCTATCTTAATCATTCTTTAACGCGATAGAAAAGTTTGTCAAAATGTTGCAACGTATTTTCTCTGCTCTAGTAAAGTACTCATAAAAATCTGATCGAGCACTTTCGGAGTCTATTGAGTCCTATTATTTGAATTGAAGTCCGTATGAAAAAAAATTTCACCTCAGTAATGCGTACCGATGTACTACAGTGTGGTCTACATATTATGTATTCGAGTATGTAATTTTCGATAGAATTTAAAATTGGTTAGAAACATGTCCTGGCATCCTTCTAAAATCATCTAATACGCCCCTTTGTAACTTCGCTCGTTCAGATTCGGGCGTCAGTCAATTGTTATACGAACTTCAACGTACGGTTGAATTCCGACACAATAGTTAATGCTCGTTCTGTCTAACTAGGGTAGATATGTTGATCGAATCGATGGTGAAGTGTCGATCATTATGATGACATTATGTGGGTGTCTATGACCCTTCTGAAGGCATCAGCGCAGGCATTAATAGTACCTAATATTATTACCGTTGTAGCCGTTCGATAACTACAGAATAGCGGGTAAACTCTTTTGATGGTGATACATTCTGAGCCTGATCCCGACAATAACCTCTACGGCGCGTCGTGCTAAGATGCGCGTCGCACTATGCATTTCTCCATCGTCACTGGTCACATACTAGCATCAGCACCACCGTCTTACAGCTAATATTTACCCATGGGGAAACCTAACACAGACAAACGTCTTAACGGCCGCTAACCATAGCAAATATTGAACAAAGGCGTGCACACCGCCGTACTCCTGATTCGTCCAGAGCTTCGAATCAAAATGGGCAATAATCATGCTAATAGCAGAAGCAGCTGCACGATCCGTGTCAACAACAGCCTGGACGAGTGCTGATTCTCGTGACAGATAGAACCAATAGGCCAACCTTTCAATGATAATATGGGGATAGTAACGATTATGATGTTCAGCGCGATTACCCTCACTGACCTCGTTGTCGTAATAATAAAATGGTTTCATTAACAGTCGAGTCCTGCAATAACAACTCCGATACTATCCTTGTGGGCGCTGGCAGAGGTGATAGCAAAGGTGGAGTTTATGGGTACCAGCATAAGCTAAACTAGTAATTCCTACCAAAGTCGTGCCGTTAGGACCGATTGTAGCCGATATCGAGAAGCACCCACTAATGTTACTCCCATAGCGCCGCTTATGGGGGTCGCGTACGGTTTACCCACTTAGCCACAGAAGGTAAGAAACAGCGAGAAAGCGAGACGGGGAGAGAAAAATGTATCGAGACAACATGTCGTTTGGCAGTTCAGTACAATTTGTCCGTTGGTGCTGCGCTACCAAAGGCACCGCTGGTGTAGCTGTTGTTGTTGTGGTGTCGAGATGTCGCTAATGTTCAATAGAGCCCGTGTCTGTTCATCCGGCTAACAACGGGGCCCCTGATTGCTTTACGATACGCCATCACTACCACTGAAGCCATCATCATGAATAACATCATCGTCATCGTGAACAGCAGCATGAACCGTGGGCAAAAAGGAATCATTATAGGGGTAACCATCGTCGGCGGCAGCGGTAGGCATCAAGCACCGTTATGGGCCCACTGCTGTGACTCCCACTGTCTTTTGTTGCTCCCTATTGCTACTACGGCCACAACTAACGCGGCTGCTGTTTCTTCAACAAATGCTTTGCTTTTCCTGTCGTGGTAGACGCTCGCATAACATCGCGCTGCTGCCACTGTTCCAGCGCATCGCTCTGTGCACATTGGCACCTATTGTGCGTGAGACGTCAACCCAATCCATTCTCAATCGCTTTAACGCGCCGGTGGTAGCTGTATTTTGGTGATGATGGTTGGTGTCAACGGCTTGGACAACAGCTCCTCGTCGGTCGACAGACACATGACACACTTAGGTATGGCGGCGCTCGAAAAATAACACTACTTCGTGTTCCCTTCCTCTCTTACGCACTTCACGCAGATTCGCGTCAAGCCGTGACGTGAAGTATTGTACCAATTAGTTGAAATTCGAAGATCGTTATAGAACTTCTCTCTTGTTTAAGCTTTACCATATTCCTTTTTAGTTCTCGCAATTTTGGAAGGTAGGCGAAAGTACCATATGTGCACTGTGGGAGCACCAGCGAAGTCCTTACGTCGAGCCATCTTGATCTTCTAAAAATGTAAAGATCGTCTAGAAAACCAGCCAGAACAGTTCGGACAATTGCGGGTCGATTATACGTATCTATATACGACGGAACAAAAATAGGCTTACAGTGGCAGAAGACTAAGCATACAATTAGGCAAACAAGATCCGTATCAACTGTAATCCTACTTTTCTTCTTTAGAAGCCTACCTTTATCCCGCCTGATGTTATATCATTTACTTCGCACCTCATGCATACATCGTTCAAATACTTGTTGCTATACTGAAGTCAGACGACTAGGTAAAAGCGAACAGTCAAACAACCTGCAATAGCTATTGCCATAATCAGACCTGCTGCCACAGTGAGTTAATATCAGTATGCTTTTATTAATTTTTTTTAGCTTTGGATTTTGTAGGGGGCGTGCTGACAGCCCGTACGGTGGTGGGCAAGGTACCGATTAGAGGGGTGCCGGCCTGTGGCACCGTTGCACTGATCATGTTTTTGTCCTTAACCCAATTGCGATCTCCGCTGGGAACCGGTGAGAGGGACGCTGAAGCTTCCGCCGGCTCAGCGCAACAGAACAACGAGTCAACTTGCGATCTAAAAAAATTCTCGTCTCTCTTGGAATAACCACGCAAACCCTGAGAATCAGTTGGATTTGTGTCAATTGTACTATGACGTTTGCTAAAAAATTCTAAGAAATTGGCTTTGTTTCATGTAACAACGACAAGATACCGTCCCCATGGGAAGCTCGTGCTAATAAACGATCCGTGTTTCCTTTAAGAAGCTATAAGTATATTGATGACTGTTGTAAATGGAGCTATGCAGAGGTTAGCAGATCGTAGCGAGAACTTGCATCAAGCGGATAGAAAAGAAGGGCAAAGGAAAATACTTAAATATGTTGCCCTGTCCAATGGCGCATTTTCCAATTAGTCTGGTTGACAATATTTCATAGCTATATAGCGTTGATCAAGTGTACACACCTGCAGAAGCGTGAGACGTCAAAAATGTCACCGCTAATTCGAATATATCCCCAGGGCTATGCGGCAGTCAAGTAAGGCTGACGCTGATTACGGGCTCTATTTGGCGTTCGTTTTAGCCCGCTCATTTTTGCGGCGGCTCTTTGGGCGGCATTCTGGGGTGATAGCAACAGCGTGAACAAGCGATTATGGTTTTTACTGCCACGCGGCGACCTACCCAAAAACCCGATCGTGTTTGACGCACCAAAGCACTATCTGTAACCAGTACTGCCCGATGCGAATAACCGACATCTACCAATTCCGTCAATGGCGACGGTGAATCCGTGTCGTAAAATAGCACCATATATACATACATATATGTTCCAAAGTCATAATTTGCTACCCGAAAAATAATTACACATGATTAGTATAGCGTAATCCGTAACGTACATGTTTGTTGATTATTGCATCTACCTTTAATTGGGCGAAACATAGCACAGACTCTTTAAGCAGATGCTGTTCTAAGCACTCTTTTCATTCAAATTTTCCGATGGCTGTATCTATATCTTGCTAACAACGGCGACAGTCTGACGTTATTCGAGGCAAAAAAAACACTAAGACAAATTGCAAGAAGAACTTACAAGTTAGTTGCGCGGTCCAACTATTGGACACGAGAGCCGCAGTCAGTGCACGCGTTGCTCCATCGAGGTATAGACCTTTTATTACAGCTATATGCGTCCAAAAATCGCCTCTGGGTAAACACACTTTAATAGACACAGGATGAAAATGTTCAATAATGACAACAACAAACAAACAAAACACTAACAGGAGTATTGACGGGTGAAACCAGACAGATAAACGAGAACGTGAACCAAATAGGCAGGTTATTAAAAATAAATATAACATATAAGCTTTTCCTTTTTTGAAACGAAATAAATTCAAAAGAGAACCGAACAAGAAAACAGAACCAAGTGAGTGATGTTCTGTCTGGCTGCTGTAGCGGGCCGTGGCGGCATTCTTCGTCGCCGTGAAGGCTTGAAGATGAAGGAATGGACAACTTCATTTCGTCGGTACGATTGTGACAGTCGAACACTGGTCAACAGGAGAAAGGCATCGTCGCAGCAAGATGCTGCGACCAGTTAGCGATTTTTTTTTTATTCGCTCGTCCGGCTCACGTCCGCACGTATATTATCGCAATAAAGTACAGAGCGTTCGACCATAGCACATGGATCGTGTCTGTCAATTGTGTCCTAGCTAATTTCGATTTTAATTCATTGTCAAAGCTCATACATATCATATCACATGTTTTCAGGCATTCAAATCTGAATAAGATATTATCGGGTTAAACAAACTAACTTGACGGTCTATGCCTATAAATTTTTATCGGTGGTGAGCGCTCGTGCAAAAATGGCTATCGTTTAATTCAGCTGGGACGGATGCAACTGAAGACAGGTAGCAACAAGTTCTTCCTTCTTGTTTGATTTTTCCTATGGCAGATTAGGACGACAAATATTGATTACTTGCGTGTATGTGACTATGCCGATGCTTGTTCGTTTAAACGCTGCGCTAACATAACCAATAACCAATGAGGAACACGCCAAAACTGGTCTCTAAATTTCCGTTCCTTTCGTCGTGCTGGCCCGTTTGCGGTTCGCGGCATAGTCGTCTGTTACATCACGGTAATGAAACATATTGGAAGTAACCATTGCAGTAGTAGGGTAGACACGCGATGATCAAGACCTTTCTCCAGTTCTTTAGTCGCTGCCTATATTATGCCTGCCGGGCCTCTCCAACGCATTTTCGACTCCGCAGGCCCGAAGATAAGCCTGAACTCCGTTCCAATTAGCTAAAAGTAAAACAGAGCGTTCGCGCAGGGACCCACACTGTCTGCATCGAGTCTAACAGAAACACATTGTTGCAGCGTAACACGTAACTGAATAGAAGAAACGCCAACTAGAGAAACGGTAACATCGGAAGAAGCGTTAAATCGTCATAAATCTGTTGAAGCAGGGCACTCCTATCGCAGAAATAAAAGATGAAGTGGACAGTTACAAAGGTCCTTGACGACCTCTCGAAACTTTGCACTATACACGGACTGCAGTCGACAACCTAATTAAAGGTACGCTAGGCATCGCTGGCATATTGAGAGGGAGGGTTGGCTTAATTAAATGACAGTTTCAGGATCAAGCAAAGGACTTTGAAGTAATAATAACCATTGATTGGTGTTACTTCATTCCAATTATGGCGTATCCTACTTAATCGATTATAAGTGCAGCGGAGCTCTGCTTACCCTAGAGTAAATAATACTGCTTTTTATTCCTCAAAGGACTTCGGATAAAAATTAGGCTAAAATGGACCGCTTGTCCTTAGCATGTCCGAGCACCGAACCATCCTCCATATCGAAACCTCTGCATCCTTTTTCATAGAAAAAACGCACTCAGTCAGCCATAATGTTGATATGCATGATGCTTCATGACTGGCAAAAGTAGATATTTGCAGCGAGGAAGACTCGAAAAATTGCACTCTTCGTTAGCAATTATTTTCGTACCATTGTAGGCCATACTCATCTTATACTTACGGATCGATATAATGGTGTACGACACTCGTGGACAATCGTTTTAACCACTTGCTCGCAGACGTCTTCGTCAGAGTCAACTATCGGAGAGAAAATCGCTTATCAACAGCCATAACGATAGCGATAACAACGAAAACAACCAAGTGGCAAATAATATTTTTGTGAAACCAAAATGGGAAAACCAACTCTGTTCCGCTAAACGATGTCATCATCATTATGTGTACAAACACCTTATACAATTGAGTCATTGGCCTTGTTGAAATTACTGCGTATTTGGCCTAATCAGCATACTTGATCTGACGTACGATCTTCATTTTGTTACTGAATGCGGACAAGATATCGTGCTAGTTAACTGATTTCAGGATACAGAATGGCTTTTTACGTTCGATGCTTGCTTTTTTGCATTGCATTAGACAACTAGCTCCCAGAAGATACGTTTTCGCCTACCCCTGGCTTCCAATCCGAAACACCTTACATGCCCCCACAAGTTTAATAAAAAAAAAAACACGTTATTATTGGACCTTTACGAGAGATGAAATGGAGCAACCGACATTTATAGTAATGGCTATTTTTTATTCTATTTGTAGTAGTTTATACAGGTGATATGGGCCTAACTATTCAATCAAGAAGGCGACGACGTATGAACATTGACTAGTACATTGATACAAAATTCGGTAGTATAACAAATCAGTTCGATCTTGCAGCTAGAGATATGACAACAGCTACCGGTTTCTTAAGTAACAAAGGATTTTGACGATAATAGGTTCTTCATGTCTGTAACCTTGTAACGTAATGGCTGTGGTACTGAGTCGCAATCACGGAACCCTTGTAGTTTCCCAGGCGTAGCGTCCAGCGCTTCTGCTTAGACCACATGAAGCCGTTTTATACAAGTTGACAAAACGGGGGTATATCTTAGATAAACCTGTTTTGAAGCATATGATTTTTCATTTTCGCTTTCATAGGTACTTCGTTATAAAGGCTCATTTGAAGGGTAGGACCTCAGATCTATTCCAACGCCGTCTTGTCAAGATCTTGACCGCTAGCCCGTGTTCTCATCTAGGCGCCACTACATTAACGGTTGTCAAGGCTACATAGACATTTCTTGCAGGAAACAGAGAAGTAACAAAGATTAATGACGCACGGAGTATGTCTTTTCTGACGGAATGCAAGTCTGCATTCAATGACATTGACTTCGGCAAAGGTCACGATATCCGGCGACTTTGGTGCGGCCCACAGTAGACAGTTCCACTTGATTTGCCGGCCAATAGGTAGAACGATAGTTCGCAGCCTATTCACATACCATCCTTTGTCCCCCTGTTTATCTGTTCGACGTTCATCGCGTTAGACGGTCGCCATCAAGAGCAGCGCAAGCGTTCGCTAATCGGTAACAGGCGCAGCATGAAGCGTGACCACAGCAACGAAAACGCGAAACAGGAAACCAGGTGAGATTGTTTTTCTTCCAGTCCCGCTCGCTCTTAGACCGAAGTCGAAGATCGACAATAATCACAGGCAGTCGACTTGCACAGGAAAGAAACCGCTAGTCATCATCATTACCCTGGTGATCATCTCCATTTCCCAACGGAGACAGAGGCAACGGCATGGCAGTAATGAGCATAATCCGAACCAGCACATTGGAAATCACATAGAGTTTCGACCACAGTGTGCCTAAAAAAGTGCACACATCTAATTGATCGTCGCATGTATTGCCTCTATTGAAAGTACCGGTACATTTGAGCGGCTGAATGAGTATTCTGTATGAAGAGAGTTAGTTTCTTCTTTTCGTAAAAATGAAACGATGCAACAAAGATAGGTATAGAGAAAAACACGATCCGATCTGTTACGAAACGGGGACAGCAGCGGAGCAGCAAAGATAGGGCGTGTAATAGTATGCATTTTGGTCGAGACTGAATAACGCTGCCTTTAATATATCGTGATACGTCCTACAGTTCGTCTCTTAGGAAGCTTCTCTTTTCGAAGTCGTCTCCAGATCGACAACCATTTATCTGATCTTGTTTAGCAGAGCAATGACAGACTCTGCAATACCAGCATAAACCAGAACAGCCCGTTGTTGGGAGCTCCTGATTCATTCGCTCTAACACTGAGGAACAATTCTGGATCAAGCAAGGATCTCAAGGCGGCACAGGAACGCATAGTCTTTGTCTGTGGGCTGAGTAAATCTGGCCTTCGTTGTTGACTCTAACGTTTGACCTGTTCTCAGCTATGGCTGCCCCATCGTTCATTCCGCTGGACTTTTTTTTTGTTTTTTACCTCTTTGTTTTTTTTTCGTCTTTTCGTGACTCTGCAAAAGAACGTGACACTAGTAACATCTCGGTAGCCTCTGTTTTCGGAATCCGGTCGGTGCATAAAATATGATTTTGGACGCGACACAGAGAAATATTGTAAACGAATCAAGGCAATATATGGCCTAAGTACAGCAGAGCTTGTTTTCGACGGCTTCGTAATCGCTGTTGTTGTTTCAAATAGAGTGTATAATAACGAGGTGAAACGCACGCATTGTGACCCTATATTTTAGTAAGAAATATCTCAAATTGACAGAGCTAGCAACCCAATGGCGGTAGTCGCCAGGAAATCTGTTTTCTTTTACATTACTATTATTCGATTAGATCAATTCCTTACAAATTGTGCTCTGTTTTTCAATAATTGTTGAAAAAAGCCAAACTTCAAAAACGTTTGCCTATAATCCTATAGTGTTAATTTTTTATGTCCACAGCGTACAGAATTACAAACCTCAATTATACACCATATTATTATATGGGCTCGTCATCTGCGGTAGCGTTGGTATTATCATTATCAATAAAACTAGTCATTGTAATAGTTTTTAAGCGGGCCCCCGGTGTGGAGCGCCTTATTGTTTCAAGCGGCCCTAAAGCCTTTTTAGGCACTACGAGGCATACCTGCCCTCACAGCCACACAACCTACTTCCGATGTCTCAGTTTCTGTATGCTATAGAAATACTTTTTGTGACAAAGATCTCCGTTCTAAAATTTTTAGATCCACCGGAAGAGTTATCATGCCATGGCACCGACCCATTTTTGACCATGAATGTCCCTAATTCGGTTTGAGATGATTTAACACTTTATTGCTTGTAACCTATGTTATCTAAAAAATATCTGCAAATACTCATGGTGTAAACGGAACTTGAAGAGTACTGTCTTTCAGGAAACAACAAGTATAAATAGTCCGTACGAAAAGCCTACCCAGTCTTCCACGCAGGCCACAATCACGAGCATCGTAAATGTACGTCGTCGCGGATGTGCCTATTAAAGTAATAAGTTATTACAGGATCTATGACCAAAGCACACACAGATAAGCTTACAGAATACTCGGAGTTACCTGGTTTAGCTAGAGCTACCTCTATTCAGTTTTCCTCATTATCGAGAAACTCATCTCTTAGAGTTCTCGCCGATTATCGCACAGCCGCCAAAATCACAAGCTATTCATTTCGTAGTGAGTCTCACTCTCAAGCAAAGATTCATCCAAGCAAAGATGAAGTTTTTTTTTTTTTTCCCAATATAGAGACAATCATCATTTACCTCAGTTAGTCCTTTCTTCAGAATTTGAGCAGCATTCAAAAGACACAGATGTCCCCCCTGAGAGTCATCGCAGAAGCCTGATCTCGCCTAGAGACGCGTTGGCAAACCACAGTCACACGTCTGGCTTTGTCCAAACATCCCCATATACGACGAATGATACGACGAACGTGTCGATGATTCAGTAAGTGAGCCGGCCGGTGATGTAGGGTTTAGATGGAAGAAGAAAAAAATTCACTACTACTACTACTACTACTACTACCACAGTTAGAAGTCCTTTTAAGCTCAGCTGCTATTGCTGGTCCGAGCTCTCTTACGCCATCTTGTTCATCGTGCCGTAGGCACATGCCGCGTGCGCCAGCGGAATTACCACTGCTGTCGTTTCTCATAACTGACACTCGCGCTCCTTCTCTACGGTCCCGCTTTTGCCCCCTTTCTATTCCGTGAAGATAAATCTGTCAGGAACAGCTGAATGAGTTACAAATAAACGGCACGCTAAACAGCGAACGTTCCCGGCGTTGAATGCAAGCAAGTTCGGCTGGCTGCGGTTCAGCCGGAGTCAGCGGCTCAATAACTAACGGGGATGCGCTTAGCATCGGAGCCGCTACGGGCAAACACTGGCTGATCTCTGTGCTCTTTGACGGCTAGATGAGCCGTGTATGGGTGCCCTTAGACGCTCTTATCTGTTTCAACAAGGCGCTCGGCATACAGCGTTCGCTTTTTTTAGCTGGGAGGATCGTGTCGCTTCGTAGCGCGCTGCTACGATGTTGCTTTCTGTTTTGACTGCGCGACGCTGATTAAGAGAGAGTATGAGATATGTCTAGCTTTTTCAGAACAATTTTTTTGAAGAAAAGGAAGCGAGAAAAGAAAAGCTAAAGAAAAAGGGGAAGCTTTCCTTGTGAAGCAAGTCTTTTTAAACACCATCAGGGCACTGGTAACTTATTATACCTTCTTCCAGTCGTAAACATTCGGTGGCTATGGTACGCCGCTGTTTCGCGCGTTCCAAGCTAAACCTTATGTGTTTTTTGCTTCTCAGTGCACAAATGCGAAAATATACGCTATACAAGGTTAAGATCAACAGTAGTAGAACCATACATACATACGTATATACTTTCTCAACTGGCTCTTATTATGTACAAGCCGAACAAGTTACATTTGACGCGAACAGCATCGAAATAAACAATAATATTAAACGTATTTATTGCATGTTGTTTTGACGATATAAAGTGATAAGCGATTTACACACAAACAGAGGTACTCCTATGGTGCAAAAATAACACGAAACATTTGCACATGCGCGTAAAAAGTACGTTTCTATCGACCGTTCGGCTTAATACGTAAATTCGTCGATATGTACTTTTACATACATTGAGAGGCCGATCGGGTGCTTCTCATCGTTTCAGCTATGATTGTGATGAAAATGTCCATGTTGATCGTGTGGTCACGCTGTCCCTTTACGTTTCGCTCGCCACCGTGACCACATGTCTTGCATGGGCTGTAATGATAATCGTTTGAAGGTAAACACACAATGACAACAAAGTAAACATCGTCGAAGGCCTAATGGGTCAGAATAGGCCAGAGTAGTCTCAGACGAGGCTAGCTAATTGGACGAGCCCTGGGAGAAGGGGCAGCCCCTTAGCAACGCGGCGGCGGTGGTGGCAGCTGGCGCCGTAGACTGGCAAGCTCGTCGGAAGGAAGGCTTCGTAGAGTCATCAGATAATTATCTAATATATAAAGAAAGGGGCCGACTTTATCATGTCGATAGGATGTTTAACTTTGCTGTCCTAAATTTTACAGAAAAAAAGTGCCGAATACCTCCCTCCCTGAACAAGGACAATTGGTGCAATGCATTACAATAAAACAGGGCCATTGAGAATACTACGTCTCACGGACGAAGTCGGCTTGGCAGAACCTGCTCTTCTCTGTAGCTTATTATCTTGACACGAACAAAAAAATTACCAATTTAATGCAATTATATTATCAAAAACGAACGAAAACGGCGATTGATCAATTCGTTCTGAGTGATTAACTAACTGCCGTTGTTTTTATGTTATCGGTATTATCGTGTTTTTTTTCACGCTGGAGTGGGACGACATCAGGCGTTTAGACATATGTTATTGTAACATATGTAGAGCATGGTCAATTTTAGCCTAACAGAGTCTCGTTCGAACACCGCATTGCCACAAAATAATAATAGCACGAAAGCCAGTAGCAATACTTTATAGCTGAATTGATCGATGTGTATGTGGTGCTTGAACTCGTATTTGCTCGGCTCGTACCAAAGTAAATACTCGCCCGTTGTTACCTCGAAGCCGCGGCCGTCGCAGATGCCGCCATTAGGTACATACGGCAGCAGGGACAACAACAACCAACGGTAGCATAAGGTCTTCCTTCGACTCATACGACCACTACTATGGCGTAGAGGACGAAGATGCTTGTCTCTGCTGTTACCTCCACGACGATCTGGGCGTTTGTTCGCACAGTTACCGGCCACAAATCCGACGGTGACATCGCCATAATCACGATCTCCATATTCAGCCGAAGTGGAGCTTAGACAAACGAATTCATCGTAGAGCCGACAAGTCGAGCTTTACCATGCGGCTCATATGGAAATAGAGTTCTGGTTAGAGTTAGACGTTCTGGTTTTGTAGCTGGATGAAAAAATAGGGAATAGCAGCTCTCGAAGCATGGCAAAGTCGCATAAACAGAACTAGAAAAAAAAGACTAAGATCATTCATTTGCTGTCAGTATAGTTGCCCTTAGCAAAACGGTCAGTGCCGCCATTATTCTTATCGTTGAAATTCAACTGAGGTGGAAAACAGTGATGATCGTAATCAGGGAGTTTCGCTTATCTACTGATTCGTTTCGCGGCCGTAGCGGCTTATTCAAACGGACCACAAGCTCAGTCAGTCGTGCACGTATTAGGGAAACCTGCCGTTAGTCCGTTAATTTATTAGAACTTCATCCAATTCGATGACCAGCAGCCGTAGCAAAATGTGCCAATGACCGCCACGAAAGTCAATGGGGTTTCGGGGTGGTTCAGTGTGGATGATGCTCGCTTTCGGCGCTCACCACGGGTACTCGGCAGAAATTCGAATATGGAGTCGTCGAAAAGTAATTAACTAATCAGTTATTTGTATAATATATGATTATTTTAGTGCATAGTAACTAGAACTGTTAGCGTGACCATTAACACGACGTTCACGCCCTATAGTACTCGTATCCCGCTATTCGAAAACTACACGTTACACGTTTTTTTTGTACATACGATTATAAGGTTATACGTTATTAATTTCTACATACATCCGTGAGCCTCAGGAAATAGTTGTAATATAAAAGAGCATGCGTCCATGTAACATAAGTTTAACAACAGTAATGAGATCTCCAATGTAACCTATTCCAAAGTTGATAACTGTTCAAGTTCCAAGTTGTCAAGCCACTCCCTTCTAACTAAGTAAACGCAATGAAATTAGGCTATTCCGTTGATGTTCGCATGCTAGTCATAGGATCAGATAAATTTCGCAAGATGACACAGAAAAGTATCGCCGTCGATAGATAATTGCTGTCGATCAGCTTCCATTTAGCATGCCGTATCCTTGTTCTTCGACAATTTATCTGTTTGACTGTTTACGTTGCTATCCTTTGTTATGCGGCTACTAAGTAATCTATCTAGTTATATGTAGTAAACGGTAGCGAGCGGCAAAATAGAGGTTGAAGATGGCGCACAGACAATACCAACGCCCCGAGAGTTGCTTGCCCTGCTGGCTGGCAACACGATGTCTACGACGACACATTTTCATCGTAGCACATTTACCTCCCGCTCATCTTTCGATACATCGTTTGTCTATTTTTCTCGACCTGATTGGACGTTAGTCACGAGTGGCGATCACTCTAGCCACCACCGTGGCCATAGCGGTCAGTCACCGAATTGTTATTCCGAAAGGTCCATACGCCTGACAAGATCGGCTACTCAGCGCGTCTGAGTGACAAAACCCATTCAATAAGAAACGAAAGGAACAGCAAGCTTCAAATACTCATTCATTCACTGACGATTTCATGCTACTGCTACTAAATTCAGCTGCCACAAGTACCGCTTCCACTGTTGTTGGAGCTCTTTTGCAGTCCGCCCATACAACATTCAGTGAGACAGGCGCCATCTACAGAGGTTTGAAAGTTGGCCGCCGTCTGTATTCATCTACGTTCGGGCCAGTTCTCAGATATTAGATCACGATTGGTCTTATCGATGTCGCCAGAATTGTACTCAAAGGATTTCGTGCATACAAGCGTCACGAATTCACGCAGAGACTGATTTTCTTTTATGGACGCACAGAACCGTGATAACGCCAACCTGTAAAGCTGCAAGGCAGAACGGGCCGCACCGAGTAAGCTAAAGTTGGAAGTTAGAAGACCTTGCCTTCAAATTGTCGTTTGAAGTGCAGTAGATTTCTGCTGCTTCGGTGCAGTGTCTAAGGTAATGGCTTAGTGTATAAGGTAATATATCCAAGTATTTTCAATAGTCGAATAAATTGTTTTCTTATACGCATATTTAAAGGATTAACTAGAATCATATTAAGCATGACAAATTCTGGCATATCTTTTTAGCATTTGCAACAAATAGAATATGCATATATTCAGTGGTCAGTTAGCCAGTTAAAGGCACCTCGTATCACTTCCTGCAGGCATAGTTCTGGTTATGGTGCTCGTACCTGTCACCTTTGACTTCAAAGGACTCTGGCATCTACAGCTACTAACTGACAATGAACAATCGCAATGAAGTCCTTTGCACGCCGTTCAACTCTTATCTGATTTGCTAGCAACGACATATCATTTGTAGTCGCGTTATCCAACAGTCATCAACGAAACACACGTAAAACGTATATATTAAAGGTTCGCTTTGCACCGTGATACAGCTAGGTCGACATGTCGACCCGCTCTTGCGGCACGTTCAGAAAATATCATTGTGTTATCCGCATACATACAAGCATATGTATACGCTTCCATCAAGCGAAGACCATCACTCGACAAATATACTGGTTTAATTCTTTAACTAACTGATGAAGATCGTGCATAGTTAGATTTTATGACGGGCGCTGTCATCTTTTCGCGTGTACTATTCGTTCCTAAAGTGACACAATACATAGTATCTGGTGATGTTGGGACGCGTTTTTCGATGATGTAATTCGCTGTTTACGAAGACAACAGAGCAAGCTCGCCGATATTTAGATTCCATTCAGTCGACCGGAGCGCCCTGGTTCTAGCTTTTAATAGCTAACGCTGCATGAACTTATCCTGCAGCGGCTCAAGAGAGTGTAGACAACTGCTACAATACTATATGAAGGTGCGTCCAACAGGTCGATGACTCAAGTGCTTTTCACGCGCTCATCACCCTCTTCGTAGCTCATCTTCGTAGAAATATACGGTCAAGCACGCATTGCGCGCGGACCGACTGCCGATGATGCATAAGGCGATCTATTCGATGCCCGAAAACACATTTCGTCGATCAGCATCGCCATCATGGCCGTCTCAATCATCGTTAAGTGGCCGCTTACAACTACTGGCACACAAAATCTACTTTACTATAACAAAAGGCAGTATGTTACTTTCTACCTCGTCTCTTTCTCTTTATCGAGTCCCATCGTGTGAGCCAAAGTCGCTCGCCACTGCCGGGCGGGAAACGCCTATAGTGCTGTCCGTCTCTTTAAACCGAGTACGACGAGTTGTAAATGTTGTACAAGGTGGGCAAAGGGATAAAAGAGTGGGATGGGACAAGGGGCGTTTAGCTCGCCCTCTAGACGTGTCAACGTACTTCTAGTGAAAATGGTGTTGAAGCATGGTCGTTGGCGGGAACTTTTTATCATTCCCTAAATAGTATGATGGCTTGGCCGTTTGTCAAGCAGAAGAAAAAGTAGCCATTGCGTTATAGGCAAGGTAGCATGTCTCCTTACTACCATTAGTCACAACTGTGTGATGATCTGCCCTGTTTGTGGCAGGATCTCGATTCGATAGCCACAGCTTTGAGAAGGTGCGGGTGGGGGAAAACGTGTGTGGGGACCAGGCGCCAGTTGGTCGCTCTGTTCGTTGCAAACAGCCGTGACGAGGCAGAGTTGGGTCACGCCATTCTGGTGAAGAGGCCAATGAAGTCTGTAGCTAGCCGCAACAACAACAACAACAACAGCGAAAACTGGCCCACAATGACGCTTGCTTCGCGGTCCATAGTGCAACCCGTGTGTACGGCCGCCATGTGCATTTATGAGTCACGACTAGACTCGAAAATAAAACCCCAGTGATACGGGTTGAGGTAACAGCCATGCACAATGCAGAAAACAGATGCGGCAAAACTACACCAGGAACTTTCGTGTAGGATAGATACACCTCAGGTCTATGAAAAACTAAGCGTAATCAATTAACAGCTGTCTAACCTTAGTTGCAATCGATGAAGATAGCTGCCCATATATAGTTAACTATAACGATACTACGAGTGGTGTGTGGAGTGGCTGCAGTATAGATTTCGCAGACGCCCCTCCTGGTGTTCTCAAATGCAAAGATTTTTCGAGTTTTTTAATCAGAAAAGCACCGACATATTTTATTGCTCTATCACACCTATATGCGGAGTATTTGACGATAAAAATGGCGACGAAGAAACAACGGCTGTAATGCCAAGAGCACAAGTGATAACCGATGAAGTAGCTAACATATAAGAGAAAAACAGGAAAACGAGTGAACGAAAAACAGAGGAACAATCACTAAGAATGACTCCGCCCTTAATCCAGCTCTAAGTCGGATGAGTTGCCTCCACTGAGTTGCCTCCACGGAGTTGCCTCTGGGCGCTAGGGCACGAAGGATCAGAGTGCCGAAAACGCCCGAGAAAGGAAGAGGGCTCACGGACATTAGGCAGGGTATCAGAATCGCATGAAACGGGTTACGACGACACCGACGACCCTTGTACATCGTGACGTAGGCCGTCAGAGGATAGGACTTATCACTCATCATCTGCGTTAGGCCGACGTACGGCTGGACGAACAGCTACACACCACAATGACCTCGGTTGCAGCGTCATGCCAAGACAAGCTTTGGCACTACATTACCCTATCACCCCGCGTGAGATCTTAATATAGTACGTCAGTCCCCTTTTCTGTGCACCGTTTCCACCTTCACTCCCAGCCCTTATGTTTCATCTCCAGGATGCTGCTGTCTGCTCGTCTTCGAAGAAGCGACAACTGCTACTGTTGCAATGACGTTTTGTAACACACAATGCGTAACCTTCTACAAAAGAGACTGGAGAGCACCACGAATAATCAAAACTTAGTGAAAAGGTGGTGCGAGACGATGAAGAACGTAGATTGGCCAGCAGTATAAAACCAATATCGTAATAGGCAAAAAACTGACTGCTCCCTATGAGGATCGCGATAAATCGAGGTGCGCGCCGGGTCAGGTGCGATGCCATATTGTGTGTTCTGGTTTGACTCTACCTATGTGATCCTTTTTTCGAACCGTTAAGTTAGCCAGTTCGTAGGGGGTCCGGCAGCGGGAGTTGCTTTAGAGAGTTGCTTTTCTATGAAACGGGAAGTAGTAAAAGGTTAAAAACTGGCCAAGATACAGTTGTAGTATAGAGTACTGCACAGCAGCCGTCATTACGAAGGTCATGGAGATGAAGTCGGTGGCACCGTACAGACTAAAGATGCTGATGATTTTAACGCCCTCCTGTGGCCTCACGGAAGATACGAGTCACGCACGCCATGGAGACCGGCATAAAATGTATCGAAGTACCCACTTCTTGGGTCCGTTTAGGCGATACAGGTTCGCATAAGTAATTGTGTTTAGCATTTAAAGTAGTAAACTGTACAGCTTTGCTTGTTCGTTCCATTGCATTATTAAGTGCAAATTAATTAAATTAAGTTGCTTAAGCGTAAATGTCGCCCTATCGTTGACATTATTAGTTGACATTTCGTACTGCTATGTTCGAATTTATGCGCTCCGCTCAGTTGTTATACCGTTATAACGTTATCACGTGTATCACGTTATTATTGTCGCCTCTCTTTGGTCAATGGCCCGTACACGCGTCATGCCATGGCGTGGCAATACACGCAAGCGAAGCCTCATCTTCTGTCTCTCGAAATTGCGGTATTTAAATATGTTAAATGTGTGTATTCCGTAAGGACGCATTTCTTATACTTTTTTACACACAACTGTATCACATTGAAGCTGACCGTTTTCGTATTTAGATTTTAGCCCTTTTAGATTCCTGTAGTTGTTGGGTTGATCAGGAGAAAAAATAAGTAACCAATAATAAAAGATAACATTTTCTTAAAGAGCGAAGTACCTATCAGCTGGAGACTAACGGTTCGATGCCCACTTGAATCAGCTTGGTGATGTGATGTCATTAAAACTGAGGGTAATTTAAAAGAGTAAATTCTTCACAAGGACTTGTGAGCTTCTCAATCCTTTACGGTGTATCGATAAGACATGTCTGCCATTTATGTAGCCTATACTGAAATCTTCTATGCCACGTCTCCCTCTGGTATCTACCTACACCAAGAACCACTACCCGGTTCTTTCCAGTATCGTACGCTCACTGTTCGATTAGGCGACGGCCTTACAATCTGTCGCCACTGTGTAACCAGTATCAAGACCGCGGCGTAAATGACGGTCCGTGAATGCTAAACTCGACGGGGTTGATGACAGCGGCGGCGGTAAGAAGGCAAAATGTAGCGCCTCAATAGGCCACCAGATACCGTGCTAACATTTGTTTCCTCCGTCATCTAAGTCCGACAATAGATTTAACTAAGCGGTGGCATCATGAGCGTCATCATCATCACCGGAATGCATCAGCCGGCACCACTACGCTTAACAACAGTAACAAGAACCGTGTCAACAACAGGTAACACGGATAACTCGCTATCTGCCTATCTGGGAGTATCGATGTCATCATGGCCGCCGCGTCCGCACATCTCCACTGCGGTCGGCTCAGAAGCAGCGTAAATCGCGCACTGCCGCCGCTCCGGTTGTACGTATCGAGCATGAAACATTCTTTTCACGGATTTGTATAGAGTCCCCTGGACGTAACCCGAATGACGTTTAGTCCTACGTAGCTAGCCGGGTTACTAAGCTGCCACACAACTGCCCAGACGCCATCCACCGAGTGTTAGATCGTCACCATGGCAGGGAGAAGTTGAACGAGAATGCAAGCAAAGCCGTCAAGCTCAATCTGGGTTAATTTCTCAGTGCAACCGCTCACAGGGGATGGTACACATCAGCGAACGAAAAGCGATCAACGGGCGCAACTTCGTAACGATCCAAGTCATTCCAGAGAATGACTACTAATAGAGCAAAAGTATTCGCGCTTGCATTTCTTTCAGATGCTAGATCCAACAGCGAGAAGCGTGAGCGGGATCGAATGAATCGTAAATGCCGCTTTTATTTTCGTTCTTCCATAAAATAGCACAAAAATATATACGGGTGATAGATATATACGAATACGTAAACACAATCACCTACAAAACAGTGCGTTTAATATTGTCTCTGACGCTAGCGCGCACCAAGACCTATTGATGATGCATAGCGTGATAGTAAGATTCGTTGGAGTTACAGAATAGAAAACAGGAGAGACCTTTGTTACGCCTCGCTACGACAAGACAGCGCCCAATACCAACCCAGACGGCAGAACATATGCCGTGCTAGAGAAATAAGCCTAATTATTGGGGAAATGGCACTACATATTCTTCTGCCTCTTTCCGTCTGTATCACTTTTTTGAGCGAACAGCCCACTTTGCCTTTGACAAAACCTGATATCACATGAACCTACGTTACATGTCGCTTGTTGGATTATCGGCAACTGCCGCGATCTGGATCGAGCTGTCTAACCATCGTAACATGAAATGACGTAACGTTACCGTTTGCGTGTACACAATGATGAACCCTATTGATTAATTACCTAGCCACAGAGCTCGGCTTATCAGTGACATACATAATATAACCATGCTCAATAATGTATTAGGAAGTGTACGCAGGAGTGCATTTTTAGAGATGACAGACCAGCCACCAAGCAAGAGTATCGTATACTGCGCGTATCACCAATACGAATTACTTGAGGTAATGCACGTGAGGGTTTGTCGTTCTTTGCGAGTAATAGAATGATTATCGCGTTGCTTAACGAACGACATTGCCCGTTCGGCCAGGTGATGATTACGGTGGAAACATTTAGTGCCAAATATCGCTGCTCTTATCTCAATGTCAACGGGAGTTGCACCGGAAAAGGGCCCACGTCGAACGGATGTGACGCCAAGATGAAGAGGCGCGGCTCTGCCCGCTTCTTCGTTTTAGCGGCGTGCAGCTCGTAATATGCCGCACAGACTACAGCCACCTGCCACTTCTTTTTGCCATTACCTTCCAGATCACGGTTTCCACAACGGAACGAAGATCACTCCGAATCGTGAGCGAACACGATGACAACAATAACAATAGCAGCGAATAGTGAAGAGGTTTTTGTACTTTAGACGGATAATCTAGAAAAAGCAATACCTTGATTTCGATCTCCGTCAGTGACGTACGCCGACTGTTGTCATTCCGTATAGCTGTTGTTATGTGTCCAATAGCAACAACAACATCAGATCACTATCGGAGAAAATTTGTTTATTACACCTAGAAATGGCGAGAAGTTTTTCTGTCTACTGATCAATGTTTCTCTTTGGGTACTTGAAGCTGATTTATAGGCCTATCTGGTGGGCCGAAACACTTACCGCGGTCATCCTGCCTCCATCAGATGTATGTACAGTTACTAGAGCTTTGGTATCAAATCAACGTTTGGGTGTACCGTATACTGGCACCTGTAAAAGCTATTATTCAGTGCCTTCCGCAGCACTCTGAGAATACACCACGTAGCTCCGACTGCTCTATATACAGGGTGACTTAATTAAATTCGAAAAAAAAAGGCAGATAATGCAACGATTCTTTCTCAGTTGGTAGAAATTTCTCTGATGTTTTCTGATATTTAATAAAACCACCATTCATTGCGATTACAGGTTGGAGTTGATAGCAAATTCGTAAGTTCTGAAATATTCCTTCTTAAATCTGTAAATGGCTTTAATACTAGGCACACGTCAATCGATACCAGTAACAATAAGTTCGTTAGCGTGTCGCTCGAGAACGCTACACGCAAACAAATACAACAAAACCAGATCCTACGCTGGTAACAAACTGGAAATAAAAGGGCTATGAACAGACAATTTGATTGACAATTGATATTCCTCTCTATAAAATGACCGTTGACTTTCCTGTGAAAAATCTTAGGTGTTTTAATACGAACTCTAAGAATTTTCGGGCACGCTTCCAAAATCATTGACCAGATCTCTCGAAACCCACACGAAAGCTGGCAAAAATCTAAACCGTCTATTGCAAGTGAGATATTCAATTTTGGCGGGGGGGGGGGGGTGTCTCGTGCAAAGAGGGACATTAGTTGTCTGAAAACCATAATTTTCTGTTTTACCATAATTTGTTTGTTTTCTTTTTATTCCACAAGACGCTGGCCTTTTCTTTGTAGCAAGAACAACGGATAACCAAATGCCCATTATAACAAGTAATCACTGAAGTTCATCTGAATTCGAATGTCCCACCCTGTATATTATTTTTTTTCATAACAACTAGATCTGTACTAGCTGTTTGACCAAACCTTCATGGGGATAACCTTTAACGGCACATATAGTAAGTGAAGAATATTAATATAGAGACACTGTCTGTGGACATCTTGACACGTACGTGAATCAGGTATTATGTTTGGTTGCTTTAAGCAGACTAACTTGTATATTTATACACATATGAATGCATCATATTCTGTCGAATCTGTCCTATTCCAATTTTGACATTGTGGTACGGTTTTCACTTAACTCGATCACCCTTACTTGTGTATCTTCGTTACGTCATAGGTAATCATTGCCAACATGCCGGAGACATCGACTTCCCTTTAGCGTATACTCTTTTAGCATTTATTACTGACGAAGCGAGGCCTTGCCGTTCCACATGTGAAGTGGCCATTCATTCAGACTAGTGGTTGATTTCCCCTTGTCATAATGCCGTGCACGATAGTCGTTTGTTGTTGACAGGACGAAGGCTTGAGTGATGGCGGGGGAAAGGCAAATTCTTCGGAACTTCATCGACCTCGACTCATCACTCAAGCTCAGCTAACCTTTCCTCGAGCCATCTAACAGTAGCCAGCCTGCTTTCCCTGTTATTACTATTGTCCTCGTTCTATACAGCTGGTCGACTATCAGTTTATGCCACATTTTTTCGACATCATCGTTCTTCTTTTGGTTTTTCGTGAAAATGACAACCTCGTCATTTTACCGACCGGTTGATTCTTTCCGGGGTCTATGCATCTGGCCGTATGACCGCAACCCATGAGGCTCGCCTCAACGTCACCCATCGGCAAGGTTAAAAACTCTCGCTCTCGAGTGTGGATTTTGCCTTACCACCAGTTAATTCGAGACTGAAAAAAGGCAGTAAACGGAGAAGAAGCACGATGTTTATGGGAACAGTGCGCTTCTGGGAAGCAGGCAGACATCGTGTGGCTCACTGTCGGGTGGATGTTCGGAACATGATCGGTGAACAGGGTCCGGTCCTTATAGCAATTGGCTAATGAGATAAATTCGTTCGTGTGGGCCGATTGCGCACAAGGAAACCTAGATAGGCGTTTTTGCAAGGAAAAACAAACGGTTTTGCGCAAAAAATGCGGCGAATATGTAGCGTGAAAAAAAAAAAACCGCTAGTATTGCTTACCGGCTGTAGCAGCCCGAAAGCAAACATAAAAACGCTGAAACGCAAAGCAAACAATCAATAGGACATATACTACAGTTTGACTAAACGCTAGCAGAAATCCTATTCTCCAGAGCGATATCTTAAGCGTACTGTCAAGCTCGCACCTTAGGTTCTTCGGATAAACCATGTGCGCGCATATTATGAAGAAGAGAGCCATTGTTCTCAGACATTCCCTAACAACGAGGCGGCAAAAGTGTTTGGGTAGGTCTCTTAATAAAAACTGTGCCTTATCGATAAGTCTTTTGTCCGGAACCGTAAGTGTCTACCAATCGACGAAGGTGCTAAGCAGCAGTCACTCACCAAAACCTAGGCTAGACCGTTCAAATACTACCGGTATTCTGGTGCAGCTAGGCTGAGTTCAGTGTGCAATTAAGCTCATCTGACTTTTATCTTCTTAAACAGTGATCCTGAAGGCCAGTTTATCTATGAATACGTTACGTTGTGTACAGAATTGTGCCTTTATTCCTACTATTAGCATCCCAGTATATGTAAAATATACTATAAATACACACATACATAGTTTTCAATCTCGAGAGTAAATCGTACAGAAGCTACGTATTTTTTTTTATATAAAAAGAACTTATTCATACATACGGTGAAGATTTGATACTGTAATATCAAAATTCATTGGGGCCAAACATAAAATTAACAATCGAAGGCAATTTTCTTCCGAGGCGTTTTAAGTTTATTTCTCCTACATAGAGACGGACACATGCCAGTTCGTTCGAAGCAGATAAATATGGCGATTTTAGCTTAGTCTTGGGCGTTCTCCGAAAGCACGCTTGTCATGTTATCGCGGTCGCGATCTACGTTTTAGCCGACGTAACGGATCGTCGCATACAATGCCATCGGCGCAAAGACAAACTGACACATTTGTCGAATTTTTATTGTATAGAAAAAAAAACATACAAGGCCAGAAGCTGGGTGTGGTTTCCATTTCAACAGCGAAGTATCATTGTCTTGTAAGGTCGACTGTGCCATCCATCCAGAAGTGTTCAAAACCGATGCTGCCGTCGATGCTCTGACCGATCAGGTGTATTGCCATATAGACAATGGGTCATCAGAAAAAGCGCAACAATGAATAGTCACGAACAGTCATAATAAATGCAAGATCACGTACGATACATGTAAATAAAACTTGGAATATGCAAACGATTACGTGTACACATTTGTCATCCATAACGGGACATCTATGTTTGTTTGGCATCCGTTAAGGGGACCGATAAGAAATTATGTCAGCCGTTTTTGTCATGTTTACTGAACCAAACGGCAAAAGGAACTCATTGGAGTTAGACGATAAGATTGCATCGTTTCGGATGGTTTTTAGAGTCGAAGCTCAAAATTGAGTTTTTGCCGTAAATAATTACTACTTCACATCCGGTACATTTGGACCACGCTGGCACATTTATCACAATTATCTTATTGTGTATTGCATCGTAATATGGGCGAAATAAACGACTAATTCTTGTGTGTTCGTATCGCTGCTTATATTTCACGGCTGCTTAATTTCGAATAAAGAATTGCGTCGTGGTTGCGATCAAGAACTGAATACGCTCGCCCGTCGAGGCTAAAGAGTTTCATATCAAAATGGAGGAGCCACGACCGTACCACAGTTTCCCAGACATAAGGAAATCATAGCAACGCTAGCAATGCGCCAAAGGGTCGATGTAGCGAAAATACGAGCAAATATTGTATTTAGCTGCCGTATGCATCGGAACATGCTTGTTATACGGAATAGAAAGTTGCATAAAAAAAGAAAGATGTTTCCTCGGGTCTTTTTTTCGTTTGATTGACTATATTCAGTTTCAATTGAACGGGAGTATCCCCAACTAGACAAGCATGTCAACTCAACTTTTGATCGCAAGTTACGCTGAAGCTCTGAAACACTCCAGCGGTAACTAACAATCCTCGTTAATATTAGGATGCAAACAGCGATAGGGTACAGCACAGACATATTTCCTGCTGCCTTTACAGTTTTTCGGCAGTAGCTTCCGCCGAAACGTTCGACCTTGCACGGACAATGGCCTTTTCACCTTCGCGGAACAAAGAACAACGGACATGACCCATTAGTGTTACCGGCAGAACTACGATGACGCAATGAATGCCACACAGCTATTGCTCCCGTTGTTTTGACGGCCGCCAGTATTACGTGCTTTTATCGATATTATATTATTTAAAGGGAAAGGGCTCGCCAGTTTACCCATTTCGAGCCGCTCGACTGAACGCTCGGCGAACGGTAGGGGGTTAAAGGGGAAGAGCACGGGACACCGAAGGGGTTTTCTAACCCTCCGTTGGCAATGCTGGTGGCCCAGACTGGGCGATGCTTTCGATAGACATGCCTTCACTCACATGCCGACACAGATACACACACGCATATGTCCAAACACTCCTCTACCAATGAACTACTCTAATGATACCACTAATATCTACTATGAAGTATAGCAGTATCGTCATGGTCGTCAGCGTTCATGATTTCGCTGCTGTCAAAGTCGCATTGTTGCAGCGCCGTACCACATCACAGCGGCTTCAGCTGGTGAATCCGTGCGTGACGACGGGGGCTTTACCATCATCATAAGTTGCTGCCATTTTCATTGAGCGTTCCTCGTCGTGATCAGTCCGACGAGGAGCGCTCAGTGAAAATAGCGTTCGAGGCCTATTTCAGCCTCAACCTTATTGCCGTACTATTATTGCATGTAATTATAACCTCTAAATGAAGAGTGCTGACCTCATGCTCACCGACGGCAATAAAATTAAATTTCGTTTAGCCAAAGCTACTGCACTTGAAGGCAGTTCGGTAGTCACGCAGCTATCCCGAAATATATATACATTAAACAGGTTATGACACCGAATTCAGACCAATAAGCGTATACACTCTACCGGTCAATGTGTATGGATAGAATACTCATTCATTATCAAAGGTTGACACCATCTAGAAACCGGGACTGCCTTCTCCATCCTAATCTCTAGCAGAGCGTCAAAAGTCCCAACCAGAAGTCATCCGATGCATGAGGAAAAATTCAGCTGCCTTTATAGCGGTCCTACGGGCAAAGTTACCTTGGAAAATATGGACCGGTTGTTCTTTGTTTTGTAGGAAAGGTAAATTCAACAACCCTGGCGGGCCTGTAGTCAACGACGTATTATGCTCAGGAAGCTCTCTTCGGCCTGAAATTTTCAGAGCCTATAAAGTCGTGAACATCGAACAATGTTCTGTTCAATAGATAAGCACAGGTTTTGGAGAAACAATACCATTTCACTTAATGAAAATTTATGTACGTCGTAGTAATTCGATTGTTCCTAACCGATATTAAACCGTAAAAAACGCGAGGAGTCGTTGTGCGCAGCAAATATAAACTGAAATATTAAATCGAATGAAAACATCTCTCTATCTATTATGGTGAGCCACGTATCTACAGGCATAAATGTTTCAAATAGACAGTGTATTTCCGATAAAATTCTTGCTTTTTCATATCAAAGCAAACTAGGAACCCATCAATCGTCCAAAATATCGTGTCTTCAAGCCTTCCAGGCCGTTTGCTTTTCCTAATAAATACATCGAGTCTATTATGGATAAATGTAAACGATTCGAAGGCTTATTAATTGATTACATGTCATATTTACGGCTGGGAGCTTGGTAATTGTAGCTTCTGACTGGCAATACTACGGGAAGCTACGGGACTACGGGAAGCTTGACTGTTTTCATTATTAATAGTTTTATTTCTGATAACCTCACACTCGTTTTTTTGACAATAACTTTCATTATTGCATATATATGTATTGTGTGATATTCATCATATGCCTATTTCATCAATTTTTGTGACATTTGACTCAAACACAAGCAAACAAAAAGTGGTACGCCAATGCCAATCTATCAGATAGATATCTTCGCCCGTAGTCTACTTATACGTGTATATATATATATATATATATATATATATATATATATATATAGGAGTAATTTCTATTGTTACGTTGTTCCCCGTTGAACGTCGACGGAAGGCGGACATTTTCTTTGTATGCATTTTTGATGCGAATAGTTATCGTTAGAACTCTCGCTGGCGGGTATTGCGTCCGATCGAGCCGCCGGTGATCCGATATGATTACGAGAAATGGACGTTTTCGGAAACGCAGTTTAACGAAGTACGGACGAACGCTCTTAACGAATTTGGCTTTTCATCCGACTAACACTTAATGGTCGTCCATCTAACATCGGAGTTAGTGATGAACCCAACAAGATTACAAGCACATTTTAGAAGCTAAACATCATTGTTTCTATTGCATTGTCTGCACGCAACATGGATAGACCCCATTACCACCAACAATAGCGCGATTACGACACTCCTTCAAACATCCTATTTTAGTCATACGTGAATACAAATATTCTTCCGCCGGCCACGCAGTGCCCGAAGTACCGTGTACAAACATAGGATCACTGCTGCTATTGTCGACACTATAAATATCGAAATACCATAAATTCACGTGGTATTGCAGTAGGATAATGTTTACATCACACCATGAAACAGACAGGAAGAACGGTCACGTTCGTGGCTTAAACGAAACCGCTGGTATCATCGTAGTCAAAATCGAGATGAATCAAAAAAAAGACTGGAGGCAAACGCGACTGCCCTATAGAGCACGACCCGGATCCAGGTCACATTCTCTATGAAACGATTATTCCTCGCTCATTAACCAGGAAACGACAATGATGAAGCACCCAGCGTGGCCACGCAGATGGCCACGTGCTCGACGACGCCAGCGCCGCTAGCGGCAGATTCGAAGGCCGTAGGAGACAAACTCGTGAAGGATGAACCATCGTCTTCAACGGGATTCCAGACATCATTTCGATCCCGTTCGTGAATGTCTCCCAAACTTAAGATACAGCCGAAAAAAAGAAAAAAGACGACAAACTATTATCGAAACGGATTTTCATACTCAATCGAGACAGGGTTGGGCGCTGTATGCGAACAGGCAAACAATCCGATGACGCATTGTGTTTTACCAATGTTGCCAATGAAAGCATTATTTCTAATGTTTCCGTTGGCACTGGTCGGCAAATGATCGTGTTGCATACCGATATGTACACGTGTACGCGTAAATCGCGCGGCAAAAGTCGCTCGCACATTATACTGTCAGATCAAGCGTGTCAACTGAAGCCGTCAATAGAGAGATTGCTCACCTATATTCGATCCCTAATGTGTATATCATATCATCATATAATAGTTCCCGTTTCCCTATACTTACAGCCAATAGGTTTGCGCCGTAGTAATGACAGCTGCCAAAAGAACAGTGGTATGAATCCAAAAGACACACATTGTATCCAACGAGTCCTGGTCACGGGTACCCGTCTACTCCACTAATGTATCGTCGCTTGATGTCAAATCCAATTGTAATTGTTCGCTAATTGAGTTCCCATCCGCGTTTTCTACACAAATTGAATCTGGCGCCGCTGGCGCATCTTCACGAGTTCACTGTAATAAAAATATTCAAAATTGCACCAGTTAGATAGAGCAGCATGAATCGACACGAGATTAGGGTTTAGCGTACATTTTTTTCTACATTTAGATCATCACTATGATCATAGGAAAGATGCACCTTTGGACCCCAATCAATGCCATATAATCAGAAAAGTCTCTAAGTCCTACAGCCTACTACCCTTTGTTCTGTTTGAAAAGAGCCGTCTAGATAATGTATAATTGAATATTATAATCACATCGCACTTGTTCTAAATGACGATTAGTATAAGGTCATCGATCCACGGTAGAGTACACTTTTAAGCGGAAATCTTGCTGATACAAGTGTTATCTATTCCATGGAAATTATCTATACGACTATATATATATTAGGTTTTATATAACACAATCATAATTAGTTATTCTTAAAGTCCATTCAAAATAACTTCCTCGGTGAGATTACTTTTGTCGAAAGGCGTCAGGGGCTAGAGAATTGTATAAAACATCTTACTGCCAAGACCTTTGTTTTGTACCGTAGAACTCTGACTCACTAAACTCTCAACATCGGCTGCTTCGCCGCTTGTTTGTAACTGATCCAAATACTTATTCGAACCAAAGCTTACTAGGGTGAATTTACGATTTCATTAGTCACGGTTTTCCTTTTTTTATCACGATTTTATAATCACGGTTCGTCTTCCTGTAGAGTTCCCGGTTTTACCGGCAGAGGTAGTCTCGTGGATAGTCCTTTTCTTCAAGCGTACCAGGCTGTGTAGCAATGCTCCGGGCACTCTCGCTAAAGTTCCAATCACGTGCCATAATTTCTGGCTCTGGTTTTTGGGCCATCTGCATTCGACGCTGTGTCCGTTGTTTGGCCGGACAGTTGTTCCACCCTTATTCTCTCTAACGCTTTGTCCTCAAGCAGGACATTTCTGGTCAGTTGTTGTCCTCGGTATGGTTCGTTAGCCGTTTTTCAGATGCATCGAGTGAAGCCACAGAGACCGGCACCAATCGTTTCTCTGAGTTTCTATTTAGTGATTTGGTACAACATCAGTTCCAGCGCAAGACGATTCACCAACGTGAGCTCGGCGCAGTGTACACATATTGGCGAAGGTGCCTAATCTATTCTGTGTAGTTAACTGCGACAATTCCCGTGTCCCATCGGGAATTAGATTATATAGCATGAAAGCTCTTTTTCGGGGCTGTCAATCGAGTCCGCGATTATTGGGATGATGTCCCTAACCCCGGCTTCCGGTTTGTATTACTTCCTACTCTATGTAGCCATGGCTGTATATCTCAGTTCGTTTAGACCCCGCTTGTCCCCTCTGGCCAACATCGTTAGTCAACCCTGACGTTTCAAAATATCCTTCCTATTAGGACTAGGACCGCAGAATTGTGTGATGACAGATACAAGCTGGGCTCCCTGCAGTAACGCCTTGCATTCTGCGGACGCCGATACAAACAAAACCGGAGTTTATATGGAGTAGTGAATTTGGCGACCGATATGAACAGCCTTCATTTGCGTTCCCGTGGCTCATATCTATTTAGCATGATCCTAGCGAGCTCTGCCGTCATCTTAGGCGCCCTTGCCATTACTTACCGGATGCGAGCGGTGCGTCTCCCTATTTAAATGTATGCCCCAGGTATCCGTCCATATTTATCATTATATTTGCCGGCCGTTCGGAAAAAAACCTGATCGATCTGCAGTTTATCATTCCAGCTGCTAAGTGTCCTTCGTTTTCGGCTAGTGCTAGCGTAAGGTGGTTACTTGTAATTGATTTATAAAACAACACTTCCTTAGCACGCGTTTCGAGTACCCCGGTAACCGTGCTCTCACTGTGATAACCAAGTCATCAGCGTACGCAATCCGGAGGAAGCTCCATGAGATTAAGGACATGAGACTAAGAAAGTTCCATAATGGCGGACCTAAGACGAAACCCTGAGGATCCCCTATTATCATCTAATCTTGACTCAGTCCTTGCGTCTGAGTAGTTCGATCCTGATGATATTCGAAGACAGCTTTTGAGTAGATATGACGGTGCCCTTCTTGTCGGAAGCAGTTTTAAATTAGCCTTCTACGGGAAGCTGTAAAATCTCTCTCTCTCCCTATCTCAAGATCCTCGTGGCAACATCAGCCACGAACAGGAAAAGCTCCATAAAGGGAAACTTCACTTCTACCACCGCAGTACCTTCAGGGTCTAGTGTATTGCCTGGCCTAAGTTTATTTTTTTCCAGCTGGTATCACCGGGACGCTTCCATGCAGTGCTGCTACCCAAAAAAATCTCAACCTATCGAAGGCTTGGCCGTTAGGAAACAATCTTCGTCTATGAGCATATCTTTACGTTCAGTGTTGATCTTATCCATGACCATTTTGTACCGGTGGTACCATCGATCTCCGTTGACTGTCCCCAGCAAGTTCTCTTAGTCCTGTTCGTACTCAATATAATTATGATCTTCTTCGGCGTCAAGAACTCGTCATTAGGTGATCTTATTAACAGCGATAGCTGTGCATATACTTTACTAGACAAATAGCACTAACCTAGCTATCACATTAGGATGTACCTCCGTATGTGAAGTTGACAGCAGGCACACGATTTGACCGTGTTGCGATATTACTATCAAGCTGCAAATAAGACGTAACACATCATTCGATAGAGAGACCAAATTTTGCTTAAAATCAGCCAGGAAAGTAGAGAACATGGCGGTCTACATAACGCCACAGGGGTTCGTCCGCCCGTTTAATAGAATCTATCACCTATCTTACACTAATAATTATAATCATACCGCAACTAACAGGTAGCAGGTACTATCAAGGCCTAGCACAGCAACCCTTATTATTATTGCTCTAACAATAGTTCATTGAGCACCCCGTAGCGGCAGCACTGAAATTCAGAACATGCTTATTATCGTTTAAGTATAGGAACGTGGTAGTTTTTGGACTGAGCCGATCACGAGCTTTCGATTCGCGTAAGGAATTTTTCTCTCTTTCTACATAGGCCCCTATCTAAAAAATTCGGTTAGAAGAACGGATAGAGTCTTACAAAGCAGACCAAGATATAGTTAAGTCAGCCCTGTAACTTTTCCACCCATGCAAATATCTCCCAGCAAAATCTCGAAGCGACTCACTCAAAAAAGGAAAAAATCAAAAATGCGCCCCACAGTCGGTCGGTCAGGCAGGCAGACATCAGCGATTATACAGCTCGAGGCGTATCCCAGTTCGGAAATATTGCTGCTCATCAAATGGGTTAGACTGAAAATCCCAGCAAAAATGATGTTTTAGGTAGAAACCAGACCAAGGTGGAGGTGGTTACTGGAAACACAATATAGTGCACCTTTAAGAGATTTCTATCATTTATTACAGGCCTGAGTGCGTTAAACGTTCGCTGAAGTGAGTATAAGGAAAATTATGCAACGAGGTCAACAAGACGGGACAATAACCGCTGAACCTCAACCGAGTCAGGAACAGCGTTTTTCTGTCTAAACAATAAACTGTGTCACAGTTTAATAACAGTCAAAGTGAAATATCGATACGCGGTCAGATTGAAATGGACGAAAGCTAATACAAATGGAAGCTTACACGTCCATATATTATTATATTATATAATACTGTGTACGGTTATACATTGCATTAGACATTGCAGAAGGCTTATAATACCTAAGCCGAATGTAAACTTTGCGCTTTGCTCGGTAACGTTTCATTTTTGTAAGGCCTCAGTACCTTGCGAAGGATAAAAAAAAAAGCAGGAAAAAAACGACGAAAATTATAACGAGCAGTTATCCGTAGAGTGGATAAATGCTCAACGAAGTTGCTGTAGTTCGACGACAAAGACCTCTTTCAACGATTCATTATAGACAGATGTTTTAAATAAATGTTATTATCAGATACATGTCGTTCTACAACGATAGTGTTCTTTAGTCCTACGGAACACTCGCTAGTAAGCTTTTACTAAACAGAAACCACCTTATTTCGTGTTTATTTGCACAGTGAGATACGAAAATAGGGATAGAACGATATCTCTCTAACTATTCCAAGAAGTGAAACAGCAGGGCCCGTACTGTCGAAACTCTCAGGCGCAGAGACAGCGTTAGCGTTGAAAACATATTTAAAAAAATGTGTATATGTGTATCACATAATGTATTCAAGCATTGTTAATACAGTTACAGAGACTCGCAGCTATCATCACTGACATTTTAGCTGTTCTGCTATGTTTATAGAGAAACCTGGCTTGCCTGCGTAGGTTTCTACACTGCCTACAATATTTGAAGCCCTATTTTACACTAATGGCCCAAACGGGATGACCTCAGTCAGAACCACTTCGACTTTCAACGTATACGACGACTCTATAGATTTAATTGTTTTAGTTATAGATAAATTACATAAACATGTACAGATCTATCTATTCTCAGTTGGTTTCGGGAATGAAGGTAAGCACATATGTATTCAATAGGCGGTATTTATACTTTCTTGCTTTTCTACCAGGGCAACTCACGCAGATAAGGCAAAGCCTACTCGATGAAACATACGTGCCGGTCTATAATATCATAGACAGACAAAATTTTGTGCTACCATTTAGCAGCTCGTCCAGTGATAGCTTCATCATATTGTCAACAATTCTTACTATAGAACTTAAATATTGAATATAATTTTTTTTCTTGTAATGGTGTGTTGAATCCTTCTAGATACTAGCAGTATTTTATTTATTTGACCAGCGGGTGGTCTGAAATAGGTTGTACGTAGCTAGCTATCGATGATTCAGAAGGGTATTTGATCGCACGCTGGCGCTCGATAGATGTACCCACAAAATGAAATGTCTGACGACATTTCATTTTGTGGGTACATTTCATTTTAGCCGCGCACCTAAATCTGCTACAGAAGTCAACGGTAGTAGGTTCCTCTGGTTGACTTCTGCTGAACCTCCTCCTAAGCGGTATTAACGACGTGAGATCATTACTTAGAGCTGTTGATGACAACGAAAGGGTACCCTGTTTTTGTCAAAGTGTTCCCACCGATTTCCTGAACGACAAAAAACAGTGGCAACATCAATCGTTTCGAGTGTATGAAGATACTCTTACATTCTTGGGATTGATTAGATCAGGCTGAGGCGACAGTAGATTAAGTTGCGCCAGCATAATGGTGGCAATGAGTGCTGATTTGGAGCTTAACTGGTGTATCGCTAATGAGCTGATGGATCTGAAGTGGACCAAGACGTTGCCCTCTCTTTGTCGTTGCTAACCAGTGTTGGTCAGCCAACGTGCTAGTTCTAACGTCGTGCGTGTAGCCGCCCGTTAGAACCTCCACCGTTATAATGCACGTTCACAGGGAGTGGGCAGCCTTCTGCGAACTCTAACGCTGCCAGAGGCCTTCTGGACTAGACGCGTTAGCTCTTAACTATAGCCTATTCCGAGTGCCAATTCTACTGTGTGAGAAAAAACTATTATCCACGAACGTTCACCTGTTTGTAAATGCCGTCCAATAATTTCATTCGATACACTTCAGTGAGACCTGCCTAGAGAGAAACATCGCTTAAAATGATAATATTGTGGGGCAGACAACGAAGTATCGAGAGCAATACGTACATTTTTTTAATTCTTCAGTTCATTAAACGAATTTCGATTGTGGACTGAAAGAATAGATGTTCCTCAGTCCTTCTACGCCTCTCACGTATTTATATTGAACGCTATGCATCCTCTGAGAAAGTACTGCAAGTTTGAATAATATTAACGTAAGGCAAACGTATTACGTGCTACCGTATCTGGCCAGAAACCAATCAAATCTGATAAGCTCTATAGCCGAGCTAAAAAGCTATGTTTTTATTCTATATCTAAAGGCCACAGTTGGGTGTTGACTGGATTATCTAATGTAAAAATACTCATCGCTGCGTCACCTGGTCTCGGTGTACTTTAACAGATTATGTCACGTTACTTTTTTGTTGTAGTGCTACATTTTCTATTCCAGTTTGTGTCAACAAGGCGAAAATCATAGACAGGCGCTTTCCGATGACATAAAATCACAGCAACAACTACAACAATGGCAACCAGCTGGCTCAATATCTATCCGATAAAGCCTCAGGCGTTAGAGGCACCAGAAATTCGATTTTACAAACGAAAGCATAAAATAGGAGGGAACCAAGACAGAAGTGCGAAACGGACGATACACGATCATAAAAGTAACAATCTATTCGTCTTCAGTAGTACAGAAGCAGCTTCATCTATAGGGCAGAAAGATTTTATTTGCGAATTCTTCAGTGCCCGCCAGACCATCAGCAGTTGGATGGTTGATATTAACGTACGTATGCCTATTTTCAGTGTAGAGTTTCGACGAAAGGGTTTTTGCTTCTGCGTTAAAAATGGAAGCAAGAGTTTTCGCGATTTCCGATCACCGCACTGACGCGATATATTAGTGATGCATCATCGCAGTGAAGCTGTGATTTTTGTTTTATGGACTGAGCCGATCAGCCTCAATTTATAAACCTCAATGACACAATATGGTGCACCATAATGACGAAAACGTAATGCAATCAATAAGACGTGGATGATGAAGAAGCGGACAAATGAAAACAGAAGATACAGTAATACCAAATCGAGAGACGATGATTTAACTGGTTCCGATTTGTCTAAATAATTGATCAATATGGGATTGATAGGACAGTTGTGTGCTTTCAAGTACCACTGTTCTTGGCCCCATTTAGACTTTCATTGAAAATCAAAGTCTCTCTCATATTATATATATAGGTGCACTTAACGACAAACACAGTTGAGTTAGTTGGTAACTTGTCCTTCCGATAAATCATTTTCACCTAAAACATTATCAGTCTTTCTGTCTCCTTCGTGGAATCGATTGTATTAACATTTGAAACAAAAACATTACCACAGGATTTACTGGTTACGAGGGTATTGTAATTCCATTCTTCGCTCGCTTGCGTATCTTCTTACAAGCTTGAACGAACTCTAGTCACTGACTACTACAAGAAAGAAACCCCAATAAAATCCTTGACAAATGTCCAAATAATTAAATTAATAATAAACAAGACATCCTGTTTTTAATAGTCGTATCGTCTTCTTATTCTCTTCGTAACATATTTTCTTTCCATTAAATAGGTATCTGGAATCTATTTCATCCGGAAGTTTCATAATTTCTAGTAAAAGAAAAAAAGTATCGACATTATTTTCCTTTTTTTTTTTCAATTTGGGGGGTTTGTTAGAGTTTTTAGATATTGCTTCATCGTGATTATTTCGAGGGTGTTCAGTGTCGAATATTCATTATGCCTCCATCCGGTAACTCGTTCTACGCTGAATCAAATAGTGACTCTTACGTTTACCTATTTTATTTATCTTAAATTTAGAGAAATATAATCTTCATAACACGTCCCTTGGCGACTATTCGCATGACAGGTAGCTATGCTACAGGTATCTCGGCCAAATCAAACAATAATTATTGCTAATTTATTGTATCAATAAATTATGCAGCAAAATAATGGCTAAACAAGATCAATTCAAACTGGGAGGTACCTGTCAGCGGTGTTTTTTCTATAAATAGTAGTATTAACTTCATCATCCGCTATTGCATTAGCTTACAGATCATATATAGCACAGGCCAACACTAGCAGAGCTTCTGTTGTACGCTCAGTCGATTCCCTCCATTTCCAGCGCTTCATGGCATTTCTCAATGATATATTTCGGTTTCGATCAGACTAAGTAATACCCATCGTATCTACATAAAGTTCTGAGCTGATGAAAATCAAGGTAATCATATTATGCAATTCAGTATTTCACAACATGTAAATCACTTTGTGGTGTTCTTACCTAGTGACTTTTTACCAATGAAATCATATGTCTGAAAAGCTTACAGAGTACCATGTGTCGTTCAGCTAGAAGCACAGTAGCAGACCTAATAATGAGAATTCTCGATCATATTACCTTCTTTTACTGTTTCTTTTAATAAAAACTTTAAAGTTTAATTTTCTTTTAATCGAAAACAACCGATTTACCTATCTCGAACTTCAGTTAGTTGCCCGTAACTTCGTCGTGTACTTAGTTCACAATACCAACTTGCTACTCGTCATATGATCATTCTCCTCGTAACTGATCAAACTTTTCACGAAGAAGTATTTTCTATTTCAAGGCGTCGTGTGGGGTGGCAAAAAACAGTTTACCCCATAGAAACAACAGTTGCAGTGCATCTTGTGTTCATCTCGTCAATTTGTTATTCTCGGTTCTTCTTGACTAATCTTGCTACCACCGAGAGGCTATATATATATATATATATATATATATATATTTATTTATATAAATCGACTGTGCTACGAGGAGCTCGTAGCGCAGTCGCTTTACAGATTTCTCTTCGAACATAAGTAATTCTTCGCAAATGGCGACTGTTCACCACCGTCTACCAGCGTCATGATGGACTTCTCGTTTATAAATAAACAATGAGCAGATACCGCAGTGATTTCACCGAAACGAGGACAAAGGAAACAGCGCTTAGAGTGAGAACGGCGGTCGATGAAAAACGTATCAAAATGTAAAGTAGATTATTAACATGTCTCGAAAAAATGAAAAAAAAACTAGGAGGCTAAGTAACGAGGGCTAATATTATATGGCCTCATTGAAGAAGTACTTTCGGCCGACCTTCAGCTTGAATGTTATTTAGAATTGGCGCTTGAAAATCTCATCAGAATCCGCGACATAGAAAAATGACATTACATACTGCTGTACGTGATCCGAAGTAAATAAAACATAAAAGAAACGTCCTTGACTTGATTCGGAACGTTCGACACAGTAATAGGAACCCCCTAGTCATCTAACAAGATTATAGGCTACCAACTGAAGATCATCCGAAGACGGCCTTCACGTTTCGGCATTCATCAAGGTGGTTGACAACACATCATCAATTTTTCAATAACGTTAACGCCGCCCCAAAATACCACCAAATGCAATGGGGGCATTTCTATCTAGTTTTACTGTGAACAGGCCCTATAAAGATCTACCTATTGCTCTAATTGTGGGTTAATCACTAAAAAAGCTCACTCCACATTAATCCTCTTATCAGTCAGCACAGGAGCCATTATCATCCTTTCCTCCGTTCCGAATCTCGTATCATCATTAACACCATTATGAATGAACATTCCGGACGAACATCCTTGTTGTGGTGAAATACGCATTAACAGCTTGTTAGGGCGATATCAAGCAAAGCCTTGTGGCTTGGGACGAAGGTTCCAAAACGCAGACGTCAGATACTCACGTAAAAACGGTCTGATCTACTTTAGCAGCGGCAATTATGGCGTGCGAAAATCTAATAGGTTACATCCATTATACCTGACCATCGGAAGTGTTCGATAATGTGCCCTTACAGGGGAATGACCCTGAACGACAAACTTATCGATAATTTACAACGTACGAAAAAAATTAAGCTATGAATTTTGTTGAGCGTATTATATATTTTACATGCAAGAGTAGCACACGGAACAATGTAGACGAGTGAAGACTAAGATGATCTTATTTAAAGAAGCAGATATCTTGTGTGTGATGTATATATATGATATACCGCACCACTGTGATGAACATTTGATTTCTTGATGCAAAGCTTATGATTCGGGTGTTTCGCCGCAGCTTTCCCGCACTCTTTGCCCGCTGATGTTGTTGGTCCTTCAAACCATTGTCTACAAACATCCTAACCAGTTCCATCTGTTTTAAACTTATTTTATCACGTGTAAGTTTGCCTGCAACTGGCTGTAATGTTGGCCTTACACTTCTACTATATATTCATACCTACAATAGCAATTTAAAATAAGTTATTTTCTTGTTTGCATGTTAATCTTGGACTATATCGGGGATATAGCGAACCTTGAAAAATTTGAACATTTTTAGGACATATATATCTTTAGGCAGACAACTAATTGGATATAAAATGAGTTTAAAATAGATGGAACTGGTCAGGATGTTTGTAGATAATGGTCCGAAAGACCAAGAACTTCCGCGGGCTTCACCAGCCAACGCGGAAAACCAGAAGCGCGAGAAAACTAGAGCGAAAGGAAGATTCGTTAGCCAATTAAATTGTACGCTTGACATCAGAAAATCTTGAAAATTGAAAAGTTACATGTAACGATAAAATAATCAGGATCACTCAGAGCGAAGAAAACTATTTTACGAATATTAGTTAGAAAAATATTAGCGCGCTGCGGCAGTTTAAGCAGAAGATTGATCAGGCCACTATTTTTTTTTTGACAAAACATGGATTACTGGCAATAACTTCGCTTCAGGAACTTGTTTTACCATTAATTTGAAAAACCTTGGTAAGAACGGCGAATGTATTTCAAACAAGACGGAGCATCTGCAGGTAATCGTCGTGATGTAATTATATTTGGTGCGTATACCGGTAAGTATCTTCTAAACATATGGGTTGGACAAAAGGGTCCCATAAGATAGCTTGCCCGTTTGTTGGACCCAACGTCAATGGATTTTACTTCAAAGGGACTCTTTGACAATGAGGTATACACCACAAAACCGACAAGCCGCAATTGTACAACAACGCGTCACAACGCGAAATTATTGTAGGTCAATCACTCAAATCGATAACTACCTCTTCCACCTTTACTAGATATTAGTACCAGCATAAGGACGGTGAACATATGTGGTGAAATAAAAAGTTTAAAATTAAAAAAAGCGGGCTTATGATCGCTCGAACTGTGCACACATTTTCTTGGAACATCTTGGAAGGATATATTATTTTTGTATGGTTCGATTTCTGTCAACCCAGTGGCGAAAAGCAGTAAGTACACTGTCCTTTGTTACGTAAATACGGAGTGCTACAGCATCTGCCCCTGGAGGGATTTGCCCTAGGTCTCAGCGGTATACACGCGGAAGATGTTCAGCTCTATAAAGTGGGAGAGGGGCAAACACGGACAAATATAGGTAATCACCAAAAAGGGAATGTGACGGGCAAAGAAGGAAGACAGAATCAGCCAATGGAGTAGACCGACCCAACGAGCGCCTACTGGGCACATCGCTTCTTCAGTCAGCACCATCAGTATCGGTCGTTTCATCCATTGGTTTCAGTGTTCACGTTGTCCCAGCGTTTCCGACCCGGTTCTACTTCCTGTTCCGCGCAGAGTCAGCACAGTAGCCTGCTGCTAGGAGACCTTCTTCCCGAACCGAAAAGGTTATGCCGTCCCGCGCGATGTTTCTGCCATTCCAGTTACATGGAACGCAAGAAGGCGCCAAAAGCGCGCATCAGCGGCCCAGGCCTATCTGCCAATGGCCGTTGCTCCAGCAAGACACGACATTGTTCCTTACAGGCGCACAGCTACAACTGGAGGCCGCTGCTAGAAACGATGGTGAACCGAATGCTGAATGCCGCATGATATGCTGATGACAGAGGCCAGAGTTGCTTGGCGTCCAATAACAAGGCGGTGGGCGCTGCAGCCGCCTCCTCCGTCGTAGAACCGCTTCATTGAAGATGAACAATAAATGGATGTGAAGGACGCAGCTTGTCAGATGGATTTTATTATACTACACCGTATGCGGTGCAAAAACGAAGGCTCACAAGACGCGCTTGTGCTACGAGGGTAAGATCTATATATCGCATCTATTTGACAAGCACAATTACGCATGACGTGCGCGCGCGTAGCGTACCACTAAGGCAAATGGAAGAGGCAGGAGATGCTCATAGCGGACCAACTATCGGAATTTATTGATAGTTATAGTTAAGCTAGCGACCAGAACGGGGATGTCTTGGTTGATACGACAGCTTAGACCATGTCGATAGAAATAAGCCCGCCTTAATTTTGTGATTATTCAACAATTAGCGCAGGATAGCGTTGGGCCAGTGCAGTCGCCCATGGATGGTTTACTGTCTTTGTTCAACAACAAAGGAGCGTGCGATCTAGTTCATCTCCTATCTAGTGATTCGTGATAGTAGTAAGATAGGTGGCGGACGCTCGAAAAAATTAGCACGAGAAAAAAACGATTAAGCAGTTTTTCTTTTCGGTGAGGCAGTGGGGCCCATCTCCCCTGCAGCAGGTACCCCGTGTCCATTTCCTCATAGATTCATACATTTTCCGTTCTTCTAGGTAGCTAGGCTAGTGTATGTCTGTGTTTTAGGATATTCAGCCGTATATAGAAGATAGTCTAAAACTATTCATACAAAGAAATACAGAATTCTATGGCCAGTGAATCGAAAAACTAGTACGAGAATATCTGTTGCCATAAGGAAAAATATATTAGAAGGCTCTCAAACGGGCCCCATCAAAAGGCTGACTTAGCATAACATAATCGGCTAATACGCTGCGTCTCACAAGCTTACCTAGATAGGTTGATGTAAAAATTAAATGTGTGTTATACAGTTGGTTAAGAAACAGAAACTAGGACAATCGCTTTAACAAACAGAACATCTCGAATCCTAATTTAATAAGGTCTGCAGGGTAGAGTCGGGTGCATTCAGGTAACCAAACAAACATTTCGACTATTGCTTCATAGGGCTGGCTTCCAACACAAAACGAAATCTGTTTACGCTCGGCTTTGAACCTAGATTATCTCACTGTTTCTATCTTTTCCGTATACCGAGGCTAAAGCAGATGTGTAGAAATCAACAGCGTAGAGAATAATATTTTGCTTGTTACCTGTAAACGGCCGCAATGCGTCCATTTCCCGTACATGATCTGTAATACAGGATGTTGCCTAACACTGTCCCACCACCTTTTCTTACCCTTAAGCGGGTCCAAATATGCAAGTCTTGAAGGCTAACCCTAAAACTGACCATGCTGGCCTGGTTCACGTGTAGCACCAATTTACTATTTTCGTGCTGCAATTCATCATTTATTTCCCTCTATTATTATTATTTAAGGCTCAGTTCTGCATTATCTGGACGATTGCGTTCCTACCGTGATGCTTTCTCGTCAATCTAAGCCCACACTAAAATTGTTGGCGCTATTTTAGAGTACAGATTTATTATCTGCTTCGAAAAATACAGCGCATTCAAATCTGTGCCTTAGCAATAATGTGCCTTCTTCTTCAATACAAAATGATCCCAGATCCACATGGCTACATAGAAAAAAAACCGAAAAGAGAAATCTTAGGGCAGGTATATTTTGCACTGCAATTTTTCTTTGTTTTCGCTGGGTCGTATGCTACTTCCATTCTTATTTTTTGGGCCGCTTGGAAAGATGGAGGAAAAACGCCCCACATTAGCAGTTTGCTTCCTAACCAGAAGCAAAGCCATCGGCCGTAATCATGCCAGAAGCTAGGAAAAATATTTTACTAGCTCCTGTTCTTCAGCCGCTTCTGAAGATATGTGTCCATCTTAACGCTTGCAGGCCGCCCTTCCGTCTGTGCGACACTTTGTTTTTTCAGTTTTTTCGTCAAGTTGCTCTTCTGATTTGTCGCCGCAGCGGGCAGGTACACTGAAGGGCCGAATCGTGCCGAGGAGGTGTGTACGTATACGTGGAAAGTGAGGAAAAGTGCACCTGCTGATATCCGTGTTTTACGATCTACACTATGGTCGACATCAGTGATTTCTTCAGCCCTTTGGCAACTTCGAAAGAAGTTACGCAGGCCGCAACATGATCTTAAGTTCAGAGACAACTGCACGCGTCGTCTGTGACAATGCAACGTCAGCAACTCGGTTAACGGTTTGTCCATTGTTGGCAAATCAATGGCGTCACTCATCATAGGACAGACTATGTATACACGTATGCTATATCCGACGATTTTGTTATTAGCTACATGTAATACATCTCATTCTCCTGTAAAAGTACGGTTCAAGGAGGCAGTGAGTTTTTGATCGTTGACTATTAGCTACTGTCGTTGTATCAACCAGTTATTATTTCTACAATCTCTATTAGAATCCTAAACAACAATCGTTTCCGTTGTGATTGTGTTACACATAGAGATATATGATCGATGATTGATTACGTCCCATGCGACAATAACAATTTGATTGATACCAACTACTTCTCCCTTAGTAGAAACGCTCGTACCACAGTCGATGGCTATTACTTGCCTATAGTCTCCCCGTGACACGAATGCGCCGGTAAGACCAACGGTTTAATAGTGATTGTAAATGAGTCTCACATAATCGTCACTAATTAGAAAGTATAACTCTTACTGTTATTATAACCGTCGCTGTTGTTTTCATATCACAAGGATATCCAAACGCTTGATTCTAGATTGCATTGTTTCTAGCCCGCGCGCAGACGCGTCAGATTCGGTACGATCTGGGCAGATCGGCAGGCGTTCGACGCCGACCACTAGTAAAACTCGACGACCCCTTCTGCGGCTACGATTATTATTGTAGGTCCTAGCATACGTCCAGTATTACTCGACGAACAGTGACAAGATGTCAACGATGACGACATAAAAATGGTTCGCAGCAAAGCCACAGAACAACAAACAGATATAACGTAATAGTTTGAAGTCGTTAACAACAGTAGTGATAATTCATGATGGTAATGGCAACTCGTTCAAGTTGAAATGTCAGAGCTACACTAATAATAGAAGTTTGTTAACAACAGGGGCAATCAAGGAGTGTCGTCAAATGATTAGACTCATATGATAGACAGGTATGTGCATGATCTAAATGTACATGGTTGAAATATACGGAAGCTTGTAATGTGATGGGACTCCAACATCGGGGTGAACGACCCGACCTCCCGGACGGCGCGAACGGGACGTGAAGAGGCGACAGGATTCGCTCCGTCGTTTATATATTGTCACAAATTACTTAAGTTTGACCGGAACGGTATGTGCATACAGATGTGAATATCCACAGCAATTGTGTATTTGCCGAACTTCGAAATGAGGAGCAGACTGCAAAGTTTCGAAAAACACATTTAGGAGCTAAAAACAAGTTGAGGTTTAGCGTGTTGCAAGAGCCGACGGCAGCTATAAGCACGGCAAGTTTGCAGAATATCATTTTGCAAATGTCAGTGGTTCGACTATGGTGTTCCCAATACACGGAGTATCAAGGTCTTATTACTCGCGCGTTGAATATCGGCTTCCAGTGAACTATCTCGGTTGTTAAGGAATGTTGACCCACAATCCGACATACGTACTAGACCCGTTTAATTGTCGTCGCTTGCGGAAAACTCCGCTGTTGTACCTTCCATTACATCGATTTTCAGTTTTATAGTGAACTAGCAATAGCAACACTATTATTTAAAGATCAGAGAGCACATCGACTCCGATCAGATAGAGAAGCTCCGCGAACTATTAACGCTACGTTCAAAACACTACGACCTCAAACTTCACACTAGTCTCAATCACTAGTTGTCTTAAATACGTTCGTACTAGCCTATGGCCCAAGAAACAAATAGGTATTGAACAAAGACGGTTATGTTTCTATAACAGTATTATGATATCTGTGTATATACACACATGTACATACACCACAACGTCAGAACTATATCATCCGACCAAATAATTGTTAATAGGTGTCTCTTTTGCGGCGACCGGCCCGCACAGGGGCGAGATGGGACGGTGCATGCTTTTGCCGATGTCGGTTGTATTATTTCTTGCATTGGTGATGGTACACACACAGACAACAGTTCGATCGTGAAAAGATGACGCCAGCTTCGGAAATCTCCACAACGACCTATTACTGGCCGTTCACGATCAGCGTATATCAAAAATATCTCATAAACCGTAATTAATTTCTTTTATTGCCGTTATCGTAACAACTACTTGAGCAATAGTTTTTGGCACTTATGGATCTCGTTAGCATCGTCGGTCTCCCTGTGTCCTACACGAACTTTCACGGGGAGCGGTAGAGTCACAGAAAAAAAAACAAAGAAAAGTTAGAATTTCATAGGTACGTCGCTGTTATTTTAACTTTTTTGACATATTATTCTTCTTAGATTAAGATCGTTCGATGGCGTGAACGTTTCTCGCACTCGCGTTCGACTAGCGAGACAAGCAAATGAGCGGTGCGATAACGGATGATATATGTAGATCCATTTAATTCTGAGTCCCTCACATTCGGGGCCCGTATAAAATCTCTCGTTTTGAGCCAGCACGCATGCAAACACTTACCACAACTGACAAAGTCTTCGTTGGTCTCTTGGGCATTTACGCAACACCCCAATGCTTTTTAGTGGCTAGCCAGTGAGTAACTATTCCGAATAGGATCGCTCGGAGTATTTAATATGGCTAAAAGTTCGAAAAATACGCTAACGTTTCAGTAACTTCTTTTCGCCGGCGTCTACCGCTGCCATCTTATCGTTACTCGCACGTCACTTCGGTCATTCACGGGTCTAACCCCAGTGGTAACGGCTTATCGCTGTCCTGGTTTTTTTTTTTGTTCTAAACCGGTCTATTGCCGAGGGAACGAGGACACTCCGAAGTTTATGGGCGTCATCAACAATAGACCGATGGCTCCATCTGGAGATCTCTGTTGACATATCATTATGCCCGTTGGCCGTACTGGCCGTGTGTCTCTTCGTTACTGAACAGGTCTCACCTATCAGTTTGTCCGTAGTGTGGCTGATTCTGTTTGCCACAATTTTGTAACGTAGTTCCTTGTTTTTTGTAGTTGTCAAAGATACGCCCTCCGTTCAGCAGAGTAGCACCGTAGCATCTTTGCAGGTGTGTTCTGCTGTTAGCAGGCGACTGCCACGTGAGTTGATGACCATTATAAGGTAATTGATGGGGTAATAGATGGGTAGTGATTGTCAAAAGATTAATACTTAAAAAGGGAACGTCTAGTACATCGACAACCCCGTGTGCACCATTCGCGATACTTATCGAAATCACGGCAAATGATTCCTATATATATATATATATAATATATATATATATATATATCGAAAATCCATAATTTGTCCTCAGGTTACAATTTTATCTCGGTCCTTTAAAAGCGCCGCTTCTAGCTATTAGCCAATCCGAAGGCAGCCGCTAACTCATCATTGTAGCGGTCCCCTGTAGAGACTACCATCAAAAGGTTCGAAGCTGGTACAACTGTCACAGTATGATTCTCGCTCGATTCACACTCGATGCATGCTAAAGCGGCATATGCTTTTCTCGCTTTCTTGTGTAAAAACATCACGAAGTAACAGAAGCCGGGCTGTTTCGAGACTATGCGCCTGTACCTATTGTGCACTATCCACAAACCCATAGTAGGAAACTACCTGAAAATGTTTGAAATCACCAGCTCATTTAGGCCTCACGCACCAGTTATTTGAACAGCGGCAGCAATAACAGTTGATAGAGCACCAGTGTTCACCACGGAGCTATGGCCTCATTTAAAGCGAGGAATTGTGGTGTGCAAGGGAGCACGGGTATTATGAGATCTACAAGGTTTTCACTTTCTGCCCTAAGGGAACAGCTCTAGTGGTGACGACGGCTATGATCGCCTGTTCTCGTTTGAAGCAAAGACTGACGATTTCGATATTGGCCAGCGGGAAAGCACGAGAAACCCAAAAAGAGAAACTGCTCCAAAAAACCTGATCTCTTCTTCGCAAAACATTCAGACCGCTTGCTCACATGTATCGCTGGATTTACACACTGACCAGCGGCTGCGTGTGGCCCCCAACGAGGACTTTAAAGTCTTTGTCTAGGAAATAAAATCGCGCGGGAAACGAATGTAAAATACCTTTGTTCTCGGCGCTCTCTCAGCTCTTTGAATTCTTGATGTTTATACCGTCCACGAATGTACCTACATATGCCTATGCAAATAGATGCAATGCTCGGCGGTCGCCCTCACCGGCCATGGTTATAGCCAATAAATTTCGTTAATAGGGATTCACACCGAAATATGTTTGTGTTCAGCACTGCCTGCATTCGCACACGGCAATCAATACAAGAAATACATAAAACATTATTGGCTTCGTCAACTGGTAGTAGCTACACATACCGTATCTAAAGGCGAAAAGGACCACATTGGTATGGTTGTCAATAAGACATTTTTACCCCTCCCCGCCGCGTCACAAGTAGTTCCCACGGATATCCTATACATGGGTGGGGTGATAGCTATTCTACATAATACTTGACAAATCTGCATCCCCGCGTACGCTGCTAGGACATGGCTAGCGATGTTTATTGAGATCATTCTAACTAGGGAAAAACTTTGTTGTCTATACGTAGCTAAAGTACTGCTCTCCTAACCGCCGCATGGAAGCATTGGTCGCACGATGAAGCTCACCGATGCCGCTGCCGCTGCAAATTTTTCCTACCGTTAGTTTTTTCAGGGGCACAAGAGCTACTGGAATACCATGTCGACAACAGGCCCCTTTCAACCCCCTTCTGGCTAAGTGCAACTCCTTGGAAACCCGTCATTATAGCGCACCCCAGTCACTCTGCTGCTGCTGCTGCTGCTTCTTCTCATCGTGCTATTGACGCCAATGCGCTGCCGTACATTATCCACGGCGTGAGATATAGACACATACATCTGGACAGCAAAAGTCTTCTTGGTGGCCAATGTTGGAGGGACGTGTGGCGTATTCTACATAGGCTGCGGCTGCGGTGTGGGAGCAGACGAGATGTGAGTTCGCCCATGAACAACTTGCCACTGCCGGCCCAGCAGCTGGGACCCTGCGCACCCACTGGGCATCAGATCAGCTTATTTGCATAGAAGCTATATAATGTTATTCAAAGGAGAGCATTAGAAGCTGAACAATACCAGCAGAAGAGGCAAACAGGTATGTGTGACCTAGTGGTGCGTGCGTGCGTGCGTGTATGTGCGAGAAAAAACGTGTATAACAAAATGAAAGGGTGAGAAGGCTGGCTAGGGTATGTACGTTACTACAGAAGGGGTTTCGAACGAACGTGGCGTAAGAAGACGGAAGGGTACCTAAAGTTGAAGCTGGCAGGTCGCCCTGTCGGGCAAAAGCAATCGACTATGCCCACCGCGGCAAGTGGAGAAGATCACAGTAAAATGAGCAGACACACACACACACACACAAACATTATACGGTAGCAAACATGGAGTGTACAACACAGTTGCATATTCACGTGAACAAGTGCGTAAATATGGGGGCGTAGTTGGAGTGCTGAGATTGTTGCTGTGCTAATGTTATGTACACACTTGGACGCCATTAGGGGCATAGGAATTCGTAATCAAAACACGGTTCACGTGTATTTTTATATTCAGTTATGTAAATCTTGCCCATTACGTACTGAATAATTTGTCATTTAGTCTGATCAACGTTAGAAAAAAGGCTCATCTAAATCGGAACTGAAATTATTCAATTGTCACAGGTAAAAAAATAATTAAGTATTCCGGATCTATATTGATTAAGACTGACGAATTGGCGCTATTAACGGAAAGTTCCCCCCATTATAGAATAGACTGTGGCTTAGCAATGTGCAAAAGATAAACCGCGAGCTTTGGTGATGGCCGATACGTAGCAACGGAGCCGCTTGTGAGGACAATGTTAAGAGTTAGCTTCGTTGAGATAATTCGCTTCAAGAATCCTCATCTAACCTCACAGGCCTGATGAAACGCAAACGGAGTAATCCATTTGCGGTCGAACGTTTATCTGGCTCTCTAGTTTAATCTAATTCAATCTTTCGAGGGCGGGGAAGTGGAGGGGTTCAGTTAAACTTTAGGGCTTAACAAATAGGAAAGCTTCTCAAACGTGCGACCATCTAAATTTTTCAAGCAAATTCTAATAAGAAACGTAAGAATTTTGTTTGGTATATTTACGATAGTCTTTGTTTATCTCAACAAAGTTGAGAACTATCTACAACGTCGTTTGATCATTACTGCCAGATTTAACGGAAAAGAAAAAATCGCTCGTGATAAAATTGTGCGTTCTACCGCTACGCTTGAATAATAATTAACATGATCAATTCGGTAACCTGCTAGTTTTCGAATAAATTAGCGTATACAAGATAGAAAACATTTTCTAAAAATATCTTGATAGAAAAATCGTTTGTATCGCGGAGCACTACTGATCGGTAGAGTCGGTACAAGTGCTCCAATTCTGACATCAGAGATCGGTTACCAGCAAACTGGAATACATTGCCAAATTAATAAAATATAATTAAACACACAACAAAATTTAAATCTGGACCAACTACTCGACAACGTAATCTAATTGCCGACTAGTTAGAATAAAAATATCTATCCGATAGCGAAAAGATCAATCATGAGATATTTTCGCTCTTGATTTATTTATATGATTAAATTAAAAAGATTAGTCATCAGACAGCTCTCAATCTGCTGAAATTGTTTGACGCCTGCAGACCAACCCATCATTCTACCTAGAATTACCAACAGGTCCACATTTGACGTAACAAGTTCACTGCTCAAAAAAATATGCAGCTTCTTAGCGATATGATCGCGTTGCTTCCTGAGTACCCTACGGCACCTTCGTCCATATAATTACTCCCACAGGAAGAGCTTTAGAAAGCAGTCGTTCTTCCTGATATTTTTGAAGAGTAGTTGATGACAGGTAATATCCACCGATGATACCCGTTTGCCGATTGATTAATACTGAACGGATGGCAATGAAGAATATCGGCGCAAACTTGTTAAAAAGCGTGTCGCTCGAAATATGACGCAACAAATCTACGAGAGTTACTACGAGTAACTCCACTTGTGCTCCCATAGAAAAAGCGAGTACTAGCAGAAAATCGCTGTTTAAAGCCAGCGGACGTTTCGCAGTTATGCAGGACTAGATAAATCGAGAACAGCAGAAGCAGAGTAAGAACAACCGTGCGCAACGCGGAAATACACAGCCGACCGTCACAACTACTAGATCAGAGATACAGCGAAACGGAAGATGAACCATACCCGATGGCGCCAGATAGACAAAAAGAGCGCGTATCATCAGCGTATCGGAACATCTTGATGCTGGAGGACGGCGCTGCATCGAAATATGTAGTGACCATCCCATGGCGGGCTGCTCTTACGCGTGAATTGGAAGAGGTACCACATAATGCAACATCAGTGAGTGGTTTTCGCACAATACCACCTGGACGTTACTAGCATCCTCATCAAAACGAATGAATCACAGAGGACGGAAGCTGCCATAAAGTCAGTCAAAGTTATAGAGGACTAGTAGAGGATGCCGTTTGACATAGAAGCAAAACAGATCCAACAGGCCGTCCATTTTCCAGACTAATAAACAGTCCTGAAATAGGTACGTCTGCTAGTCAACAAGAATTTTTTCCAAAGCGAACGCCTATGTCGCTATATATGTCAAGCTGTTGTGTTTGCTAGGGGGGACACGCGATTTTTGCATTGCATATTTGATTTTGGTGTTTATTGCTGTCTGGATATTGATCTCAATCGCTGAACTATTAGTAAGCTACTACTATAATTTAGAAATATATTACGTAAACGTAATTCGACGTTTCTTAAAAAACGTATAGCTTTTGCGTGACAGCTAGCCATAGCTAGCAGGCATTGGCACGTTGGTAAGCTATCGTGCCCACGACCGCCAATCGATCGAACGGATTTTTCAAGTTCAAAGCGTGCAAAAATAAACAGAAGGAATAGTTTACTTAGAGACCCATAAGACACACATTTAATGGCCGACAGATCCAGCGCCCGATGACCGCTTTTCCCCCTATAGAACAAACCAGTATTTGGGCAATAAATACTTAACGAGCCATATGTGCATTTTCACTAGTAGTTTGCATCTGGCCATATTTGATTTCATACGTTCGATTGCAGCCAAAATAAAAAGCGCACCGGCGACAGAAAAAATACAGCTTAGAACTATTTTTGCAGGCGTTGTGTTATCTCTATTCTTATCTCTCTACAACTATTTTCCCATTTGGTAATTTAGCGATAAAGGATACAATATTACATATGCACCTGTATGGCCAGACTTAATCTCCAGTTTGGTTAAAGGAATGATTGGTTAATCATTCCTCGACCTAGCTTCAAAGGCGGCATCGATTCAGCCAACTCAAAATTGGCGTTTCGGCCTATGTTCGTACGCTAGGACGCCTCCATTACAAGTACTCGATTGATGCGGAATATTTCGTGCAGACACACGAAGTATATATGTGTGTGTGTGTGTGTGTGTATAATGCACTGTTTGGCCGTCTAGTAAGGTTAATCAGGGACCTGCCAAGTGTCAACACGTTCAATTACGTGAACGGATGCTTCTTCGAATCGAATAAATCTCCTTTTCGAAGGTTGCACGCAGACCAGAAAAGTATCAGGAGGTGTCTGTTGTCTTTTGAAGTTGGATCTGGTCCGCGCGGTGTAAATATTGCCAGACAGCAGCATCATGGCAGGTGTACCAATAAATCTGCCATTACGATTTTGTAATCGGTTTGATACGATCATCTTTATTGCCAATACCGAGATGTGGACCTTAACAGGAACGAATGCCCCAAATAAAACCTGTAGAAAATCTATTGTGATGTGAACGAAGGTATATGCGATTGATTGTGCCGGCGTTCACATCGGACTGAATCTGTGCCGTGCACAGTGTCAGAATCAGCACTGAAAAATGTTAAAAAAAAATACGATAACAGTAGCTTTTAGTTGTGCTATCCCCAATAGGATAGTGATACTTTAATAATCATTTTGATCATGGTCAATACCAGTGCTAATCGTTCGCATTAAACATTTTTTAAATCTATAAGCTTCCTTCCTTTAAAGTAAGTACGTAAAATTATTTTGGCGCAATAACGTCGATAACTTAAATACAATTATAGTTACAGCTCTAGCCTCTAACCACTATCCAGTTGCCGCAATGAAATAGATATACGTAAGCTGTCAATAAGGTTAAGTCTACGATAGCCTAGCGTTCCATAGCTCCATGATTTTACGTTTTTTTATAATAGTATATTATAGAGAATCGATTCTGTGATGGACTGGTATGATTTCATCGAAAAACGTTTTTTTTTTCAACACAGTACACACAGGGTAAATGAGTAAACATTATTAAGATCAGCCAATCGATATTTATAGTCGCTTGCAGATGGTCATAAACCCATGGAGAATATTTAATTATACTCTCCATGGGTTTATTCAAAGATATCAACAAGCATTGGAATTACTCTCAATTGTCCATACAGGTGTCAAAATCTACTTTTCGATTTTTATCGACGCCGTTCAATAGTGTTAACACAAAGCTATTCCGTCCACACCGGGACCGGTCAGATTCGCAGTATCAGTGTTACCGATGGCTAAAACCGTTCAGAACTGTGCCTTTCTGGGGCAGAAATTTCGTTGTGCCAACCACCGCTGCGAGGGAACTTCTTCCAGACATTGCTACCTGTTCCTACCCCCTCGTCCTGTCATCGTTGCAGTCGAACAATGACTGATAACCCGAAACGAGTACGCCAGGCGTCGAGCTTGGGTTGTCAGATTTCGATTAAGAATCGGCACAAATTTAGGCAAAAATTGGATTGCTGAACACACGAGTGAACCAATTAGGGGTCGTCGACGTGCACACGATAAACTTCCATGATCCATCAATTATTCTGTGTGGAAGTTCGTGTGCGACGGCAGTAACCCACCCGCAAAACCTCCGACACGTGTTCATGATTCGTGATGACGTGCGGGAATAAATTATAGATATTTTCCTCTACACTACATATAGTATTATGCCCACTTTTCATAATCAGCGCGTGTGAGTATGACATGCAAATTATGGAAAAGATTGATAGTGATCGAAATCGCTCGAATGCCACCAGTAAAGATGCATTAGAATAAGAAGGGCGTTAAGAAATAGTACACGGCAGATTGCTGCGAGGACAGACTTACGCGAATGAGCATGGCACTAAATAAATATGCCAGGCGTAGGTCAATGCTTTCGTATATCGATCGCCATAAACCGATGAAGTGCTTGCAGCGAAATGCACATCCACCAAAAGGGGGTGAGCGATTTTTTTTTTTATCCTAAAAATCAACTCCCAGAAGTCTACCCCCCCCCCCCCCTACCTACCTACCTATTGGATCACATCATGCTTCATAGAAATGAAGTTCCCTCTTTTTTTTCTGGTTACATAGTGTAATTTTGAATTATATTTCATAGATTTTCAAGCTGGACCTCTTACTCATTTGTTAAGCTGCATTTACCCTTCACTATTTTTTCAATAGATTCTACTGAGAGCGTATTTCTGCTAGCCCGCTGTAAGGGAGAAGTAGCAGTAATCCACTATCAGGGAACTCGAATTCTATTCATGTGCCAAGACAGATATAATTGTTGAATACCCTCAGTTTTATTGTACCATTTCGATTTGCAGGAAAAAAAAACCTAAGAAGTATATGGATAGATATGTTACATATGTGTCTTCACATGTGGAGCTTCCCTAACAGCGCAAGCCCATAACAGATTAATGCCATTGGCCACATTGGAAAGAAGCGGTGCAAATTAGGATCACAACCCAATGCCTGATGTTTTTAAATGTATGTAACGGAGCGCATGTCGTAAATAGTGGTTCACATATACACCTGTGCGTGTTCTTCCGGCCGGCGGTCAACTTTTATATGGCCGTCTGTCGCCATCGTATCGCCGTATCCTACAATATTTTATTCGAATCCATCTGAACTTCGTATTGGAATACAACATTCAAACGTGTTCGTAAATCGGCAGGTCGAACTGTCTGCTCGTAATTTTGCTGAACTTGGTCGGTATGGTCTAGTTAGGTTTGTCTTTGAAGTAAATTTTGACACTCTCGGAGTGAATAGAGCGCGCCTGGTCGATCCAAATGGTCCGCAGCCAATAAAGCTAAGATCTCCGCCGTACGGTATTGATGGCTAAGGAGGTTATAGGAAAAACTTTGCGAACGCCAAAAACGCCACAAATGAAAAGCCATCAAAGCCGGCCAAAGCTGTCCCCGTATGTCATAACTACGTATTTTGTCTTGTGGTTTTATATCCACATAACAAGTATTTTCATTCTCAGAAAATAACGACACCCGTGTCATTTTCTTGTACTCGCGCATCATGCAGCTTCCTAACTATTACTTAGATTCTTGCTATCTCGTGATGTTGGCCGCATCCTCGTTTGAAATCGGGCAAAAGTCTTTTTTGGTACTTCACTGACAGGGTCTCGCCGGCGCTGTGTCTGACATAGCGCGGAAGTCCACACCGAACTCTTTGTCGAGAGAGAGAGAAAACGAAACCCAAGAAATAATCGCTTTTCGACAGGACTCTTGACGAACCCTTCTTTTTTGGGCTTCGTCTGCCGCCGACGACGACGACGACGACGACGACGACGACGACGACAATAACAACAAAAACGAAAGTCAGCGCGATCATCGGAGAGATCGGTAGTTTGTTCGACTCTACGATGCGATACCATACCGTCTACACGATGTTGACAAGTTCGGGTGTTGAAGACATTGTATAACAGCGGGACAACTAACGATAGCCACGCCGCAGTAGCGGTAGTGAATTAGGGGGGTATCGATGACAATGATACGATACGAGCACATGGGCAGCGGCTCGCAGACCGACAACGAACGTCATCCGGTCGAACCACAGGGCAGGCTGCTAGCGACTACGAAGACCCAGTACAGGTCGGTCTCTGGGGCGGTTAACCGGACAGCTCGCCATCTCACTCGTTCTTTTGTGTTCTCGTAATATTGTCCACTTAGTGCTCGAAGTAGCCGCTAGGAATAAGGAAGCGATTAACTCAGTGAACGCAGAACGTAGTGTTTATACGTTTCCTCTATAAAAAAACAGACCGATATTTCAGTAAAAATGATAATAGTGAATATGATGATAAGAGTAATTATCGACGCTGAGGCTGATCGTCACCTCCACAAACGACAACAGACACTTGACGAAAACGTACCAGTCAGATTAGTTTTGTTTTAAAGATGTATGCACAAATCAAAGAACGGAACTGATCGTTTCTTGACGAGGTGTTTCAAGCGCATCTTATGTAGCGTACGCAATCGTTAAGCCTCACCACCCCTGATATAGTCGTCCAAATGGTATGACGGGTTTCTCCCATTCAGAAGGTACCTGTCCATTTTAAGGCTACTGAAATACTGACTGTAGCCTGAACATTATGCACGCCAGGCCGCTACAGTTAATATTTATGGGACCTAGATAAAGGCATGGCATGAGTGGGCATGTTTATTAGTTGACCGGTTAACGAATCGGCGGCCTTGGTCAGACGGGAGCAGTGTTGTCCTTCGTAGAGTGGGAACAAAGGTAAGGCTCCGTCGGTCACAGTTGCATTGATTACGGAGCTGCCATTGAACGAAGATCAGAACAGGAGGAGTATAGAAATGGAGGCCACAGGAGTAACGTGTCTTTAAGGAGGAAGCAGCAGGAAAGAATACAACGAACGCGCACACAGAGACGCTAATTACGTTTACTTCGTTAACTTCGTTGCGTTGCCGCTTAAGAACTAACCGCACGGTAGAGAGTGACGAACAGCATCGTAGGTGAAAGATATTTGATGTACGGATCATCTAGCCGAAGTGGAAGCAACCAGACTCCGGCATCTGATTGATAAACAGCACTATGCGACTGGATGGGATCTATGGTAATGACAGGAGCGATGTTAGCAAGAGCAAAAAAAAATGGCTGATTAACTACATCGAATGACCACTGAAGAGATCGCTTCTATATGAAAGCATCAAGAACTGTTAGGATCATCTTCTACCGTAGTCACCGTAGACGGGTTTAGCCGCATACAAAAATATTTCGAATAAGTACGAACGACTCTTCTGCTCGTGTGTGAATCTTGTCACCCAGCTTCCACTATAATAGGTAAGTACGCCGCCATATTAAGCCACTAATACTGGGTTCTCACGATTCGTAGGAGCGAAGCGAACGCTCAATCACCATAACATTTACGGATCTTTAGACTGCAACGCTTTGTAGAGTGTGCCATTTCACCATATTTGATACCGCCGACGTATGTTAGCAAAACAGGTCTAAGAAATAATTTCTATCATGTACGCAAAAACAATAGGCTTAATTTGTATTCGGATGTACGTGGAAGGATACTGCCATTTTTGATATTACAATGCGATTATGTGTAATAATGTTGTTACGTAATAAATGGATTTTTTATGCCAAGTTACGTCTATCCGAGGTTTTTCCCTTACGCTATCCCGTTTTGAATTTCGTCCATCGTTACGGTACAATCTCGAGACAACTTTTTTTTTGCCTATGCCAGTTATGGATATTGTATAGCAACTTGAGTAGCAAAGGTTCCTCTCTACGCTAAAGTTAAACGCTGCACAACAGTTATTCTTTGATTTAATCCGGATAGAGTCCATCCTATTCGCACGTGTGTCATTGTAAACGGCCATTTGCTCCTGTTTTTTTTTCTGGCTGACTTCGCGATTGTCTCGACCCCCTTCTTCGAACACGATCATGACAAAAAAGTTATCTTTGAGACAGCAACTAATAATGTGCTCCGTCCCGGGCTGTGCTTGATTACCGAGTTGCTCGACTCAACCCGTTCAAGCCACTGTGATAACAATATACAAAAAGCTATGCCAATGAATATCCCAATCACCGGAAAAAAAAACAGCCAAAAGTAGCAATAAAGAGTTGGCCGAACACGCAAACTAATAGATCGACCTGCAGCTTTTGCCATAGGCTGCTCTATGAAGAGACAGAATCGAAGCCAAATGTTGAACTGCTCTGGAGAACCCGGGCCAGCTTCAGACTTCACCCAGTACTGACGTTGGCATCAATAACGGTAGAACAAACGTATCGTTCTTCTCCAAGGGGCAGCACATCCCAACAGCAGAAGCTGGGGCAGCGCCACTCTGGGTTTGGGGCTAGCGACGCGACGCTGACGCCAATAGCCGCGGCCAATGATGATCCAACAACATCCGGAGATAGCGAGCGAAGAGTGGCGGCGAAGACACTAGCTTGAACACCATATTACGTCCAGTGGCTGGATGCCGGGCCGCCGCCGCTGCTACTACTCCAGCGTCGTCATCGCAGCTTCATCATCGATCGCCAGCCGCTGCCCAGTTCAGATCCGTCAGACCCAATAAGTCGGCCAGTCAGATACAGCGAGAGAGAAAGCGGAGTCTCAATGCTAGCAGCAAACGCAAGCGCGAGAAGTGAGAAACAGCGCCAGTGGCCCTCGTAGCGAGTGCGCGGCAGCGCGCTTAGAGGAACGGGCTGACGCTCGAGAAACGCCAACATTAACGGCAGCTGGGGCTGCTGCTCTTCCCGTAGCTGCCGTAGCTCTACGACCACCGAGGGAAGAGATGGCTTCAGTGGAAGTCATTTGAAATAACAGCACAGGTAGTTCGCTGCCGCTCCTCGTTATTGTTGTTGTTATTAGCACAGTCGTTGGCGTCGCAGCGCGAGGGCCGATATCAGGCGGGAGAGAGCGGACAAATCAGGAACATCGATGGAAGTAAAAGTCTGAGTGGACAGGAAAGAAGAAGTGGGCGCTTTTACGATAGCTGCGAAGGATTGAAACGGCCGAAGCGACCAGACGACTTATTAGATGGGCAAACAAAGTGAACGTTTTGCCCATGTTTATACTGAAGCTTCCGCAGCGCAATGCCGACACGCCATGACCGCACGCACAGGCACAGCATTTGCACGCGCTCGAAAATTGCACTGCCATTGGATACAAATGTACCAGGGTGTATGAGTTGTCATATAGGTGATTTGGAAGGCATTGTTCAGCTTTCCGATGTCTAGACCCTCAATCAATGACATAACTGTTTGACATATTAAGATTTATTTCGGCTGCCGCCTGAGCGGCCATAAATAATCTCAGTAATTGACCACAAGAGTATCATCCTAATCGTAATGTCTATTGTCGTTTTCGCTGTTTGCTAGATCTCATCGTGTTATCCTTGATGAATTCTCATTTGCTTGGTGACGCTAAGCATGTCCACTGTACCTGATACTTTAGGATAACAGACGTCTTTGTGCACTGTCATTTCTTCACTGGATTTAAAAACTTTATGTCTAAGAAAACCTACCTATGTTTCAAGTTTTACGTCCAGTATCGCCATCAGGTATTCGATCAGACAGACGGTTGGCTTCCAGCGCGGAACGCAGTCTGTCTCTGCCCGGATTCGAACCTAAACCACAACACGTCCTAGCAAATATATCACCCATTAAGCTAGGTTTAAAATCGAACAGAACACTTTCCTAAAGACTTGAATAGAAACACTGCCAAATTAAATGCGTTTGTTGTTGAAGTTACGCACAAAAATAACTTTTAGAAACTGCGTATTACGAACAGTCACATTTATTTATTATTGATATGTAGGACTGTAAAAAGACGATGTACTTTTAAATCTGCGCGGGCAAAAAGGTGAACTCGCTTTCCCGAAATAGTAGCTCATAGCCGGCTAAATATCGATGCTCCCTGTCGAAAACCTACCTTACGTCGCATAATTAAGCATTTGGATAATATGTCGTCCCAGGTAGAGTAACAACAGCTGTTTGGTTTGTCTTTAGGTACCGATTACTAACTGACGCATTTAGGGCGCTAGTGGCTTCATGAAAAGGACGTCCGACAGTGAAGGTGGCGTGACCAAATTATTAGACGTGTTTCACTGGAAATGTTTGGAAGAAAAAGGACTTAAGTACGACTTCGACCAAGCTACTAAAGAAGAGGTAGAGTGCTATTGAAATGTCCAACGTTTCTCTTCAAACGACTATAATATTTTTACGGAGCTCAATGGCAAAGTGTCATGCGGAGAATCTAAACGCAGTAATTATCAACTAATCAACGGGCCGACACAATACACGCTATACAAAGAGACTTTCATCGGTTTCCCGTCTTTTGTCAGAGGGCAGACGTGTCTACAAACGCGTTTAGTAGTTCAGGTTTGTATTAGCGATAAGTAAGATAGGGGTAATCACATGGACAATTCTTGGTTCGCGAGTTCTAAAAACATCGTACATGCCTATTATAATAAGTAGCTTTTTAAAGTTCCGCACAACTATAAACCACCCTCGAAGAGTTACGATAATCTAGGAGCTGCGTAAATTTTCAAAGCTTGCTATATGAGTCAGGTACAAAACCTAGAAAATAATTAGTAACGGAACTTGGAAACAGGCGCATCTTTTAGAAAGCGATGTTCTATCGAATTGCTAGACATCTTCAATATTACTGTGCGTTTCAGGCGATAACTTGGACTCTCTGCGATTATCCTGTCGGCAGTATGCAGAGTAGACTTGACAGAACTTCATCGCATATCTACGTACCACTTTTCGCTTTTCGGCTTAAATGAGGACAAATGCTCCTTTCAAAATAGTCCATTAGGTTACGTTTTGACGCACTCTTCTTGACACACTTCGTCTGGAACACAACGTGTATACAAATTCACACAAATACTGCAGACCACGTTCATCCACACACTAATTTAATACAAATTGCTAAATGACTGGTAAAGACACCAGTAGTTCACTGATGAAATACTCTCACGTTTTACACAGGAAGTACATGTCTATATATATATATATGTATATATACATATAGACAACGATTTCGTTCCGTTTTGAGCACAACACTTAATTACCAAGTTATCACCTCACTGGAGTACCCCAAAGCTCTCCAATTATTCGACAATATCCGGGCGTTGCGTTGCAATGGTAATCCGGTAGTTATTTTTCGTATTACAAGCAACGATAAGTTCGTCCAATTGGCTGGTTAATGACAAAAATCCGGCAACCCTTATGGCCGTTTCTTTTAAAGGGTCTCGTACGACTGCCGTTCGGACACGCGAAGAGGGTTTGTCTGCCCTTTCCGTTTAGACTGGGAAAGGGCGCTTGGGAACTGATTGGTGCTAGGCTCGTGGGGCGGAGCCTGGGGGGTTCGTATAGAACAGAACTAGTTGAGCAGAACAAAACTAAGGAACGAGTTAAACGACATGATTTTTGTTGACAATCGGCTAATCTATGGCTGCAGACTGTTAAGCTGCTCAGGCAGGACAGATGAAGCTTGTCAGGCTGACTGACGGAATTGATTACATGGTCAGCGAAATAAAATGTAAGCTTCGTTCAAACAAAATAAATTCACGATCCTTGAGGGATTAAGTTATATGATTTGTTGAATTTAGTATCTATTGAATATAGAGGTGCTCGACTACTGAACACAGCAGGCTAATCTCGTGTACGGCACACTTCGCCGTGATGATAGAAGAGGATGTTATTTATTAAAAGTGATATTCCAAGTAAAGAACTAGCGAAGTTTAAAAAATGTTCACCCCAAAGCCTTGGAACTAAGCATAATATCAATAGCAATAGTCGTTGTTTACCAGAGCGGGCTCACATTTTCTCACTAACATTATAGTTTTTATGCTTGGGTTTTAACCTGCATTACCGTTATACAAACTGTAAACATTGATCACCGGGGGAAAAAATCTGAAAATTTAACTAATCGTAACACCATCCTTGACAAAACCAATGTTTTCAACGTGGTCGAGCTCTCTCTAACGGAACGACAACGAAGAGCAACGGCACAGAAATGTTTACCGAACATTGTATCTTGGAGATATAATGTCGAGTAGTGAATGTGAGGTAAACAAGTTGCTTGTCCTCGATATAACTTAACAAGAACTTAAATACTTCTAGCTGGCATGTTCGTTCCTTTCCCACTGTATAAATATTAGCAGCAACCACCAGCTACACCGACATTAACGTTTCTTTTTTCCATCTATTATAGCCTAAAAATAAATTAAATGTTTAAGTTATACACATGTATACTTCTAATTTACATGCGCACTTTTTCGCTACTATATATGGACGCAGCTCAATATGTGGCGACCATTTAAATATAACTATTCATGGAGATGTTAACAACTACATTGGCGGTTGAATGATTTCGACTTTCTCAGATAATACCGAGACGCAGCGTTTCGCCCTTGGAATTCCGATACGAAATCGTCAGATATTTGCTGCCATTCTCCACGACGTACTCTCAGCTATAAACCAATTGATGTGTATCCTATTTTGCCAGAAATGTTTAGACTTGGCAATAAAAACCCTTTCCAGTCGACTTTTGAAACCCTCTTCGAATTTAATTTGCCTGTGACCAAAAAATGCAACAAGAAGGGGTCTGACTTAAACTCTTGCAGAATGTCTTTCACGCATTAGTCTAAGCCAGTGTATCAGAGCTGAACAGCAGCTTGTGAAATCCTTTGTGTCAATGAGATCAAGAGCTCTAAGGGTCAAAGTGCTCTTAGAATATTAGATGCTATTATTTCTCTCTTTCTTTATTATACGTACTTTTCTGTAGTCGCTATCATCCATCTTGCCATTTTCATTATAATTATTATAGACACTTTTGGAGTGATTTTTCTGTGCTTCGCTCCCTCTTCGCTACGATTTTCGTGAACGACAAGCTGTTTTAGCAAGCAACTTGAATGTTTTACTCTTCTGTACGGTTGCTCGAAATTCCCGCCTGACTCCCCTATTATGGAATGGAGGTCAGGAATACTTCATTGCCAACGTAGATATTCCCAGCTTCATTTTCCGCTGAGGCTTCAATACTGTCATATAATGATACGACCGCTATTGACACATATGAGGTCTTAGAAACACGTCTTTTCAAGCTACTTTTTTGTGGCAGATTTGGTTAAATACGCTAAAGCATAACCGTAAAATTACATGTTAATAACAAAGAATCTTATGATGCTGTTGGCCCGCTCAGTCCCATAGCAACAAGGTTGTCGTTTTACCGCTGCAAAAAGGCAGCGCGTTGATGATTTTCAAATTTTAGGTAAGTAGCATTGACCTAGATTTGTTTTATCCGAGCATCGATACAGTTTCTGGGAGCTTAAATTAAACTGATTTCTATTCGATACGTTTGTGTGCTTACACTTAAACTTAACACTTATCGTTAACTATTAACTAACGAAATTAGGCTAACGTAAGTGTTTGCATAGTCAGTACAAGCGGTAGCCTTATTAAAACTTTAAATTAAGTTTTGTGGTTCTTTAGACGAAATAATTCACTGAATTTAACCAATCTCTTAAAGAAGCGTGTTTCTATGCAGGTTCTATATGAGTACTTTACCCGGTTGCTGCAATTCGGCAAAAAGAGACACTGAGGGAAAGCAAAGAAGTGCTGAACAACCTAATGGTCAATATTGGGTTAGTATGTTAAGTTTCAAACCGATATAATTAGTTACTAACAGACTGGCCATTAAGCACCGAGGATGTCCCCCGTACGCGCGCAATGACTACTTACTTAATGTCTTAGGGGATACATAAAGCTAAATACATAGATGGCCCAAATGTTCTATTTAACGAACAAGTTCTCTGTAACTACTGTTAAACGGTAATATGTTCATTTCGCCTTGAGTAACGGTGAACCTTGATGATTTTTTTCGAGACGCTAGCGTTTTCAGTTAACTTGTTAAGCTAGCAATTTGTTCTGCCCAAGAAAGCCTGCACCTTAGGGAAGACTCATGAGCGGCCAAAATCCTGCCTGGGAACTCGGACCATCAAGTGAAGGTGTCCAAACTCGAATTTCTGTGGTTTTATTTAGAACTGTGCAATCGACGGTCGACTATGCTATAAAACCTAACAAATTCAAACAGTGACTTCCGAGTTGACGCAACTGCAAGCATATTTTTCAGGGCTTAAATTATACGTTTACTTTAAGCTTCAAGGAAAACTGTCCACTGCACAATTCTCTTACTCCTCAAAATATTGCGTCTGTGGGAATTGGGACAGAGAACAAATGTTGATTTTTCACGTGTAGGCTATACGTTAGCGTCAAAGACTAAATTAACAGTCTAATAATCGGAACAGATTTTTCCTTTAGTTGGCGTACTTAGATAAATAACGCGAACTGCGACTAGTACAATTCACGTTTAGCTACTAGTAACTATTCTACCGGAAGACTCCATACAAGTACAAATCGATCAACTGTTTTGACGCAACGGAAGCTATTGATTATACAGTCTGCGGTCTAGTTCTTCTACACGAGATAAGGTTTGCCCTTAAAATGGGTTTATGCGCAACTGCGTATGTGCCAGTGTGGCGCTCCGGTCTTGAGAATACGATGTGAAACTTCAATACTTGTTGTTGAAAAATGAAATAAATTTGTGAAGTATATCTTACTTTAGGTCAGAGCAATTTATATTGCGTCACTACTCTTAGCTAGTCAAGTGGCTTGAATGCAAGCTATTAAAGTCAATGAGCTGTTATAGAATTATGCTATGGGTCAGCTGTGATAAATAAACATGGAATATTCCAAATGCTCATATATATGTAGCACCCTCGCAAAGCTTTACAACTCTGCCGTTAGAAGCTGGTAGTTCGGCTGCAGTTTCCGCTGCAGAAATAGTTAGCACTAAAAGCTTAATAACCTAGACGGCTAGTAGAATATGCATCGTGCGGGTATATTTAGTCGCTTCCTTTCTAGATAATTTTGCAAATTTTCGTGAGTGAACCAACCAGCATTACCTACTGTCTTAACTTACCGTCCAGAAACTACCACGCACCCACCAATTACTGCAAATATGAGTAAAGTACTAAATCCTAGAATAATTTCGAATTCAAGCTTGATTATGTTGTACAGTTCTCGGGCAGCTCTCTTTGTAATTTTCAACATATATAGAGTTACTCACAGCATTGACCCATAAATTATTTTAACACGTTCAAACAAAGGTATTTTACGCAGATAATTCTTTTCACCTTTCGTACAATCAAATGATTAAATAAAAGATCATCTGAAGGACAAGCGAAGACGATCAACGTTCATGATAGTAGTTTGTGTTTATGTACGACGCCTTTTTACTCAAATACTCTAATGTTTCTTTGTAAAGGTGTTATGTTATTAAAATAGGATTAGTTTATATTCGATATGTCCAACCCTTCCATTTCCGATCAATCTTAGCCGTTTTGATAAAATGCAATGACTTCTCACGTAGCTATTGCTCTCAGCACAGATTCGGCGATTATCGACTATTCTGTGCGACAGATCGTTGCGAGTTCAAGCTCGGGTTTCCATCGTCGACTTGTACTTCTGGAAGGTTCGTTCTTACCTCAGCCAAAGGAAGAGACAGCACTTGAATAATCCGATTTCAATGGACCTTGATGAATGTAAACATGTTCACACATGTCTACATCAACGTAAACAGGTCGCCAGCCTATCTATGAGATTATAGCCTATTATAGCCTATCTATGAGATTTTGAGAAATCACGTATTAATAGTTCGCTATTTCTTATAGAAGCCAGAGCGAACTAAAGGAGAATCAACGCAAAAGATCTGAATTCATTGACAGGCATGAAGAGTTACCACATCTCTAGTGAAGATCGCCATGCAACGTATAATAAAGTTGCAGAAACAAAAATAAAAAAGTTGATTCTTGGGAATATCAATAGGTGGAAAACATGACATTGTGTGAAAATAAGTATGATATGCTGCACATTTCGTTCTAATGGGCGCAAATATTCAGAAAGCAATAACTGTTTTACTGCTTCACTGATAGCTGCAACGCCGTTATCACTGTTTTGTCGGGGTTATAAAATTTCATTGTGGATTTCCAAGATGAGTAAATACGGTGGTAAAAAAAGAAAACAGCTTTTTGACCATTTATTATTTGTCCTACGCTAAAATAAAAAAACTGCAGAAACAGTAGATACAAGACCCATGGCTAAGAGTTCTACCCCGAAAGCTCTCTGCTTTCGAACAAGTCGTTTTCAACTCAAACAACGCACTTCAGTAATTTTTTTTTCTTTCATCCTAAACTTGATTCAGAGGTGTTTAAAAACAGGTAAATATTAGACGGACCTAAACAGGTTTCATTGTACGCGTGATACATTTCTTGAATGGCTTGGCAACATTTTTACTTCGACTAAACGGTAGTATTCAAATTTATTCCTTTCTTATTTTCAGTTCATATGTTCGATGGTCCAGCTAAAAATATTGACTTTAACAAAACGAAGTCGGTTGCAAGATGGCTGGTAGGGTAAGGAGAAATTTTTCAACGGTATATAATGCTACGCAATAGTAAACGAATCATAGAAAAAAAAAACGAAAAGATAGGTAACAAACAATCGGATACAAAATATTTTATCAGACTAGGTCGATATCGAAAATCTGCAAAAATCGTGTTTGCTAAATAGTAAGCATAGCTATTTATTTAAGGCTAAGTAAATTGTTGATTTTTGATAATAGTTATTTAGGTTCTTTATCTTACGATCCTCTCCCTTTTATACTCTTTTTCACACAGACTGTTTCCCTCCTTTTTTATGTACCGCCTGTGATAAAGAAACGATTTTTGATGTGTAGGACACGAATGTGCGTTATGGTGGCGGTGGTGCCCGCATCCATGATGCTGGTGATGAGGATAATGATGAAATTTTTGATAATGGTGGTATTCAGAATGGTGATGACAGCCCTAATGATGGGATACGACACTAGCGGAGACCAAGGACAACGCAATTATAGCAACACCAACTATTTTTGCCGCATTAGAATCATATCGACCCTGACCTGGTCTTCGAAATCGGCAAACTCGTCAAGCTGACATGAGCTCTCTGAGCGCGCGACCGGCTGTTCTTTACGACTTCATTGAAAATGCTGTGGATGGCCTTCATGGCACCTCTGTTACCCCTACAAAACAAAATAAACGCTAGCTTCTGTGAGACGTTTTGACGATGCGGTGAGAGCTCCCACATATATATTATTCTATTTTAGGACAAGCAATTCTGGGTCACAATTTTTACAACTGCTTCTGGTTTTTGCAAGATCACCCTGTTTCACGGAGAGATTGCTTGTACACAAAAACCTACTATACTGGGCAGACAGCGCCGATCAGCGTTCGTTACTGTTAGCAATGTTTCAGGTCGTGTTAATGACCAAAGACTAGAGAAAAGTGCAATCATAAATTGTCCCCAAGCCAATATATTTTTACAAACGGCATATTCGTCATAAGTTAAACATTCGGTTTTCGGGAGCAGGCGTTCGCACCATTTTCTCCAGCTACCGCTATTTGTTGAAAGAGATTTTCTATTTGTCTACGAATAACAGGCTTTATTAATAAACAGCCCGTGGAGAGATGGGATGCGTGTAGGCCGACGAGAACGTACTCATGGTATTGCACAAGACTCACATCGAATTAAATTTCGCGTTTATCTTCACTTACATTTCTTAACTCAGTTCAACTTAGTGATTTCCAGCATTATAACTAGTTCATTGTTAAACACGAAACTCGCAGGCTCAGGTCCTTCATATATGTAGGTACACTATAGAGGACTTTTTTTTAGCTCAAAGAGCCTTATTGCTTCGCAGAACTTCCTATCGAGTGAATAAGAAGAGTAGACCTAACTTATTTCCCTTTATTCAATAAGTGTAACCCGTTTTCAGTCCATGAGTCTAAGCCCTCACGCGGGGGCGTGTGTCACATTAAACCTACGGCCTTGCGACAATGCAGTGAATCTCATGATTATAGTTAGATAATAAGCTTTTTTCAAACCAATACGTTTTGGCTGTCACAAGTGACTTAGGTATGCTGCAAGTAGAATATTCTATGCCTACATAACGATCTCTTTCCTCTATAGGATGCATAAGAGAAACCGTACGTGAAGCCAACACGAGTCAAAGTTCTACCGCAAAGTGCGCTTCGGCAAAATTGCAGACTTTCAAAACTTGCTTTTCCATAGATCCATAGTATCATGTTAAATACCTTCTGTCCATACAAAAAGGTTCACGAGACAAAGAGTGTCTTCCGCCGGAGAATCCGAATAAGATGCTTTAGGACATTATTCCTTTTTTGAATGGACAAATCCAATAGTGATTTGAATCACCTACCAAGTAATAACTTGTGGCCTTCTGTTAACTAGTACTATCTATATTGCAAGAAGCATACCATTCCGCGAAATACTCGGAGCAGTTAAAGCGGTGAAATCAGCCAAAACTGAACATCGCTGGTCCGAGAGACTCAATACGCCAGCGTTCTTTAACGAGCTTAAGCTTATAAAATACTCAAAAAAAAAACAAACAGTTTTATAATATCAAAATGAACGTGCAGCGCTTAAGCTTAAAGCATTTTTTCGTATTAAAACCCTCCAGTATATAGACGGTTTTTATTCAAGTAAGAAAACTCTTTTGTTGCTGTCTTTTGTGTTGCTTAACATAAGGCGTAAGCTTTTATGAAACCTCCAGTCAACGCTTGTCTATTAGGGCCACTAATTACGGTTGCCAACCCAATGAGAACTACCCGACTAGTCAAACTAGTCAAACTTTTATCAGAGGATCAGTCATTAAAATAGAATTTAATCGCCAACAGACTCTCCAGCTAAAAGTCAGTTGTGAACCTACCATATTGTCTACTATCGCTGCTTCCATATATTACAGCCATCAGCACGCACCGTCGAAGCGTCCCTCAGTATTGACACGGTTTCAAGTGATGAAAGGCGCTTAAAGCCCAAGCCACGAACTGCTATGATAATGCAATGGCGTGACGCTGCTTTAGCTAAGATCATCCTAATACAGCAAAAAGTGCAACGTCACGTCTTGTGATAAATACGCGACTGTTACCGCAACAATTAGGCCTACGTATTGATTATAACGTCTACTGGTTTATTGTGCCGCTAAGGGCGTCGACACGATGCAAATTGTTGGCCTTAGATAAAGCCTTTAGCTGACGCAGTTTCCTGCGTATTCATTCCTCATTGAGCCTGTGTTTCCGATAGACTGTGAATTACAGCTGCTGTGCGTGGACGTGCATTCAAAGCGTGCTTTCCAGGTAGCGACTGTGGTACTAGGACGTCGAACCTGTGTCCATCATAGGAGAAAACGTAACGGTAAATGTCGTGTGATTTAATTATTCAGATTATATATATAGGATGATATGGTAAGCGGCGAAAAACAAGTGCGCAAGAGGCTAGTTCTTCTATAAATACGCCGTCGTTTTAGTGGCGGTACGCAGACTTTAGCAACGAACCCAGGCAGTGATAAGCGCTTATGTGGTTTGATTACAGGAAGAACTGGCATTCGTAATTGGCGTTGAACATCTCGTCTCGGTGTCATCACCTATATGAAGTTCTATCATGAAGTTCGTGTTGCTCGCAATCGCGGTAATTAGCGCCGTCGACGGACATCAAAACCCAAGGAATCAGGCGGTTACGGTAGGTTCGCAAGCGTACGGTAGAAAGTTGCGTAACGAACGGCACGCGACCTCGTAGCCCATAGCGATGGTTTGTATGAATCTTAGCTATAACTCGAAAAGCAGCAATGTCTAGCAGGTGCCGGTGCTAGCGCAATGTGTAGTAAAATTTAGTCTGTTAGCTTGAGTATTGTGGAAGCTCGGATAAGTAGTCACGGTTAATTCCTTTATACTACTCAGAACGAAGAAAGTGCTGGTGTGTGTTCTATGAACTTAGCTATGGGCCATTACGACTGACAAACTTTTCTGGTACTAAATTTGATACAGCTATCTACCAGATACGTATCTTCTCAGATAAAAAACAAAACCTCATGTTGGCTAATACATTGGTAGAACAAGACGGGCCACTAAGCTCACTGCAGCTACGAGACGCTTTTCGGCACGATGTAATTACCAAATAAGATTCTCTTTTACGTCAGACTTAATTTACGTATAGACACCGGTTTATTCAAAGTTGTATGCTCAATGTCTCGCTTGGGCTTGCTAGACCCAGAAATGGACAGGGACAGGCTTATGTAGACCAAATAGCTTAAAAGCAAGCTGTCATTTAACTGATTTTCAAAAGAAGGTGTTTCGTGAACCTGCATGTTGAACTTTCAGATGTGTAGGCACCACTGTGTGCCAAGTCCAGTCGTTGCGACTGTTTTTCTCCTCAGTCGACGTGAAACAAACCGGCTTTGCCAACATGGTGTCTGCTAGTGACATTACTACGCAGACCCTAAAGAAGCACAGTTTTGTGAGGGCTCGATTTCGTATGCTGGAAAATGTATGAAATCCTGCGAATGAGGATGATCAAGCTATCGGCGCTTTCAGACAGAAGGATATTTTCTTTCTTAACGGAAATATATATGCGTTGTTTCAATATTTATTTCTTTATATGCGATACTGATCCGACCTCTCTGAGGCACCTGCATCTCCTTTCTGCTTTTTCTTCAAGCTTTATTGGCAAACTCTGCTAAACGGCAACGTGGCTAGATCTTTTTGGCTTACTTCGCAATTTATTGAATACGCTGATTGAGGCGCGTCTGAGTCCGTTTTTCATTGACTGATCTGTAATGATAAACGTAGATCCGTTAACTGAGGTTTGCAAAACACTAACATTGTGGTCAGATTAGTTGATCAAAGTAACAGAGATGCAAGCATGCTCGATGTTATTTACAGAACCCATCGTGTAGACAGACCATCATGTTGAACGTATTTGATATTACAATCAAACAATTCTATAATGGTAATTTAGCTGCCGAAAAGTTGCTCGTATTTGTGTTTCTAATACAGGACGTATCTAAACATCTGCATATAGTACGAGGCTAACCTATGCGTTTTGTCTCGCCTTTAAGCTATTTCAATATGCTAACTTTTATTTCTCTAAATAGTTTCTTTCGGCACACAACGGATGGCACGTCCGCGAAAGCAATTCAGTATCTGTCAATCCGCAACTATCAATTTCTCCATCACAATATAGCCCTAGTCCAAATCAACGTATCGTATTGGTGAGCGGTGGCCCGGATCAAGCGATACCCGCAATGGCAGTCACTGGTAGTTCTACCAGAGGCCTGCGTGGTAGGTATGTAATGTACGAGGTCAATAATTAATATTAAAAATTTCCAAGCGGATACTAATCTGTTATAATTATTGTTACTATTCGATAGGTTGGCAGTTGTTTCTTAGTAGATCCTATGTCGAGTATTTTCGAACGGTTGTATCTAGTCAGAGAAGACTGCAACAAAAAATCGTTGCGTTAAACCATTTTTGACAATTGGCAGTGTTGGTAATAACTGTGTTCTTACGCAATATAGACAATGAATAAAATTACAGCCGACGGAGGTATGATTTAGACTCGCTCGTCATCACCCCATTGGCAGAAGATACTGAATCATCGGATACCCCAGTGGCTGCGTCGGTGTTAACTATAACTTTCGTCCCGGTGCCGGGTCGCACAACGGACGAATGTATGGTCGCCAGATTTAACAGCGGTAACTCGAACGCTGTTAACGGTAGTACGTAACAATTCTTTCATTATTGCCTTTACTGTGATAGTTTTCTATACATCAATATCAAGCTTCGAGCTCATTTATCCAGTGTTGCATAGCTACCAGATACTATTCGATCAAGCTTGACCCTGTTGAGTCAAATTGATCTTTTGACTTACACTTAAGCTGCTTGGGATCAGTCTTGTAGACATTGTCCAATTCGTGTCCAACTTGTTGGGATCTTTACTTACGTTTATGTTCTTAAGTTGTATTACAGTTGATACAAACGTGAGTCCGATGAGGGCCACCTGCGTCATTTTCGTGCGCAATGACAACAATACAGGATTGCTGGGCAGCCGTGAAATGCTGAAGTGCAAAGCCGCACTGAGGAAATGCGGACGTGGTTTCTAACGCACCAACAGAGGCCGGAGTGTCTTTGAGCTAGCCGCATCTTCTCCGTAAGCACGCAACTGGAGTCGTGCTAATTTCGAAGCCACTCAAACAAAGAGGGCCTACCGATGCGTATGGTAATAAAGAGGCGCAACGGAAACACCGTCAGGGCTCCGTAGCACTTCAATAATGCAATCGTGGGCAATAGAGATCAAGATATCGCTCGACTGTCATTTGCCTAAATACGTCTGTCGGCATCATGTCAAAGAACAGAAGTTTTTCCAATATACACATCCCTGCGTAGCCTTTTTCGGTGAGATGTCCATGCAATTGTACCTTGCGATGCTATTGTACACCTATTTCGGTGAGCTTTGTCTACGTTAAAACAAGCTGATATTGAAGGTTAATGTTAAAATAGCATATATGGTTAAAGGATTAAAGCATGAGTAGAACAGGTTATTTGGTTAATTTTAACAAATGTTATAATAAAATATAAACTAGCCAGCCATTTTGCTTTCAACCCAAATCTAATGTGACGGAGTTAATGAGTTGGTATATTTTAGTCGTAGATCCTCGTGAGGGCTTAAAACAGATATTTCGCAGAAACACATCAAGTCTAGAACATACGTGAAAAAACTAAATGTTCTGTTCTCTAGTAAGCATGTTTTTGATACTGCTTTATGCGGCCGCAAGACGGAGCTATAATAATTGAAAATATCAGCATTTTACAAACGATTCAATATTTTCGTCTTTCGCTTAATAAACTAAATATATTTCGAAGGATTATATCCTCTAGGTAACAGCCTTATACTAACTATGGTCTAGTACTGATAGATGCAGAATGGGGTCTCTTTTCCGGTCTTAAAAAAGACGATATCATTGTCATTCTTGCATGGCGAGCCAGTGGGCTTTTGCAACCGGCCAAGGATATGCGGTTTGGGTCAGACAGGGCATCCTTTGCTGTAGCACACCTAGAACTTGTCCGAGACGCAAGGATCAATCACAAAAGACAGTCCCTGAGGTAATTAGAAACCTATTATTTTCACATACTATCGTATAGTTATTTCTTTCGATTGAAAAAGCACGTAAACAATGATATTTTTTATTTAAAGACACACAAATCGATGACATTTTAAAACATTACGCGGCGCATAATGTAAATTGCGTAACTGGTCGCAACATACTTAGCTCGATTTCAAGTTATCAACATACATATTACTCATATGGCATTTTTGATTCTGCAAAGCTGAGATATAGTACTGATAAGCTCCCTGATGACTGCAAGCAACCTCTATTATACTGCAGCCGGGCTGATTTTTATCGCCAATTGGGATAGTAGTCGATGTCGCCATAGGGTTGTGTAATTCCGACCTGACAAAAAGAACAGGTATCACCGTGTATTATTAGTTTTCCATTTACTAATGTACATATTTTCACTATTACGCATTTTGTCATCGTTGGTAACATCTCTGGGCGGTAAATTTCCGTTAGAGAATATTGATCGTATAAGTGTAAACCGTTCGCTAACAATTCTAGCCCTGCGACGCTGCAGGGGCAACGTGTTTGTACCGTCAGCTGAAAGATACGCATGTAGTCTGGGTGCGAAGCTAGGTGTAGGCGCACTTTACTTTACTAGAAAAAATTCTACAAATAGAAAAGGCGGCGAACAGCTGAAGATTAGCTACAGCAAATGTCTCCTGTTTTACTTCGACGATCAGCGATCACAGAAACTAGCGAGCAATTTACGCTAAAATACCTCGAGGTAATATACGTTTAATACAGACGTCAATTTAGTTTTCTCTCCTTCTCCAGAAACAAGTGGTAGCTGTTGCTACGGCCGAAATTTGAAGCGAGTTTTAAGAACGCGACAAATGTGAAGGGGTAATCTATGGATTACCTCGTTGAGCGTATTAATATGGTCAGCATAGGAGAACATGCATACAGCCACACTGGCTTAAATCGCATCGTTAGCAAAGTAAGCCGATCAGTAATTAAATACCACAGGTTATGAACACAAAGAAAAAAAATTCGGTTTACAGCCATCTGTTTTATTGCCATGCATTTCCCTCAGTCAGTCGTAAAAAAGTTAGTTAAGTTCAGCAAGACTCACGTTAGGTACCTCTTCTAGTAGAGGAGCTTATTGAAGTTCTACAGACGAGGTAATTCCAAGGACTTATTTTCACAAAATAGTGTATCTAACAAGCGTGAGTTATAGGAAAAAGAAGCACATTTGATAAAAATATGTCACTTTGGTTCCATAGTGCGATTTGAATGAGTTCTTTAGTTTTACAACAACATTTCAGACGGCTAACTTCCGACATGAAACAAACGTGTCTCTTTCAAGATTCAAGGCCAAGGTTTGTATGGTTGTTCCTGAATCAAGTAGGTAAACACGCTCAGAATCGATTAAACAGTAGTACGGCAGGAAAAATCAGATTTCGCAGAACTTGAGAAGAGAAACCGTGTTTTTCTACGCAGATTGCACTGCCCACAAAGTGAAACATCGAGAACAGGGAAAGCCGGATCATTGTTGTCACAAGAGGAAAAGTCCTGTAGCATAGTAGTAGTAGCATGTAGATAGTTCTGTAGCAACGAATTGTCCACGAATTTTAAGAATACATGTTAGGCGTGTGTGGCAAATCCGGAAGAGGAGGCCATGAACTCAAGATGGGTTTAAATATACCGGATTGGAGTCTATCGACTAATCATATCTAGTAGTAATTAATTGTATTAAAGGGAGTGCAAATAGGTGAAACAGTATTAAAGTCAAAGACTCTTCTATCAGTATTTCTCAGCATCTTATTTAAACCCGTTTTCAATACGTAGCTGTATGTGTGACTAGTTATTAGTTAGTTATTAGTTTTAAGGTTACCAATCAGTTTCCAATACCGACAAATTGATCTCGCAGAAAGTAATATTACGGGTCGCTATGGTACAGTTATTATTCTAGTTTTAGTTGAAGAACGCAGAGTTTGATTATTATTCAATTGGAGAACGCTTTGTATCGAGGAATGATTGATGCTACCCACCTGACCCGTCAGACAGTCCGCCTGATGTATGAACTCCTTCAATAAAGCTGGCATCGTCTTTTCGTGGAAAAATTTCGTTGTCTTCAGATAGCGAGGACGCCATGTCAAACGCAATAATCTTTCCGATCTAGTGATTGTTATAAGGATAAGTGTAGGCTTCAGACAAATCTATGATACTATATATATTATAAACTTGTACTTATAAGACAATATTTTACGTATATTTTAACGAATATTTTTTATTCTATGACAGACAGGTTGCATGATGTTCTTCTACCTTCGTATTCGTCTCCCTAAAAAGTCTCTGGCGAAATAGCCTGACATTTGGCCGCCAATGGGCGAAAAGTACATGAAATGAATGTCTTCGGCAAAAACTTTGCCTGGGAACAATTTTAATAATAATCATCCACTAAGAACGACAATTATTCACTTCACCGTAAGGCAAGCCTTATTGTACAAGAGAAAGCTACAAATGCCAGGTTTAAGTTCATCTGCCGTATGATATGATTACTACGCTGATCATTGTAGCTTTTTTTAAGGATTTCACTATACTTTAGGATAGAGCACCGAACAACTACTATATGGTTATGTGATATTATCCAGCACATATACATATCGTTAATACATAGTTTCGAGCAGGACTACCACTCCAAAGAAACCATTACCGACGTTCGTATTGTAATAAATCCAAGTACTTAATGTCAGACCCTCTTGTATAGTATAATAAATCGGATTTCGTCCTTTTTCTTCATCGAAAAGGCGCAGACAGCCAATTAAAAAACTTGCCAACTTACGTAGCCCCTTTTACCCTATCGATAAGCATCACTACGACGTTTTGACCGGGGTAGTGTTCTAATAGTAGATCCATAAGAGTTGGCTGGACACTGCAGACACATAAGCCTGAAGCACAAACTGAGTTCTTTTTTTAAACGTATCAGCTACATTTGACCAAATATAATCCTCAGTAGCATCCCATGAGAGATTCGTCTTCTTATCGACGGTGTTGAAGCTGTAATAAATACCAACCTTCTCTGGACTCTCAGGCTTCAATCCGATGAATGTATCATTAAAGCATCCTGTCAAATGGCAAAAATATTCAATAACAGCAACGTATTTATGGTTAATTTGTAATATATCACAGCAGGCGGAAACAAGGCTAGCTTACAACAGTCGATCCCGACTCTTCCTTGCTGAGTTTGCAACTAGAGAAGCGGATTTATGGATACCGATCAAAAAAGACTGTAGAATGCTTGATTGTAGAACGGTGTATCGATTAAGAAGGAAAGGATCATCATTTTACGTTAAAATTTAGTATTTTATTAGCAGAAGGGTTCGTTTTCCGCAAATATGTCCAACATGAATGCTGTGCGTCACGAAGAGGACTGTTCAGTGGTATCGGAATTATACAGCCTTCTAAAAATAACCGACTTTTGTTTGAAGGCGGCAACAGTAACACCCATAAATCAAAGTTTACGAGGCATTTTTGAACTGCTTTAATGTCTCTCACTCCACCTAGGCTCCTACAATACATTACAAGAAAATCTTAAGTAGACCGGTTATTTAAGTAGAGATGTATTGTTTATCTACGGCAACGACTCCTAGGCATTTAGTTTGCTATATCGGGATGAAGTTCACAACTTCTCCCCTTGTGGATCTTTCGTAACGTGTCACTATGCAGTGGAGACATCTACTGCTATAATATGGACCTAGGATGCGAGTTGTCAGGTTGCAAGTCGTATTACCTAAAGATTAATCACTGCATGTCGGAGACACTTGTTAATTGAACCATAGCAAATCTTGCCATTTTCTGCACTGAACAAGAAACGATAGCAGAAAACCTTAGCGCCTATGATATTGCTATCGATAGCTTCCATTATCCGTTGCTGGTCCTCTCATTTAATTCAATACATTCGCCAAGCCCCATATATACCAGTCACGCCACCAGCATCACTGTCATCCCGTAATCTAGAATAAAGTTATTTCTATGATTAATAAACCGTCCAAACATTTTGTACTGCATTGTTAGTACCCTTCATATTTCCTATTCTTTATTGGATATGCTAATCTAAATGATCCAAATTTATAGTCCGGCGTATTTTTGTATGGAAAAGGGAAGGACGCTATTGTGATAGAAAATTAATAATCATAGGGTCATGTTTAAGCATGTTATATTTGTCCAATGGGATCATCTTTAAGGATTCTAACTATTACATAGCACGATAGAAATTGCAATGAAAACAATAATATCGGTATTTGTGAATGTCGACCCCATACGTGCTCCGTGCAGGGCATATTAGCCCCTCGCTCGAACCGAGCCGCTTGTTGATAATCAGTAGAAGAAATCGATTGAGTACCCGCACATTTTAGTCACTGGCTAACATTTACATGAGATATAACCCACTTATATACCCATGTTTTGTATAGGTGTACCTGTTACGTCTTCGCTAGAACCAACATAAAAGAATTTTTACTTAGAATTTTTATTTAGAAGCGTTTAACTGTGATTTGACATTTTTCTGCAGTCATTCAGTGTTTCAGCGCAAGCTATAACGGAACTGCTTTTTTCGTGTTTGCCAAAAGATTAGAGTTTGATTTATCTCTGAAGTTCGAATCATGTAATAAAACTGAAGCTTAGTTAAAGCGAGGCAAGTTGAGGCAGATTTTAAGTTGATACAAACGGCACAAGTGCGTCAACGAGACGACGATAACGTTAACAGTGATAAGAATATGCGTGCTCAGAAACTCCGCATTAAGCTTTCCTGGAAAAAGTGTCTAAAATGCATTAAAGCTCATCGGGGTCACACAAAAACAGCATTTCCAATAATGCTGGCTATCTCGAATACGGAAATTAGCAGTAATTTGACCGGATTTGCGTTTCGCCATACCTGATTGTGTACGTATCTGTGCTGTTCAAACATGCAACAATGTATCTTTTCGCCTTCTGAAAATTTGAAAAGTTATTATTTTTTATATTTCGTCAAATGGAAAGTTCTCAGATTATTTTAAATGCGTGTACACACATTGATATCACATAATTTATACTCAGCTTAAAAACTCAGCTGCACGATTAAGAAAAGTGAGTTTTGATAATCTCTCTTTTGATAATGGTCCCACATCAATATAAACAAAGCATCAATTAGCAAGTCCCATTACATTCAGTAAATTACACCCAATACAATACGCCGACACGCACGCGTACTTCTGTACGATTGCCGTTTCTCAATGAGATTCTAGTCGTAACGGCTCTATTAGGGTGTATCTGAATCTTGCTGGCAGATAAACTAGGGACCCTAAATATTCGGTTTTTATCGAAAAAAAATATTCAACGTAACAAATGTGGGATATATGTCGCGCATCATGCCAATATGCTCACGGTCAAATTATGTATTTTGGACAAATACGCTAAAAAACTAAACTAGGTTTAGCATATCATGCACCTGTGTTTTGGGTTTGACTTGTAAAATTGACGTTGATCACCGCAGTGATCTGATGGGACGACAGGATACCTTCGTCGCATAGAATCTAGCTCTCGTATGACTTATTCCATTAACAGGAAGTATTCATGGCCTTAACTGAGATTCTGTTGTCCTTCGAAATCGACAACGATGCAAAGCCTGTCAACACGCCAAAGTTCAGAATACTCAAGCACCGTCATGTATAGATCGGTCTCTCCTAGAGAGGTATATATCGATATACTTGCGATATCGGATGATGTGATATTCTCTGAAAGAATAAAGTTTGCATCCTTGTTAGCATGTGAGTATATTTATTTTGCACAAAGGTCTTTTTCGTTGAGAATACGCCACATTCAAAGTGAATTTGATAATATCACCTAAAAACACCTGCCAAAAGTACGACCAGCTAGGTGTAAGCGTACTGGACTTCTGATATAGGCACATCGCGGTTATTGCATTGCATTCGATTGATGACAGGTCCGCGGCAAAATGAGATAGATCTCAATGTTTTCAACGGTATCGTGACTAACGGCCGCAGGCGCAGCTGTCGGCAGCTATACTTACAAACGTATTGTATCACATTTGATAACTTTTCATTTATAGGCTTCTCCGTCTGAAACCATTCTTACCGACTTGGTCGATCTCGGCAAATACTATTACTAAACATTTGAGTTCCCACTGTTGACAGAGGCAGAAATATAAAACTATGTGTAGCGAGGCCCTTCACACAAGACATTTGAAGAGCCACTTAAACCTATGACTATGAAAAGTTGTCAAGTTATCCAATCGGACAGTATGTGCAACGGTCAAGGAAGTGCGTAAACGATGTTTGTCACAGTAAATTACAACCGATGAAGGTATGATCTGATCGAATAAGTGGAACCCCAGATCACAAGTGGTCTGTCAGAAAATGTCAGTATAAATTGCATTAGTTTCGACCTTCGAACGAAAAGGTTAGCGCCAAAAATGGTTAATTTATGGTCATCATAATTCAGGGGAAATAGCCTTGTCCTTTACCTAGATCTATAATATGTTCTATCTAATGGCGTGTGGCATTACGCAACATAATTCGAAGCTCGCCAACAATTGACTTTACCCTTTTGAAGGCGAATTCGTTTTTCAGCTTTGTTGGACTATCCAATGCATCTTTAACGTTTTATGCACTAGTGAAGTAATCACAAGATTCAGTACTCACGTCAAATTGTATGACTAACCTTTGACATTAAAAAATGTTCTCATTAATTTGAACGAAAACATTTATTATCGTACTTAACTCATGGGTACTGTCTGATTACTTCAGATATCTGAAGAATTCAAATAAATGCTGAACCGCCATACCAGCTGTTACGATACAAGCGATACCGCGCCCAATGAATATTCAGACCTATTTTTAAATGAATTGATAACGTGTATTTGAGCAAACGTCTTAGCTCGTTTATCCCGCTTACTCCCATTCAAGTCGCCGGCGCTATCTTCAAAAACTTCACCACCAGTTATACATCACAGCTGGTAGCTTAGATGAGCGAGATGGCGAAATAAAATGGATGATCTTTTATGATGTACACGTGAACATAGCTCAAAATTGGTCAACAGATGGAGCGCCGCAATGTGCCTCAAGCGCTAATTTCTAATTTTGAGCATATATACCCCATAAGTGTTCAGTGGTAAATATGAGTAAGGCTAGCTTGTCAAAAGCAAATGCTTTTTCTAATTTTCGGCGCTATGTCTCTCTATCCACTATTTTTTACAAGATGGGAATACTTTTTGCAGTTATCTCAATTCGCATATATATATATAGAGAGAGAGAGAAAGGGAGACTACTGGTTTTCTTGAAGATGAATGAGAATGCCATTAAGGTATATAAATTAAACTTTATTTAACTTGGCTTAGTTTTAATTTAAAAATTTCAGACTGCTTACTCATGTTAATGCTGTGTCGTAATGCGGGTGGTCTATTGTAAAACCCTGACTAAGAACTGCACCCCCCCCCCCCCGTTCTGGCTTAACCTTGCCTGGATGCGGCGGCCTCAGATCAGACTCCTTGTGACTTTATCGTTAGCCCACTAACACGATCTTCCTTAGAAAGATTCTATGAACTTTTCCCTGTCGACCTTAACGCATTCCACAAATTTGAACCGGAGAGCTCCCTGGAATTTTGAACAACGTGTCGATGATTTTGTTTACTTGACCAGGATTCTTGTCTTATCTATTATGCATTAAATGTAAAACAGCCTCCGGTGCAAAGCCTTTCGAAAATATAATAATAAAATCGTTCTATTCGTCGTTCAGATGAAAAAAGCTTACTCGCATGCAAGCCATACACCATTACTGTCGCAGTCTTGAAGCTTTCTCGGAGTTCCAAAGCTACATTAATAAAATAAACATGATTTGGTTGCTGCAAGCAGCCTGACGGCCCTTTGACCTATAACAAACAAAGTTTTCGATTGAAATGTCGTTGTGGCTCAGGTTCTCTGTCAAAGTCCGGAAAGCTAAACTCTGGGAAAGATCTAGAACTGGCTACTTTTGTGGAGGGCGGCAATTTTTGATTAGCTGACCGCCATATACATATGGAATATCTTCGCCGAAAAGCTTTGCCTTTCCGCCTAGAGATAACTAGGTATGTGTCTAGATGGAATAGATGGTCAGCCAAAGCACACGCCACGTACTGGCTCGTGTCGACAGACTGAGTTTAAGATGGGGTATTCCTTCGTTGAATTCATATTCGACTATCTGCCATCTTCTTTCGAACTGACATACGTCGGCGTCTAGCCAGTAGTAGCATTGGTCTGCATTGCAGTCGGGAAAGAGATGGTCAAAGTTTACCAAACGTGTTTTGTAACTAATAGCCTACTATTATGCAGAAAGATTCATTCTTTGAATGCCACGTCTTACTGTTTAGGTCGTTTTACTGCTTACTCCGTTCTGCATCGACAAGCATTCGAAATGTAAGGCAAACATGTAAACAGAAGCGGTAATCTAGAATAGTAATCAAACCCGTACCAGAGTGTGTGCATTTAAATCTTCGCCATAATTCAAGACCAAATCAATGTAAAATGTATGATTACCAAATTGTTAGCGGTATACCCAACAGTATTAACGACCCTATGCGATTTATATGTTAAACACTAATATTCTAATACAAGAGAAATCAGCCATGTTACGTATATTAGTAGTTATTGATGAATTTAAGTCAACGTGCTACATTACCGTAAGCTTTATGACGTATTCTCACAGCTGCGATCTGACCGCTCGAGGGAGGCCACTTAACGATACGATTGGACAATTGTGAGATTTCCAACTGGCAAATATGGTATACAGTTTAAGCTTTTCATCAATACACTTACCTAAAACGGTCACACTGGAAGCGTCGTGATCTAGCTGGCTTATGCATGTCTTCTTGGATGCGTTATCATGGTCAACATGAACATCTGGCTATCACTAACAACTTAAATTTCAGCACTGACAAATGGTTACCACACCGCTTCATAGCTCTCTTGGGTAAAAACCAAACTGAGAATGAAGTACAACTACTCTAAGCTTACGGGATCGAAGTCCGCGATCTAATAGATAGGTTTATGAAAAGACGTATCGATCTTTACTGCTTTAGTTATAATTCGGTAGGTAATAATGCTAAAAGAAAATCTGCATACATTGTACACAGATTCTTTAGCGCTTTTTTAAAAAGTGAACTTTTGGTAGCTCAACTAACAAGACGTTTGTAAGGCAGGGATTATATTGCTGCTTCGCATTTTGTGCGAGTAGCCGTTGACAGCCTGTAGTGGGAGCATTGGTTGTCGTTAGGAAACCGCCGCAGCGATCAGGTCCGCTCGTACCTGCCTCATAAAGACACCTATTGATGTCTGACAATAGCTAACGACGGTCAACCTTGGCACTTCATCGACTCAAAATGGGCAAGAAAAAGGAAACAGGCAATTTATAGGATTTTCTGAATACGGAAGTTCCTTTCGTTGGACCTTGATTCATCTTTAGTTGTTGACAGAATGTTTTGTAGTATGTGCATGGACGGATACAGATTCTGCTGGAGACCTACGAGTCCCTCTAGGAAGAGTAAAGGGAGAAGTTCCAAATCAAAAGTTACGAACTTATTTTCGATTTTTTTTATCGAACAATCCGCATTGCATGTGCTTAGAAAAAAAAGTTGCATGTTTTAATGTTGTGACAATCCGCATTTGCTTCTTCGAAGACTGATTACCGTTATAATTGTATATTAGCACATAAGATAGCATCAAAGCTAAGGTAACGTCTATTACTTGATGGATCGCAGCTGACATATTACAATTATTTTTAAACAATATCTGTTTTCGAATCTTAGAGCCTTTGAAAACATTGGGTCCTGACATTGGGAAATGTTTTCGATAAAAACAAGAGTACGCCTATTTTGTCATCGTTTAGAATCATTAACGAGTAGAAGAATAACAGATGTCTTAAATAGGATAAGCGTCGTATTACTAAATCTGCTAGCACTAACTTGTAATTAATGTGGATACCCTACAAAGTCGCCTCGGGCTTCTCTTAAAAACTATTTGCAATATAAGAACGTACAATGCAATTAGGAGTAGGGGTCAGGTTTACCTGTCAGTGAAATTTTTAACATCGTTGCCGTTTTTAACTACATAATTATTACATATGAGGGATGATTCATGCGCTAGTTAATCTTAAATTCCCTGTACCCCTATATGAAGAATCAAATGACTAAAATTCGATAAATCGTATTGATGGTTATTTTTCATTAATTATGTATGTGTCTTACGCCAGTATAACTTAGGACACGAACTGGTTGGCACAGAGAATTGTAAACCTTGTTCAATACAGCGAATCAATCAAGGTATATGCGCTTAATAGGTAAGATAGAAATCGAATTAAGAGTGTAGTTTAGAGTCTGCTCGGATGTATGCCCCTTGCGCCAACGTATCAGCTTTTATTGTAAAAAGCTATAGTAGTAACTCAGGTGTGCGCAACCAACTCAACCAGCAATTTCTTGATTTTATAGACTCTATGAGTATAAGTATGATTGAGTAACAGGCGCGTTCGCCATTGTCCAGTGCCCTTGTACATCACTTGTCCTTTGTCGTTTCATTTCACTTCGAACAGTCCTACATATATACAGTTACATATGCATACTTGTATTCACATTGGTACCAACTACGAGGGTGTCTGAAATCGTACGTGCATCTTTCTTATCAAAATGTGAATTTGAAAGTGAACACTGAAATATATATCATATTTGCCTTCGTTATCGACAATGACCTTGTGGCGCTCATCGAAAGGTATCACAGCGGTATCTAAACGATGGGGTGTTTAGAGGCTTCAGGTAAAAATTGTAACAACTAGTTGCTACCTAAGTTGCCGTCCGCACAGCGACAAGCGAATTTTGGTCAAAGTTCGGAGTCATGGCGACGCTCTGATGCACGGGAAGTGCTGCACGTATGAGATCAGCGGGCAGGCGAAGGAGATATGAAAACTTGACTTGCCCATATCGACTCAAAACAAACAGTAGCAGAAGGTGGCTTCATCAACCAACCGAGCGAGCGACTGAGTAGGTTCCCAACACACGGACCTAGTGGACAAAGAGACATAAGGACCGCTCAGCGACCCACTTCATAGGTTGAGGTATCAAGGCAACTTGAAAAGTCAGCTGAACTTAGCCGTTGGCAGAAACAGGAGCGAGCGTGTTTAGTTCTTGTAGAAGTCGAAAAACGACGATTAAATCTCATGTCTTTCCGTTTTTATTGCCCGTCTAACTAATTACTGTGTAGTAATTGCTTGTTAACATTTCCGATTTTCGATGATAACTATTCAGTAGTTGAAGTGAAAATCAAAACATGACGTGGTGCTTTAACTCAATGTCTTCGAATAGAAATTGATGACATATTAGCCAGAATCACGAGCATGACCCACCATCCGATGCGTCGCAGGCACCTCCTGTAGCTCAGGTTACCCCGGTCATAGTACAGATCACAGCCTTATTAATACATTAGGTCCAAGATCCTCAAATAGCTGTAGTGGCTTCTGAGGCTAATAGGTCATCTACTACATAAATGGGAAAGGATTTCGATACTAATAAGAAAGTATTTTTAGATTCCTGTACTTGTTGAAAATATGGTCTGTTGAGGAACCGCTGCAGTAAACTAGCAGAAGTCCATCATTGTCGCGATTCGATTCGGCCTTCAGATTCGCACAGATCAGTGAGTTGTACCTATCGAGTATAATATTTGTTTACGTAATATAGGCATGTAAGTGTATCGCATGTAGAACATCGATTGGCCGATTCTGAAATCGTCAGGTCACCATTTAAGTAAGCCCTCCACCGGAAAAGCATCGGCGAGTTTAACTGCCACCAACATAGGAAATCGCTAAACCACTGAGAGAGGAGTTTCGGGCTTAAAACCAGTTATATATTCGTTTAATGAAGGTCAAAAAATGTAAGCGCTCGTCTGATTCTTAGAAAAATGTTTATACGTATTGGAACATTGTAATCGTTGGTTCATTAGGGATATTTGCTAAAACTTATATTTCTGTAGTTTGCTATATATATATATATATATATATATATAGGTTTTTTGAAGCTTGATATACCTGTGAAGTGTGTGTAAGCTGAATCATAAATTTCGGTGCATTTTAACGAAGGACAACATTATCGACGGTTAATGTTACTGTATTTGTCAGTAATTTTTTTCTTAACCATTGAAGGACTCCTGGCACACGCTGCAGACTGCAACGAGATTGACCTCGTAGTTCTCTTCTCCAATGTATGTGATTTAGTCTGATCAGAGGATTTTAGCAGGAATTAGCACCAGCAATTTCAACCCTAGCTCCCTCTCGTTCAAGCGGCTAATTTAAATAAACCGTTAAAAACAAACCGTGTGTCTGTGGTCATCGTCACTCAGTCTACTGATATTCTAATCGCAGATAAGCAATATTTATCCTTTCTCTTATAGGAGCGTTAAGCCAGCACCAACCATTGGATTTTATTATACTTCACACAAACGCTGATAACGTCATAAAGATTCAATAGTTACTCAACTTTCTGACAATTGCGAGTGCTTATCCATTGCCAGCTTATATGCAATCAAACCTCAAAACCACTGTAGCAGAACAAAGAAAAAATATATTTTCATCTTTTGCTCATGCGAAAAATATTTCCGTTAGGCTATTTTTTTTTACATATATAAAGACATTACTATGCATTGACTTTATATACTTATAGTGGATTGCTCATTATTATTGATCCGTTAGGCCGCTGTGTTGCACGCCTTTTTATACTAACTTCATCCATTATAATCACTTTATGCGGACTAATTTTGAAAAGGCTCTTATACGTGCGCCAAGTCTTCATATCAGTATCTGAAGTGGGCCTTTATTAAAGCATTCGCGTAAATTTTATATGTACGGTGCACAGCTACGCAAGCAAAGGCTTCTGGCCCAAAGATAAGTGCTTTAGGCACTCGTTAGCTTTCGTCTTATATATAATCAATTGTAGTTACAAACGCCGCATGCGTAAATATTGTGCCAAAGTTCATACTTCAGTCATACCTTGCATTGTTTTTCATTTCGCATTTGCAGATGCGCGAAATTGACTAGCTAGTTGACTTTGTGGTTTGTTCTCAATTTATATGAATTTATTGTGGATCTATTGTTGTTGAAGTTATTCTGAACAATAGTAGAGGAAGGAAATTAGAAAAATACGCAAAAAACACACTTGAAAAGAGATACAAATGGACATGTCACAACTAGTATTGCATCGGATGGCTAGGCTCCAGCATAAAATTGGTCTATTTCAAAGTTCGACCCGGGTATCATATACTTCTAAGTTCAGTCGGACACTTGCTGTCGTGTTATACATTTTTTTCAAATTGGTTTTCGCAATTATTATCCATAGAAATACTCTGTTCTTTTGAGACTTCGCATTTACCTAGTGTTTCTCTTTCTGTTTGGCCATGTTGGCTCCGAATACGGCTCCTATAATTTGTGATTACAATAAAACTCCTGCAGCAAGCGGCTCTGATGATAAGCGCGCTACCTTGAGATCTCTCTGGGTCCCACAGCAGAGTGATGATTCTCTACGTGGCTTTCGAATAAGTATACAGAGCGGTGAATTGCCTAAGTTTGTAGATTCTGGTCTGACAAGTTCCTAATAAATTCCACTAATTTCCTCGAATTCAGTATGCCGACATAAATGAGCATATGAGGACTACTTTAAAAATAAAGTAACATCTTAAGCAATTATGTCGCAGACAAGCTTACAGCCACGTAAGTCTATTCGTGTATATGCAAGAAGACTAACATAATTTTTTGTAGATACTATTGCAACTGCTCTGACTGCTCCATATACAGATTCGGTGTCTTCCGAGTCGACAGACTACTAAAGTTTGTAACGCTTTGCTCAGATAACGTGGTGCACTGTCGTACAGAAAAATCCCCCACCGATAAGACAAGAGAACAGCCGTGGTCTCCGGCCACCCAAAATAGTCACGGTTACATTGGCCGTGTGTTGTTCCACCCCAGCGCCGAAAGTCGCCCGCTCATGCTGCAATGAAGAATCTTTTGTCAAGGTTGGACGTCAGCTGATCAAGCATTTTTCAAAATGTATAAATAAACGTTATCATATTACTATTAGAATTTTAGGATGTTAACATGTATCTATAGAAGAAAACTTTAAATTTGTAATTACGCCGCTTTGTTTAATTGTGAATTAAATTTTTTGGACATTCCGGAAACACCTGTGGCACAGAATCAATAGGGAGACCAAACAAAATACATTCGTTAACCCTTTGCGAAGCTCATCGACTCTGTGATTGAAAAGAGACTGTGTGCGTAGCATATAAAAATATATATTTCTCAAGTTTACTTGGTTCCCCTATAACTGGTTTCTGTTAATTTAAGAGTTTATGACTTGTTACTTTATGCCGTAAGCATTTATCTAGCTGTTACGGCGAGAAAATGGGTATTCGATATGTACATTGTGCGGACGTGTTAAGTGTCCTGCGTTCTCATGCGTGAGCTTTCTAAGTCTTGACGTATCTTTTAACGGAGGGTTTCTAGTGCCATTAGAACTGTCACCGTCACGTCTTAATATAGGTTCGTTCTAAAGCTCAAAAATGTATGGGTTTTTCGATTGATGACCCACTAGCCCAGAGTAGCACAATCACATGCATCCACTTCCCCTCACTTATTTTCATGTTGACTTTGTTTTAGTCTGATTAGGCTGATCAACCGTTTTTTTACGGTGGCAACGCATAACAACGACTATTTACACGTCCAGGGTTTTCTTCAGCGCTATAAAAGTTGTAACGGAAATCCAAAGAAAAAAAACAAAAATAAGTTATAAATCCACTTCTTAAATAACAGTGAACATGCGGTTATAAACTGAAAAAGCAGGTCAGCATGCTGTGATTTCAATGCCAAATGCCATAAAAGCTTCGGTTTTTGTTGCACTGAAATTGCATGAGCTCATTTTGTCATCAGGTAGAAATGTCAATGCAGAACAATCGCATCTTCAGTCTCTTGAATACGCCGAATGCTGTTTTTTGCTGTTGTACAGGATGTATACTTTATAATGGTAAATCACAAGCATCATTTAAGGTAGTCAGATATCTCCGAATAGGATGGGAGTAACTCAAGGTGAGACTGCAATGTTTCAGACGAAAATGTCATTCAGTGCCATTTTGACTAGGAGTATTCGACCGCTTATATTAATTCTGCGTCAGCTAATATCCTAAAATTAAAATAGCTGATAGCTGTCGTTTTTGTTTATCCACGAGTTTGAGCGCGTGTACCAACCGGACGAGCCAGCCACAGACAGGAAAATGTAACTGTGAATTTGCAAAGAAGACTTGTCTACGAATGACTATATAGTCTTCATGTCACTGAATAACAGCCTATAATGAACAAGAGTTAACTTCTCAACGTTCGAATATGAAAACGAAGGTTTAACAAGCTATCGTGTCTTGCGACACTGGCATACTCCGATATAGATATATAAATGTAAGCTCTGTTTAAGGTCTTTATTAGTTATTACGTATACGCTTTTACAGAAATATATATGCACATTTCTAACTGTTTATACCTCAACGCCAGGTCCCAAGCTGCGCTGTCGACGCAAATTATTTATGCCGGTATGCTTACTGGGCGTTCGAAGGTGGTCTGCAATTATGCCATACGCCTAACTTCGTCAAGTTAGTGCGAGACAGTGCGTGCCGTTTGATGAAAGACTTAAAGGCAATATTGGGCATAAAACTAGAAACATAGGGAGTACGCATGCGCTCATTTTCGGTATGTCCTATATTGGATAGTAATATAGATAGCAATAGCTGCGAAAATTGTTGATTATTGAGTAATAGTCGAAACTGCCGATGTAATGAAGTCACACATGTTTTTGAAGAACTAACCTTGAAGTAAAAGGATTGCTATATTTGATATCGTGATACTGCCATCGTTGATTTAGTAGGCTAATGAACACCGACGAATGACTCTCACCGGACTGAATAGACCGGAGCAATAGTTTCAAGCTAAAAAATTTAATTTCGCATTCAAAAAAATGTCTCTAGATATATCTTTTTCTTTTGTTATTCGTCGATCACGACATAATTATGAAGAGAAATCTTTTGCTTTGGACAATATGCAGCTATGAAGTCTTAACGAATACATTTGATGCTCAGCGGTGGCTCCTCATTACAAAGAGTACTTCTGTATACATTTTAGTTATTAGTAAATTATCATCAGCAGGATATAGTCTCGATAAATCTGCGAGCAAGTGAGAAATTCTATGAATCTTGTCTTTTTTGTTCTTATAGTGACAGTAACTAAAGTCGTGGAAAACAACCTTGGAAAGAAAATTGGCCAGCAATAACACTAAACGGTACTACCACACGACCCCGGGGTTGGTGCCAGGATTACAAGGCGTGAAATGAATGCTAACACTCCGAAAAAGCAAACGTTTGTAACTCAAACGTACTTTTATGTGGAATGTCACCTATAATACCTACTCGTAACACGCTTCTAAAGTACTAACACGGTTGTTAAGGATGTGTAACGGACCACGTCTATTACGATACTCAGCTTTTATGATTTTCTGTATTTCGCTGCACTGCGTGCTCCTTACATCTAGTAAACGTTCAAATACATTTTAATAATTAGCACTAACAACGTTACGCAAAATAGAATTAGTGTAGAAAATTAATTCATTCACTAACTCTGAACGGAAACTCTTTAACATTTTGAATGGCTCTGTACGAAGTTATAGCCTCTAACAAGGGAAAAGGATTAGCTTGAAGCGGTTATCAAAATGATGCTTCATTTACGCAGATTCATTCAGTAGTTTCGACGTTTTAGAAAACAAAATGGTACGACAAACAAACTGGGTTCTCCCATTTCTCCTTTTCATTATTCGCAAATGTAGCCCGTTAGCAAAATAGATTACCCCTAAATTTTACCAGTAAAAATGAATTTCCATCAATCGCTTTCAAACAATCCAGTCGTCAAAATGAATCGAGGCCAAAGAGCGAAGCTGTTAGCAAACATGCGCCCGTAAGCTGCAGGCTATTATTAAATACACGTCACGGCCTCATGATCCAATATACATCAAATGGTTAGATCACCTGTATCGATAATAGCGAGCGACGCCTGAATTATATATAATCGATCAGCACTAAATATGGTAAGGTGCTTAGTTATCTTAAACGTAGCGTTGGCAAACAATAGATATAGTTAGGTAAATAATACGCATAACAAAAATGATAATTTGTTCTCCCTTGCATTAATTCCATAGTTACCCAACTTCCATGAGATCTGAACTGGCGCTATTTCTGCCTATTTCTGTAACTGTAAATATAATGAGTATTATAACGTTTATAACGTGGCATATGTTTATTTTAGTGAGGCTATTTCTTTGCATGATCGTTCATGGTGTACGGTGCTTCTAATGCACTAAAAAAAATAATTACTAAAAAGAAATGAATAAACAAAAATCATGTCTAGTAATTAATTTATCCCGTTGATATGTCCCCCAACTGTGTCTGCGCAGATTTATGATATAGAGATGCGTAGATGAATGGATAGTAATTATTTTATTTCCTTATTCATGTATAATCTTAAATGAAATTATATTTTATGTATTCCTTCTTTTGATTGAAGTTCAAGTTTGTTTGCGCTTCTTAGTTCGTATTTCTCATATCTAACCAGAAACAATCTAAATAGATATATGGCCTTAACGGCAATCGTCCTCATCCGCTGCCCCTCGCTTGTCGTTTGGATTCAGTTTGATGAGGTCGTCGATACGAAGAATGGTGATAGCGGCCTCGGTTGCGAACTTCAGGGATTTGATTTTGCTCATCGTTGGCTCGAGAACACCGGCTGCGCGATTGTCACGTACGCCGCCTTCGATCAGATCCAGACCGCTCCATTTGTGGGCACCGTGCTGTTCAGCATTCGTCTGCGCCGAGTTATGGTACGCACGGAGTTTTGCGACGAGATCGGTGGCATCCTTAGCTGCATTAACAGCCAACGTTTTTGGAATAACAAGGAGTGATCGGGCAAACTCAGCTACGGCAAGCTGTTCCCGCGAACTCAGTAGAGTGGCATATCCTTCAAGGTAGATAGACAGTGCGGCCTCAACGGACCCACCACCAGCCACGACGGTCTTCGACTCAAGTACACGCTTGACGGCACAAAACGCGTCATGCACAGAACGTTCGACCTCATCGACCATGAAATCGTTGGCGCCACGTACAATAATGGAGGCAGCTGAGTGAACTGAAGTAAAAAAACGGGTCGAAAGCGTAAGATTCACATAATACATTCGTCGAGTCGAGCATTTTTACACTTGCCAGGTTGTTATCCTGAACCGCTTTCACTCTGTTAAGACTTGTGATGTTGAGGAATATCACTTCATTTAGAATAAAGAACAAATTCACGCATACAAACCACTGGGCCTCACATACCCGATTGCAAATGCCATAACCACTCTGTGTATGTCAAATTTCGTCTACTGTTTTTGGTCGACTGCGAGTTTTGATGTGTTGTTAAACAAGTTTGGGCTTTCAAACGTCACTTATAAATAGCTCGGGCTAGGAACGTAAGGTAATTATACAACAACAATCTGCTATTCTCGTTTTACAAAGCTGAAGTTTACTTACCCTTAGGTTTCTTAATGAGAATGAGTTGATCGTCGCAAATTCGCTCCTGAGCAACTGTTTCCGCTTCTCCGAGCATAGCAGCTTCGAAGGTCTCATCACCTTCGAGGTTTGACAGACTCGTCAGCAAACTGGCTCCAGTCGCCTTTGCAATACGACGTAGATCCTGCTTCTTGCAACGTCGTACAGCCATAGCTCCTGCCTCAACGAAGTACTTCAGGCACAGGTCATCAATACCTCCAGTCGTAAGGATCACATTCGCTCCAGCGGTGAGAATCTTAGCGATACGTTCCTTAGTGATGTCCATCTCGCGCTGTCTAATAGCCTCAAGTTTCTCTGGTTCACTTACCAACACTTGAATACCCATTGGCATCTTGGCTTTTTGGAGAGAGAAGTCTAAACAGGCGATTTTCGCGTTGTTTACAGTCTTCGGCATTGCCTGTGAAGCAATCGTGCAGTTAAGAGCATAACCGTGCACAAGTACTGATTCCCGTGTCGATGCGCCGTGGGCCTTCAGTACGTTAACGGTCTTGATGGGGTACTTAAAGCCACCTTTACCATCACTGGCTTTGATAGCTTGGGCAGCTTCAACAACCATTTTTGCAAAGAAGTCTGAATCAGGACCTATAATTTTAGAGGACATTGCGGTTTTAGCCACATTTACAAGACATTCTGGACCCACTTCCTCGACTGTCGTAGTGAGATGATCCTGGATAAAGCGGCAGGCCTCTTTACACGCAAGTCGGTAGCCGGCAATAATAGTTGTAGGGTGAATTTTCTGTTTGACGAGTTCATCCGCATTTTTGAGTAGCTCAGCAGCAATAATAACCACAGAGGTTGTTCCATCACCAACCTCTTGGTCTTGCAGATCAGCCAATTCACAAAGGACTTTTGCTGCTGGGTGCTCCACCTCAAGCAACTTCAGAATAGTGGCTCCATCGTTCGTAATTGTTACATCCTGAAAATATATATACAGATATTAAACGAACATCACAATTTGATTTCAATTGGTGTGGTGTTTTTTTGCAACACGTAAACCCGCAGACATTTGGTTAACACTGACTTCAAAGTTGTAACACCGTTATCTATTATATAGCATAATCTACAGACATGCCACTAGTTCAAGTGAAGCCGCATAACATTTAGGTATAATTGTTTCGAAGAAAACAAACGAACACCTCGAACGACTAAAAGTGTATTACTTACACCGATATCGTCGACCAGCATTTTGTCGAGGCCCACAGGGCCCAACGAACTCTTGACAATGTTAGCGATCGACGCAGCTGCCATCACTAAATGAAAAAAAGATAAACTCGATTGTTTCAGTTAACATATGGCCGTTTTTAAAGTTTTTTTTTCTTACACGTAATACTGATCCATCAGTTTTATGCGTTTCTTACCACACAGTAACAAGCATGCATATACATAGATCGTATTATATGACAAATTAAACCTGGTCTGCACTCTCACGCTTCGCTTTGTACATTGAAAGAGGAAAAAATATCTGCCATAAAGTTGGCTGCCAAAGCTTAAGAGAATACGACTAATTAAGTTGCCTTTTCAGACACACAATTTAATGAGAAGAACATTTCTGAAAAACAACTATATAGAACTAATAAATAAAGGGTTATATTAAAAATGCTGCTTCCTGTATTTAACGCGCACTATTTAAGTAATTGATCATTTGGTAGTGGGTTTAATAGTATATTGCCTACATATAATGTACGATCGTCCGGTACAGTGTTGACCTTTTGCGGATGGTATGCATTCGTAGAAACATTTGTCAGATTTATCATTATTTTTGGCTGACAGCACAGTCATAACACTTATCTCAGAAGACTAAACATCCATGCAATTTTTTAAGCTACATGTCTAGTCCATTTGAATTACAAATTGACAGAACATCAATTAGTTTTCAGTTTTCAAAATATTCAATAAAACCCTGTGACAACTATGCTCTTGGCATAACTGGAAATAATTCTAAACCATATACTGTTTACCGTAATACTCGCACAACAATTTTAACTAATGACAAGCTAACCGCCACAAAAGATTCGCGGTACCGAACCTTATATATATATATATAATACAGAATCAATTTTTTAAATTTCACGTGCGATAACTATATTCATATTAAGGAATGACTCTCTGAGAGATACATATCAAAGGGAATTATCATAGGACCAATCCATGGCTATTGCTTTCAACCAGGAGTCGGCAGGCGACCATCCCAGCACTGTCTTTGAAACACCCCCGCTTTTTCCTACGTTAGTCCTCCTATCATTATACATTGTGTAATACAGTACGCCTGTCTTCCTGCACTGTGGTTTAACTGAAAGTTAAGTATGCCTTACATTAACGCAACTTTTTAGTAGCGCACCGCACGCTGAGCCTTAGTTGGCGTCAACCGCGCCTTCTTATAATTCCAACTGTCCGATGCCCATATACGGGCTTGCCTTACCCATACACAGCGAGAAAACAAGCCTATACTTTTCATATGCTTACAGTCACGATCATATAGCGCCTAACTCACCTATTGATATTAACACATAGTCTTGTATCACTAGTAACCGCAAATATTTATTTCATCAAGGCTTCAATTCAAATCACGGTATACCGGTACACGTGCCGCCACTGAACCTATCATCCTGACGAATTCAGTAGTACAAAACAAACCCCGGAATCGGAACGAGGCTCCCACAGCTACTTACCATTTTGAGTTCTCACTGGTTCACCCGTTGATCGGGTGCCGCTGACGGCTAAAGCAGCTGTCGCATTTCCTGCCATTATCGTTGAGATCTTCAAATATCTATCGCTTAGAGTTGACTCGCGTCGATACAACGCAACGAACGTTCCACCGCACCACTCACCACACGCGTAAGATCCTCAGTGTACATCAACATAAAATCGCAGACGATTTCGCTTCTTCTAGATTGTACTGTGCTGTGGCATGTAGTCCATTAACGGCGGGTTCGAATATACGACGATAATGGACACGCGGGAGGTTTCAAATCAATCTAATTTTTCTCAACAACACAATAAATGCTGCGCTTTTGATTGTGCGTGCTATGGCAATAGGTGTCTATTGGGCGGTTGGTCTGCAGGCTGTCGTGCGATTCGTCCCCTCCGATTTAGGTGCTGTATCGTTCAGTGCATATTTTTCTGGCGCAGCAGCTGTTCCAAAGAGAGCATTCGATGATTACGAAGAAATGGTAGCAGACGACAGATTTAAATAGGTGATGACTGCTCACCGTACCATAATATCGCGCTTCTTCATGATGGTTGATGCGTCAATGTACAGTGCCGTTGGTGGGTGAGCTGATCACCGCTACCAGAAAAACTCCAGATAAACAGCGTTAATGACATTAATATTAGTTGTTTACTAGCAAAACTGCGGTAACGCCCAGACTGTTGTTGAGCGCTATTGTTGCTAGCGGCAGCGCGAATGTACCTGTGCAAAGAAGATCAGTATTAATTATTGAGGTACAACGATGAGTACAGCAGCAATATACTGGTGGGGAGTAATGTCACAAGGCGCGCGAGTGGCGCGGCAACGGCTGCCGATAGGCAGATGTTACGGGTAAGCGGACAGAGCTTTGTTTTGGTCAGTTTGGAGCACGTTGATATAGTCACTAGGACTGGAACTCGCTTCCAGGAAAATATTTACAGCTAAGAGATCCATCCGGATGTATGTATTGTTGACGCTGTCTGAAACAAAGTTTGGAATAGTTGTTTATTGTCTTACTTTGACATTTGGAACTTCGCTAAAACTTTAATTTAAGGTATGTGGTCTCAGTCATTCAGTGATTCTGTTATTACAGGATATTATTACAAGAAACACATTATCTTACGATTGAATAACCATGTTAAACAAAATTGTTTCTTTAAAAGGTGAGTCAATTTTGATGCTCCGCAGGGACTTTATTCAACGAAAGCGCCTCCCCAGTTTTTTTCATGATTCTTTTCTAGATGCGATAGAAAGCAGGTCTGTCAGTATTTTGTATCGCTATAAATGCTAGTACTGTCCCGTTCCTCAAGTGCCTGATTCTTCTGTATCAATTTGTGTGCTGTGAACTATAAAAATAACGGTTAAATTACAAATTAGTAAACGTTCTCTTTAAGCGAAGTAAACAAAATAATAGCGATGAATATTTCATCTTTTTATTTGCCAATTGAACTTTTGTTCTGCGAACTATATCAGTAAGCTGTATGTTTTAATCAGACACTAGTTAACTTTTTTAGGTTATGAGTTAATAACAAATATTTTTTGACACTTTTTTCATTTTCATAAACATTTGGATCTAGTTGTTGACCTAACTAAGAGTTGACTGCAACCTTGGTCTCCCATTTATTTCTATTCCTAACTGAGGCGGTCTGTAGAAGCACTTGCGCTTTTAATATTAATATTTTAATATTAATGTAAAGTTTTTACGTTATTTAAATAACTTCACAATATTTGAAAAAGCAATCATACGAAAAGACACTGTAGCTCTGTTTATATTCCGCTATGGATTCTTTGCAACTATAAAATTACTGTATTTATCTGGAAATGCCAAATTTGTATCGAGCTTAAGAATTGAATTGAGCCCGTATTTGGTAGCCCATGTAATTTACCAGATACAATTTTTTCCAATGTTAAAAGCCCTGAATGCTCCTCGTCTGAGAAGGCACCATTGGCCATTTTCAAAGGCATGTCCGAATGTCGGGAGTTTTCGTTCGATATAATAGTCTTTTTTTATTGTAGTAATTTGGACATAGGGTTCGAGTGTCAATATCCTTAAATTACTTGTATTTACAGTCAATTGATCAAACAAGATCGGCACTTGATAGCATATTATTCTGCCGGTCTCGGCCTTTCAAGTAAAATGCCTTCCGAATGCATTACAATCGTTGTTCTTCTGGTGAACTCACCAGTATTTGCATCACAATAGAAACAATTATTAAACTTAATTAATGCTAAATTTTAAATTGGTGTCTATTACTTTCGACATTGTAAGCTATGCTAAAATGTTGTTGTATATTGAAAAGGCTGACAAGAGGCACTACTATAGATACTAATAGCATTTAATTTTACGTGGCGCTTCGCAGTTGGTACACTTACATGTAATGAGATGGCCGCTAAAACACTCAGCGAGATTCACAGACCTGGGAAAAAATGTTACAATATCGATGGTATGAACTTGCTTGTTGTAGCATGTATATACCCTATTTTTTCCCATTTCCTTATTTTCTAAATTGTTTACATGCAATGACATAACAAGCTAAAATACGCTTCTAGCTATCTCTATGATCTGTAACCTATCCAGAGCGCTCAGTGGAGCAGAGTTACCGATTTACTGAATGAGCTTTTTTAAGGTAGTAGACAAGGTGTGAAATGGAGTTGAGCATACTAATTATCATTTCTAGAGTATTTTTTCTCTTTCATCATGGTCTTTGACTCAAAAATGCTTCTCACAAAAGTGAGCTTCATATTTCACTATATCTAGATCTAATAGGTTAGTATAGGTTGTCTGTGTTTGCTTTGATGTTATTCAGTGCCCACTAACTGTGCGTTTTCAGAAAACTATTTCGAAGACAACTGTAGCTTAAACGAAATAATTTACTGTATACAAAGCACGACCAAGGGTCAAGAGTGTGAAAAAAAATATGGACCATGATTAAAAAATTCTCACAAAGAATCATCCAAACGTTTATTTGTGGAGTAAACAGTATTGTCTCTAAGCCGTATAAAGTTATCACATTGCTGAGTACATAAGTAATAACCTTCGAAAAAGTAGTGGAAGCTTACACCACCCTCTAACATTATGGCTTTACACTGATAGATGGAGTGGCCCGATTTGCATTCGGGCGCATCATTACTCGGGTCGTCGATCGCATTGCGAACACACTGCTGAGAATCATGGTGGCAAGCGCCTTTGGGCGCTAGGTTTAAGCGGTGTTGTCCTAGGAGGCACCCTTTATGCTCACTATCGACGTCGTCCATTAGTGGGTGAGTATTTCAGCGTCGCTGAATGCTCGATTCATGTCAGTAACTGAGTTGTCATCGAAAGTTTTATGAAAGTATTTAATAAGGTAATATTATGTCTATAAAAACACAATTGTGTTGTATGAACGTATGAAGTTCATGGTTAAAAACTGGAATGCTAACCAAAAATACTGCTCAAGGAAGATATTGTAAACGCCGCACGCTACGACATATTCCATCACAATTTGCATAAACGCACATAACATCTGGCAAATAAAAACCCAGCATAGCATATGAAATGGTAAAACTCGGGTACTGAGAAATGTATAACGATATTTCAGTTGATTTTATTCGGCCCTTTTTAGGTTTTATCAGTCATTGCATCTATGTAATTAAGTGGAGATCGATCTAAGCTATTGGTTTCCCCTACATATCGATGAACTCCAAATAAGCAGAAAATATAAGAAAATATAATCTGCGTCTCAGATGCTCCACAGATAACGGTGTGCCATCTAATAGGTATACATATCTATTCAACGATAAGCGCTACAATCCGATAACGCGTTTTAGAAAAGCATATTTGCTTTGCTCGAGTTTTTCAAGTTGCGCCAACGAGAGGTGTTTCCGCGCTACCTGGATTTCTTAGGAAGCTACCGGGAACATTTACGTTTCAAAGAATGCCAGCGCCGTTTGTTGAGAAAGTCTGGAAAAAATTCGTGTACCCGTACTTTCCACCATCATTCGTCGCACATGTTTCGTAATGTACGCTGCAGAAGCTCTGCCGCACGACGCTGAAATCATCTTAGGTATATGAAGGCGTCGGTACCAATGAGACGGCCTCTATGACGGAATTTTAAACCTTCGTCTTGCGCGATCACCAGTTCCGTTTTATACATCTACAACGAAAGCTTTACGTGAGCTTGCTAAACATAAAACAGACTCCCTCCAGTCAAGATCGTCGGCATAAGGCAGCGTTTTGCCAGTTTTTTGCTAAATCTTGAACTCGAAAGGGCAAATTATTTAACAGTGGAAAGCAGCAATGGACTTAAGTTATCGCCCTGTACTATGGCAGTTGGTTAAACGAACGGTTTAACTCCATTATCTATTGTTCTCTCAAAGAATAGCCATGATTATATGCTGCGTATTTCGAGAAACGCCACACTGTGGAAGCGTTACTAAAATCTTCTCTTGCAGTACCAAATGAGTGACGACTTTGTGTCCAACCACTGGTTTTGGTTTATGACAGATACGATGCGACAAAGTTGTGTGTCGCATGCGGTAAGGGTGAAGCACCTTGCCCTTCCCCCCTCCCCCAGACTGTCTTTTTCCTTCAGGAGGACGCTAAGGCGCGTATCACCTCCGTTTGGGGCCTGGTGCCTTTGCTGTAAGCAGGCATTGAACCGACTTGTCCAATAGGGGAAAATATCAGCCGCACTGTTTAAGTATTTGTTATGGATAAAGTCTAATTTTGTCGCCTTGCTCGACTAAGCCTGCTCCAGTGAACGCCACACCTAGAACATGAAGAACTCCGCCTCCTGCGTCTTGCGTATAACAGGTGTTTGTTAACAAGAGCGCAGTCCGTGGAATGCCCTATTAGCACTGTGAAATTAATAGGACACGATACAAATACTCTTTGTGCAGCTATTCGTCTGGCTTTATTCCTACCTGTACCATTAACTTTATTTTTCTGTGGAATAAGGTATTGCTGACGGGCAGACGTGAGAATTCGTCCACACCTGTCTTTTAGGAAGTTGTAAGGAGGTCTCAGAGACATGTGTCGCGCGATTAGTTTCTCTGTCTAGCACAGCGCAGCAGAAATTAGCTTACAGCTCGTCTTAAATTATGAGGTTGTCAGCGTGACCATCGATAGGTTAAGGATGAGTTCAGCAACGTAGTCACAATCGTGGTCAATGAACTCGTGAAACCCGAAACAGGTTTCTTCGCTTGATTAGGTCCAACATTATCGATAAGCGTGCGTTCTCTTTTGCTAAGTTTCTACAAGCTGGAGAAACAATTTGATTGGTACATCTTTTATCAGCGTGCTCTCTGTTGAATTGTTTTCAACAATGTACCGAGTTCTTTCCGCTCGCAACTTCGACGCAATGGTCTCGCTCGATCACCGATCTCCCCATATGTCCCGCAAACGTAGGCAGAGAATAGTTAGCACCTTAATTTTTTTATTCCAGAGCTCACCTATATATGAGTAACTTGAAACTTTTGTTAGGTTCTTGAGAATTGGAGGGATGTGTTAACTTTAAGCTTAACAGCCGTTCAGAGTCATCCGTAAACACTGCAATACTCTAAAGTACACGCAACGAATGACAAACTGCATTAAAAGGAAGCAACGTCTATTTTCTTATTTCTGTGTCTCACCTCTGTTCTAAAATAAAAAAATTATCGAAGCTCAGTTTAGATGTACTAAATTACGGATAGTGCAGGAGTTCTATTTGCTGTATGAATGTGCCAGTAAATTTGAAGTTGAAATTCAATGTTGATACTTTCAGCTGCAACCTATTCCAAGAGGGTTCCTGGGGAGCGAGTCTTTGGTTACAAGGAGTACTCTGTTGCTGAAGTGGCAAAACATGTCACAAAGGAGGACCGCGTCTGGGTAACGTTTCGAGATGGCGTTTACGATATTACTGATTTTATTGACAAACATCCTGGAGGAGAGAATATTCTACTGGGAGCTGGCGGAGCAGTCGACCCATTTTGGGACATATACGGTGTACATAAGAAGAAGGAGGTACGAATATTCGACTCTACAAATGGAATAGAACATATGCGGAGTAGAATATCTAGCGCCGTTGCTGATTTTCTTTAACGATATCTACTGTAATAATGAGCTTTCAAAAGTAGTTTAGATGTTAAGTTTCCATAATTTTTTTCGTAAGTATGTTTTATGTGCACGAAAAGTATATATTAATGCTTTTTTTTTTACAGATCCTCGACTTGTTGGAAGAATACCGTATAGGCAATTTAGAGGAGACGCGTAGCTCATTAGAAACCATAAACGACCCATACGACAGCGATCCACCGAGGCATAAAGCTTTAAAGCCTGCTTCATTGAAGCCCTTTAATGCTGAACCACCGCTTCAAATCTTGGCTGACGACTTTCATACCCCAAAGTATGAAACTTTCAGTATTCGATTAACTTTCTCTAGTTCCAATAGATTATGCTAATATTGTAATCCGCAGACACTGGTGATAATGTTTACTTTACAGATTTTTATAAGATGATCAAGCTTAATAATGCAGCGGCTTCATTCTTATACATTAGCTTGTACACTGACGATGTAGGCATTTTTGAAAGAAATTATGCTTTCGTTTGTAGAGAGATATAATAATACACTACAAGTCTGTAAATGTATAATAGTGTACTAAACTTTGAAAATATTCTAAGGTATAGCCATAAACTTCAAATTACAATACAACACAGATTGATGCCATTTAACATTGATATACAACCTGGTCCAAACAGGTATCGAAAATTTAACTGCACATGCTTCAATTTTCTAAACCGCAGTTATTGTTTTTTTCGAAGCAATTATTATTCGCCGCTGAACTCAATGCAGGTGCGGTACCAATTTTTCCGAGTTGAGAATCGCTTTTAAACTCAATCGTATAAAAAAAGATCTCTCATTGTCCTTCTCAGATCTCCTCGATCATAGACAGATGTTTTGCCCAAAAGAACAGCATTATAAAGCCTTCTTAAAATACTTTAATACTACTCTTTAGTACGCCTGAATCTAGTTAATGTAGCCGCCCGTCCGGCTTCTCTGTAAGTGCCTTTTTCATGAGATAATTTTTGATGGGTATAAATTCACTCAAAATTCAGGTCTTTTGGCACAATCAATGCGATGAACTTTTTCGTGTTCAAAGGGCTTTTCAAAACGACCCGCCATGACTCGTGTAAGATATCATATTCTTCACCAATCTGTTCGGGGCTAGATTGGCGCGATACTATCATGGACGCATTTTTGCCTGTCATGAAACCGTATGGATGACGGGTACGCTCGGCAGTAACCCACAGCATGGTATTCAAACGCCTTCATAGCACTACGTACCAGCATTTGATTTTGTTTAAAAAGTTTAAAACGCCTACAAAGAACAACCTGTTGTTCGGATGCCCTAAGCTCTGACGTATGTACTGCAGACAGGCAGATTAATATTTCACAAGCCAGATCATATGGGAGAATTAACCAACAAACGAAGGATATTTTAGCAGCACTTTTGTGAATCCAGTATTATGTTGTGTTGTTTGGCCGTACCGCTCATTAGGTTGTTATGTTTACAAGTACGATAGTAATTGTAATGACATATTCTCTAAAACGAAAAAAAATTTGCTCATACATATATTCGAAGCGACTATATATATAGCGATATATCCAGAACGACTCCATTGTTGCCTTAAAAAGGATTATAATGGTTGTGCCTTTTTGGCATATACGTTCGTAAGAATATTGCTGTAAAATAACATTCTATAAGCTCTACTGTTCAACTGGGAAAATATTGTTATTTATGTATTTATGGTAATTTATTAAGTATGGTATTTATTTTGATAATTTTATTTTTAGACTTTAAAAAAGTCTAAACATTAAAAAAATGTTTAGTTATCTAATTAACTATCTTATTACCTGTTTAGTTATAGACGGGATAGGATAATTGCAGCGAAACAACGGAATGCCGAGAACATAACCTTCACGTATATTTTTAGAGATTAAACCTGTAAACACGAAGTACTAATACAGCACAGTCGAATAACAGAAGTAAGCTAAAATAATTATAAAGCTAGTTTAACGAAATAACTATGGTACGTTGACATTGTTAAGTAAAACAGAGCAATATAACAGCTACACCAAGCCTGTCTGCATGAGTGAGCAGACACAACCGTATAATAGGTTCGATTGGAACCATAATTAGTACAGGCAGCGTCCATCAGATATATACAGCGCGGGCTGTATGCACGAACATGTAATAAGCATTGAGCCTCGGTGTTCATGCTAATTAAGAGGGTGCTAAGGTGCTGTTTGAGAGTTATACTAATTAATATGATGATGATGATAATAAGCGTTTTTTACAATTGCGGAAATAAGATCATTCCTGATTTGCCTTCTTATTATTTCCAGTTCTCTTTTCTATGTTCGGAACCATTTGCCCGTCCCTCTAATTGATCCTTCAGAGTATAAATTAGAAATCGAAGGTATCGGCATAAAGGGCACGAAAGAATTGACCTTGGATGAGCTAAAAACGAAATTCCCGAAGGTCACGATCACGGCAACCCTTCAGTGCGCCGGAAATCGCCGATCGGAACAAAACAAGGTTCTTCATTGCTCAATGAATACGTTTTATGTTGGAGACCTTAGCTTCGTTTTATATAAAATGTTCGCTTATTTGAAAAACTAATTATGCGTTTCTGTACGATAAACTTAAAACGTGAAGGCTATTAAAAGTAATAATGAACGACTCTGTAAGTAAATGGCTTAATATTTGATGTCATATGATAAACTTTCAACCACACGGCTCTAATATCGCTTTCACATAAATATTAGAATTTTAATAAAATATTGACCAGTTTTGTCTATTAGTTCGCATTTCTGATTTTTCGGATCATGAAACTTTATTTTGGGTTCAAGCTTTAAAGGTGGGTATGTAGGACGAAAAGGAAGCGTAGTTACTAGACATTTTTTTTTCGCTAATGTCGAAAAGCTGCAAAAGTTTGTTTTTCACGTTCCATGAGAATTCTATAGCTACAATTTTAAAAGGACTCTTCGTCAAGAAATCTCAAGTGATCTTCGCCAAACTCGGAAAAGTCGAATAGCATATGCTTAATAAGTCGAAAATGCTATTTTTAAACTTCCCAAATCACATTTAATTATAACCGTCAGCTACGGATTTTTTGTCGTACACGCTACACCTAAGCTTGTGTTTCAATAGCCTTCTAAATTTCAGTCAAGTTAAATGAAAGTTGTTGAAACTGCTATTCTTTGCCACGCAACAGATTTATCTCCAAGTTTAAATTTTGTAAAAACCTATATAAACAGTTCTGAAAGATAAAGATGAAAATGAAAACGGCAAGCAAGAAACAGTAGTGGTCATTATACTTTTAACGACCTGATATAAGCAACAAAATGAAAAATTAGCGTAGGGGTGCCGTCATTAGACATAACTGTATAAGCAATTTATACTTTGGTATTTCTCTTCTTGCTCAGATTAAGAAGGTGAAAGGATTGGATTGGGGTGCAGCCGCAATTGGAAACGCCACGTGGTCTGGAGCCCGCCTAACCGACGTACTGCAATACCTGGGTGTTGATCTCCACGATCCACGGATAAATCACGTGATATTCGACGGGCTCGACCTCGATCCTACCGGTAAAGCGTATGGGGCCTCAGTGACTGCCAGGCGGGTGAGTCACAAACGTCCGATACGGGTGAAGTGAGCGGTGGGGCAATATCAATTTTATCTGGAATATACAGTTTAAAAACCGGTACCTCTCCGGAATGTGAATATACGTCTTCATATTTTTTAAGTAGTATCGTACAGTTCATTGGTATCATTTTGATACTATAGTATTTTGAGCAATAAGCTTCTTTATCCTTATTCTCAGGCACTGAATCCCGATAGTGATGTGATACTGGCGTACGAGATGAATGGAGAGGTGCTCTCTCGAGACCATGGTTTTCCGGTGCGAGTGGTTGTACCAGGAGTTGTGGGAGCACGGAACGTTAAATGGCTAGGCAGGATAGCTCTTTCTGAAGTCGAATCTGACTCGCACTGGCAGCAAAATGATTATAAAGGTAATAAGTATAAATATTTACACCGTTGTCTACCTATGTATCTTTGGAAGTTTGGGTAATTGTGTGCGTTACTGTGGCGTGTTTGACATAAATTCTATAACCTGGGTTTCAATTCATCGACTGCGGACTATTTCAAACAGCGTTAGTAGGTCACATGGAACCTAATTTTCAGATGTTGGGATTGCAAGGTTGTCACTAATGTAATCGGCTAAACTCCAAGACAGATACTGAGGAAGTTATTTCTATTGTGTGCCGAGGGCTACTTAACTTCATTTAGCCGTTCATAAGTGAATGTGCTCATTATAGTATACAAAAAGTCTCATCGAAGTGTGGCCAACACCTTAGAGTAGCAAAAAGTGCAACGCATTAAATAAAATTAAATTTGAACCTAGACATACTAAGAAAAAGCCTGATCCTTCTTTTCTAGCATTCACGTTCTTAGCTTGCATAAGTTGCAATACTGTTGAAACAGATAAACAAATTAAAATATGAATAAAAGATAAAATAATAGATAAATTGTAAAGTATTAAATTGTATTGTAACTCTGCAATTCAGAACACATTCACATATAGTACTCAATGTAGAAGACTGCAAGTGTACTTTATACTTCAAACGCAAATAATAGTACATGGCCGCATTTCAAATAATAAATCTGCCCAATATGTTAATTTTCGTTTTGTCAATCTTGCTTAGGTTTCTGTCCGAGCGTAGATTGGGACACCGTAGATTTCAAAAGTGCGCCTGCAATCGAGGAGCTGCCTGTGATCTCATCTATTTGCGATCCGCTGGATGGAACTCAGGCCCAGGTCATTGATGGAAAAATTCATTTTCGAGGTTACGCTTGGTCTGGCGGAGGAAGAAAGATCGTTCGGGTAAGTTTAATTATTAAAAAACAAAATAGAAGGTAATAAGAACACAACGTAGGACCTAAGTTTACGAGACCATACAAGACATTTATCGAGAACTGCGTCATATTAATTCATTCTGCTTACTTGTAAAATTTTTAAGGTGGATGTATCTGCAGACGGTGGAAAAACCTGGCAAACGGCAGATCTTGTCAAACAGGAAAAGGCATTACCGCTTTATCGAACTTGGTCTTGGACGCTTTGGGAGGTGAGGAAGTTCATCTCGGCAGTGCAGTGTTTTAAGTTAGTTAAAGGAGGTTTTAAATTTATTTCTTATTAGCTACCCTATGCAAGTATTTCCTAATGCGAAAATTCGACCAGTGGTGCTCACCTAAATATTTCAATTAATTTTTAATTTATCTTTCTACGTGTTTGTTTATAATGATCTCATAGCACTTTATTTGATCCTTGTATAATAGATATATGTTGGCTAACCTTAAAGTCCGTTGTAAGGTAACGCCCACTTCCTCTTAGCTATAAAAAAAACTAATGGTTCAGCATGGTTTACACTTATTGTAGCTCAATATAATTATGGTACATTTATTCATTCATAGTTCTAATAACGTCTTAGGCTAATATTACTGTGAAACCGGACCAGAAGTTCGCTGAGTTGGTCTGTAAGGCCGTGGATTCATCCTACAACTCACAGCCAGACACAGTTGAGCCGCTCTGGAATCTCAGGGGCGTGCTTAACAATTCCTGGAGTCGTGCTCGGGTACAACTAACGCACAAATGAATCACAGCAAAAAAGAGTATGTTGAATACTGGACGCGGAATGTCGAAAATGTTCGTGGCCTTGTCATGGTTTTCATCAAGCCCAGTATATATACATAGAGTACAGCAAACGTTCGTAACTATCTTCTACAAGACCCTTAGTGAAAATCCTATATAGATTTACTTTTGGTAATCTGATTTGAGTTTCAGTTATGATAAAAAGATATTCATGATAAAACTCAATACGGTTACGAGATATTGCGCATTATCGCCTAAAAATAATAATTTTGAAGAATATCATGTATTAAATAAGTATCATATTTTTATTTTTGAATGATTTAAGTGACTTAATAATTGTAAAAATAAAGATGATTTTTATTTTTCCAATAAGGCTCCCATATTAATAAATTTTAAGTACCATTATTATATATATATACATGTTGAAAAAAACAGGTATTAATTGTTAGTTTATCTGCAGCGACGTGAGCATGATAATAACTTTATGCAATCTGTATAATATTATACATGGGTGCTTGAAAAAGACTTTTCGTAACTAGCCCACCACGTGACATTGGTCGTTTCTATCATGTTGATAAAAGCTGTTATATAGGTCAAACTGGACACCGTTTGCTACCTGTTAAACGGATGTTATCGCACTGAGATTGACTGAGCTTTTTGTTTCTGGATCCTACATATCAGTAGTGTCAAGAAAATTTGGGCTTGTTTGGAAAACAAAATTTCTTTCGTGTATCTTAAGGTTATCGATAATGTGGTACTTTTTTGATGCGGCGAATTTTATACTTTTTATTGTGTCCAAAAAGTATCAAAAACTCAATTTTATACCAACTGAATATACCTTATTCGTCCAAATCCAAGTTCCCTCCTTCAGTGTCATAAAATATCCGGTGTTTTATTAGTACAAACGCTAATATGCTACCATTACGTCAACAGCTGGTGCAGGAGACGCTCATTCTCATCATCTCACAACAAATTTAAATCAGGTCCCCCAACTTGGTAGTCGTAGTGGGATGGCTTGCAATATGGATGCAGTAGAAACGATATTAATCTAGCTCTTGCCGAATGGTGGTCGATCATATAAGTGCTCGATGAAACGTAAGTAAAGAATACAATTCGCGATACGGTTTCGCTTCAAAATCCTCGCTCGCTTGTCTCGACTCCCTATGGGCAACGTAAACTTCATGGCATCGATTAAAGTATTAGAAGCTGTTGCTGGGCACCGGTGACAAGCATATTAAGAAAAGGATGATAACTTAACGACTTATTAAGCCAGGGCCAAAGATATCTTTTTCGGTTCGATCGTCAGGGATTACGGCCATTGTTCCCACCCAAGGAAGAACACCGCCTTTTTCTGTCTTTTATTAGGGCCATTTGAGCAATAGATAACTGTTTATCGTTCAATGGGATAACGTTTTTCGGAAAGAGAAGTTTGAAAAGAGTACAACAACAAGGTAAGGCTACAGCGGACATTGTAAAATCATAATCGGCGGCTACAGCACCATAATAATGAATTTGGTTGATCACAAATTCTGAGACGCGGCGCCTGTGTATATTGCTTAACGCATGCGTTCGCGACACGGTCAATGTCAATTCAACTCCGTGCATGTTAACCAAACGAATTTTTTCGTTCTGCAGCAAAGTAACAGGGTAAGAGTCGGTAAAAGAGGGTCAAAGAATTCAAAAACTTGAAGCAACGGAGTTTTAAACAAAAGCTGTTGGAAAAAATATCGTTAACTAGCGAACATATATGTTTCTGTACAAGGCATAATAAACGAAGGTTAAAAAATCTGTAAATTTGTATTAGACCCCGTGGTGGTTTATATAGCTATGATGCATATAAACGTGATGAAAAATGTAATTTAATGACCGCATAAATCCTTTTGTTGTCATTAACACGATATTCAACGGCTGAGGATCTTAAATGGGTCACTGCCTTGAGTTACTACGAAGGAGAATATCAAATTTACGGATTCGCGCAAGCATAATTTCAAATGAGTTTGTCATCTGAACGAGAAACTGCGCACCCGAAGTAAATGGCAATCACTCGGCGGCGAAATGTTAATGAAAAAAAACATACTTAGTATTTTACTTGCGATTCCCCTATTTTACACAAAGATTAGAGCGGATTTGTACGCAAAAAAATAATTGCCAGACCGTTAGTCTAACGAAATTCCATTCCAAAGCTTGGCGCCATAAGGACTGAAAATTTTCTAGTGTGTGAAAATTTTGCTTTGCAATCAAGTACAAAATCTCCTAGTGCAGCCTCAACATCTTCCTTTTTTATGAGGAACCTTCCTGCTGCGTGGGGTTTGTAGGAGCGTTTATGAAACGTTCGTGCCTGCCGCCTCTACCGACCTTTGTCTTTATCGGTCTGCTTCAATGCGAATCTAACCAGATCTCCTGTCTGAGAAGTCTTTCTATGAATTTTTAACAACTTGCTTGTACGAAGCAATTCTGCTCTAAAACCCAAACTTAATTAAAAAATTATTACCCATATACAAAAAATGTATATGAGTGCTCCTTCATGAAACCTGAGAGGAAGCGATCCGACCCACATCAGTCAAGAAACTGTCAGTATCTTCCGTGTGATAAATGAATTTAATTTTAAAAGTTAACTAGGAATCGTCCCATACATTCCTAATTTTTATATGCGGAAGTTTGTTCCTAAGATTTGCACTGCTAACCATTTTTTCTGTAGAAAAATCCTCTCCTAGAGGCGAACTAAAGGCACCAGTTGCAGCGCTGAGCATCATCTTTGGTATTTTTCATGGTCTTCGAACTGTGAAATTAATAAGCGTTCAGTTTCTGAAAGAAAAACTGAAGAAATACATGCATTAGTTTCCCAGTTTCCCGCAACACATGGAAATACATTACACACCAGTAAAGATATTCTGTCTCTGATTAATTTAAGTCTGATCTAAATAAAGCGATCTTTATGTACCGGACGATGGTGTAATTCTACAAATATACAATTAGTGGAGTTCACACATGTTGCTTCGAATCAGTTGAAACACAGATCTCGCAGATAACGCGACACCCGATTCGTCCGATTTTGTACAGTGGAGGAATTGTCTACTCAATCGCATATAAGTCTGTGATGGCATGTTTATGTTATGTTAATTTATATGCAGCCCTTTGTTATATCAGTGACTGCAACGTGAGCCATCTTATTTTTCTTAAGAAATTATTTTGTTTATTGCGAGGATTAAACCCATTTACCATAATTGCGCCACTGAAGCCTTGTTTCTTATGACCCACAAATGAATGCCCGTCTTCATTGTGGATATTTGCCTAATGCAGGCGCTCGTCGTATGAACCTTTCCTTATATCATGAATATCACCATATTGCCATTTTCTAGTTAATTGTTCCAATCGTGCGAGATTGTTACATACGGTGACCTTGTAAACTTCAGTTTTTTTTAAGCACTTTTTGGTCCGTGCCCCGTGCTAATAAACAGCGAAAAAGAATTTGTCCCATTCCTTCTCGATAGTTGCTTTTATTTCACTTGCTACTTCAACACTTAACATTTGAGACATAGAAGATGTGGCTTTCCGAATGAATTAATAGTACAAAGACGTTATAGCGAACCCAGTGACTTTTAAATTGAATACTTGAATTCTTTTGCTTAGTTAGGCTAGAACAATTTATTAATAAATCGTGTGTTAGAGGTACTCCCCTTTATTTTTTACGCATGGCACAGCGCGCTACAGCTTCTGAGCAGCTATGTATGTGCCGTTTGCATTCTTATATTTAATTTATATATCTATGGCTTCTCTAGTTAAATAGTGGTATATGCTTGCCCGTGAGTTGCTTTTTTTTAGGACATGGAAAGCCTCGTAATCATAGGGACTTAGATCGAGAGAATAAGTGGGTTAAAGTTAACATTGAATCCACCTTTGCCGAATCTAGAAAGTAACTAAAACAGCGATGAGGTTTAGCATTATCATCAAGCTATAGGATTGCGTGCTTTCGATTGCTGTAATAGCAGTACTAGAATGTCTTGAGAAACTCGGGCGGCATGCATTACTTCATTTTCGATGAGTACTTTGAAGTCACCGAGAACTCGATTCCTCTCCAGAGCGATTCATTCTCTTTCCTAGTGTCTCTCCTGCTGGCGATATAGATATCATTGCGTTCTCCTATGTCTATGCTCCAAACGAATTTTTGGCTGATTTATGTTTCTCATATCACACTTGCAATAAATTACGTGCATTTACATTTGGCCCGGAGTCGATTCACGGGAAATTAATTTTTACTGAGTTTCGGTATCTTCAGTATTTGGACTACAAATCTTTAAAACGTTACATGTAGAATGTTGGTTCTGGCCGACACAGTCCTTAGACTCCAAGCTCTGTTTTTGGCGAAACCCTGTTCGAATGCGGCAATGCGCTCTTGCCCTTCGGATTCCTACATCTGGTCACCTTATTGCTGGTCTTTAAGACCTAAATTTCTGTTCTTGAAACGTTTGCATACTACGCTTTCGCTAATGTTTTTCTGTCTGAATGCATTTCTCCTGGAGTAAGCCCAACATCAAGTTTTCATCAACAAGTTTCCAGAAGATTGAAACACTCAGTAGCAAACCTCCGTGTGATGGCGACGCGCAGTTTAAAAGGTGATCAATCCCAAAGTACGCCGGATTCGCTTGCAACAACCTCTCTACGTTTCGCGTTTTACGGTCAGTATCGCTGTGCTTTCCATCATATGCCTGACTCTCAGTACGAAGCCAAGTGTGTCTCTACCCGGATTCAAACCTGGGCCACGTGTGTCTAACATTAGCAGGCACATAAATTACCCACTAAACTGTAACGGGAATTCGCGTCTAACAACCAAATAGCAGTAATGTCCACCTCCGCATGATCGTTTATTTACCATTCATCGGTCTACCGTTATGCGACCTCTCGCAGCGAAAGCGCTCAACAATCAACGGTTGTCGTGGCTTGCCACTTTTCGCCCGCTAGCGGCCTCAAGCATTTGCAGCAACAATAGGAATAGTAGAAGGCGGCGAATCGCCGACTGCAAAGTGCGTACACATCAGTGTAATGGTACATCTAAGCCGAGGCCTTTATCGTGCGGGATTGGAACTAATGGCGGTGGCGGCAACAAGAAGAGCCGCATCTAGCACTGCGTATAGCGATGCAATGCGGCAAACGCCCCACATCAAGCCAACATTAGCTAACAGGCGCGATTGTCGCATTTATCGGCCATGTTCCGAGAACAGAACGACCGTAGTAGCTGAATTGTACTCATTGTTGATTATGGCTGTGGCGATAGAGTGAAGGGGAGAAGGCATAGTATAATAAGTGCGATGGACTCGGTAGGCTCGCTGTTCATGTTGTTTCTGCTGCTCTTTTAGCGTGTCTGGGGCTGCACTAGCTGCTCTACGGAACGATGCTGCGACTCACCTTTATCTGCGTAGCGACATAGCCGTAAAAGGACTGCTACAAGGGCTGCTTTTTAATCCAACAGGCAGCAGAGTGGCCGACGTAGAACGACTGTTGGTACTTTCAACTCGCTAGTTGCAGGGCTGAGCCGAACAGACACCAGCTTGGTCTGGTATCGCCTGTGGCTGTTTTTTCCTGTTGCCACCGACGCAGACGGTTAACCACAGAGTGTCCGTGTGTACGTTAGGCAAATAACAGCAGGTAACGGCATGCAATAGGAAAGAGGCATCTCGTGGTGCCTAATTTTGTCGTTGTCGAGTCGAAGCAATTACAGCCGTTAAGGCCATGGTAACGGCGGTGGTGCTGATACACTTTCAGCGGCGCATGACGTCAAGCAGTGGAACAGAACGCGGGAACGAACTACTTACGCTGGAAGAGTATAGTATGTAAAGTTACTGTACTATTATTTATGTACATGTATATACCGGAGAACACTAAACTGACGGAGTTTCCGAATTGTCAGCAGAGTCATCGCGTAGCCATGTGCAGAACGGAGACAGAGAAGAGCGAGCAACCAGAGTAAACAAAATTTTGCGTAAAGGCTAAAAATATTGTATTCCTTTTTTCCTTTTTCTGTGTTTACCAGGACGTGCTACATATATCATCGCAAAATACTTGAAAAATAATTGGTAGAGAAGTAAGGGTAAAGCAAAGATATACAGCTGGCGAGAACGATACGTTTGAAGGCTCTTAGATAGAATTCAAGTTTTAATAATTACTCCATTTGCATTTGTACAGGCAGTACGTTTATCCTGCTCCTTTTATTTTGATACTGAAAAAGGACAGTGGCTGTAGCTAATCGGTTTAAACAGTAACTTTTTGTCGATGCAGACGCATTTATTAGGGCTCTTAGATAGAATTCAAGTTTTAATAATTACTCCATTTGCATTTGTACAGGCAGTACGTTTATCCTGCTCCTTTTATTTTGATACTGAAAAAGGACAGTGGCTGTAGCTAATCGGTTTAAACAGTAACTTTTTGTCGATGCAGACGCATTTATTAGCCTCCCCCCCCCCCTCCCCTCCCTTGCTTAAAGGATAGCGTATTTGCCTTCTAATCTTAAGGACGCGTTGTGCTCTAGGTTCGAACCCGGGCATAGACATATTCGTTTCGTAATGGAACCCAGCCATATAATGAAATACCTAACGGCGATACTGGATGTAGAACTCAAAAGAGACTCTTTTATAAACTACCGCCAGCCTCATTAGGAGTGTACCAGCATTATCTCCACGCGGAAGGCTTGTTAACGTATTCAGCGGCTTATCAGAGCATCTGATAAAACACCTGTACGTAAGACAAGTAGTACTGAATGGACAATGATAGAACTTAAAGGGTTTCTGTAGAATAGATTACGAAATTAGCCCATACTAGCATTTTTTTCTCTTCCAAAAACAATCTTATTTCTCTGGGCGATATTCTTGAAACATGTTTGCTTGAAGAAATTGCTGAAGGTACAAAATTATAGTCAAAAGCATGACTACACCATGACAGGTTGGATTATATCTGTGGTTAAAAATGATATATGATCTAGGCTATTTGTTAATATCAGAACAAATACGCTGAAAAGCGACCGTTAGCCATGACTCACGGTGGGCTTATCACAAGTCGTTGATTGTTATCCGTTGATCTGAAGTGGGTACTAAAGAGAGTATGCTCTTTTATATTTATCTACCTAATCGTTGTCGCATTTCTGATGTAATCACACAGTTTCCGGAAAATATCTGCAAAATTACTTTTTTTTTTAACCTTAGTACTAATTTTTCCACCAGTAATAACATGTTCGAAGAATGTCTCGTTTACTAAGCTGTATGAACGCCTCAAACATCGGGTTTTTAAATAGCCTATACTAATTATATGAACAGACATTTTTGTTAGTAGTATCCAAAGAGTCCCCATTGATACATAATGTTTGTGACTGTTATATTTTTGCTTCGCGGAAAAAAACTTCTTTATAACGTTGAATAGCGGCGAGACTCCTTCCCGTTTCTCAAACCTCAAACGTAAGAGTCATACAAGAAGCGTTCTCTACAGAAAGTTCATAAAATTTATGAACCCAGATGCCAGTTTCCCATCCGGTAGCTTGGTGCATTTATATCACAACCTAAAACAGGTTTTGAGTTTTACATACGGTACACCCGTTTAGAATTCGACATGAAGTGAAGCAAAAGAACTACGTCTCGCTAGCATAGTTCAGCGGGTGCATTAGCTCTACTTCTGGTCACCTTCAAGCGCCTAAACGGCCAACGTCGATAATTTGCCGATACACTCCTGACAAAGCAGAGATTTATCTGAGCTTATGCATGTCCAAAGTAGACGTGGAAACCAAGTTAAAAGACGCAAGCATAAAGACTAAATGGTGAGTAAAAACAACACGCTATGTCGATCTCCACAACAATCGGACAAGGATCGGAGGTAAGAGCTATAGCATTAGTTATCGTACACAAGGACAGCGCGAAAGAGGTCTCTTAATTTGAAGGGAATCGTCAAGAATATCCACAGCAAGAACTGTTATTTGACCGCCATGTACTCTCATAGATTATCGACGTTGTGGAGAAGTTCGAAAGTTGTTGACCTATCGCACTCCTTTCTCTTGTTATCCTAATTTCGAGTCGAATCAGCATGCGACACCGACTAACATAGTCAAAAAGTCGTACGGGAGAACTGCGAACGCCAAGCTCGCTCACCAGGGAAAGATCGAACAGCTCTGTACTGCCAAAAACTTGCGCCTCTTGCTAAGGTTCGGTTAGTAGAAATTCTTTAATACACCAAAAAGTTCAGAAGACGCTTTTGGTGGCCGATCTATTTCTTTATATATGAAGACCTACATATTGTGTATAGAGCAGTTGTTTATGAAACAAAAGTGTAACATAAGGATCCATACAAATAAAACCAAACTCAAATCATTAGTGAAACCCTTACTGCGTAAAGCAGGGGCTATTTACCTTATATATTCCATACTGGAAACTCGAAAGAAGTTGGGAAGGGAGCCTTTATTCAAAAACAGCACAAGAAAGGATATGCTTTGTACAAAGCAACGATATACTATACAATGCGTCTATATTTCATGATGCAGACATGACACTCTACAAGTGTAGGAAAAGGTGTACTTAAAAGAAAGCGTAACTCTTGGAAGAAAAAGGGTGCATATGAATTCATCAAGCTTAATTATATAACTAGTTGGTATCGTAGCAGGTAGGCAAATTGTACGAATTTGAAAGCAAAACATTTTCTGTTAGTCTTTCCCATGCCGCACCCCACTACATTTTCATTAGGCACAGGCAGGCAATGCTTTCCCCAAAATCTAAACAACACATCAAACTGGACACGTTTATTGACGAGCTTCCTTTGGGTCGTGGATGACGTGTTTGACCATATTCCACGTTGCTGCGAATCCACTGGTTCGTTGCAGCTACTGACTGAAAGAACCATTTATAAATCGAGCTTATCAAAGACAATGACACTGGTCAGTGCGGAAGTTAACGTAAAACGACTACGGTCTATGCGACACCGTCTTATAAAGCAGATCCTATTTTCACAATGGCATTGAGTAGAACAAACTTTTAAAACCTTGGATAATGAAGGGTCTTTTCAACACACGATATATCACCTGCATGTTTATGTTAATATAAAACAGTAGACAATACATCAGCGTACTTTTCTTGCTTTATACGGCTGACCATTATTCTCTACATTTAAATTAATTAAAATTCTATCGCTGTTATTGTTAGTACTCTGTCAGGATGAAAAATAAATACTGATTAATGAAAAATAAAAAATTCGTGAAATCTCATGAAAATTACGAATTTAAATTTGCAGACAGCTTCTTTTATAAAAATCTATTGTTCAGGGACAGTTGCACCTCACTCCGGCCTACAGCTCCACTGTGTCAGAGTCAATTACCTGAATTTCCTCGTCGTGATTTCAGTATGGCTTTTTGCTTATCGCTCATTCGATCTGGCTTTTTGTGACACTATTGGTTCTATAAATACCTAGTTTATCTAATAAAGATAATTGACTGTGTGAGAATTATCAAAACTACTTCCTTCATTTCTAAACAATATAGCAAATCGAGCATGATTTAATTGAATATGCTTAAGAGGGCACGTAGGCGTGCCTCAGGATCCTTTTCATGGACCTCGTAACGTCTGAGCAAGAGCTGTTTAAAAATGGAAAATCGAAGCGATGTTCCCGCTGCACAAATTACTATTAGTTACAATTACAAATTATTTTTTTACAAAAAATAAAAAAATACTATTATTAGTGGTTTATAGTATTGCATTAACGGAGCAGAAACGATTTTTTTCCATGCTATATGACTAATTGCGCACTGAAACTAAGCATTTTGCCTGTGGTAGCGTCCATAAAACGCGAAACATCTACTTACTTCTATTAACTATCTTCACAATGATTATCGAACACAGTCATAAAATCCTATAGTAGACAGTAGTATACTGTTTTGCAAATACGTTTCTAAGCGATAGAACTAGTGTCTATGAGATTTCGGCTCTAAATGAAAGATCACACAGAAGAGGCTAGTCAAAACGGGAAGATTCGATGTGGTTAATTTAGTTTCTTAGATTAAACGAATTGCAGCCTGACCTGGATGCCCTTGCTCTATCATTCCTGCGGCTTAAACCATATTTATTGTTGCCCATTTTTCCTAGAGATCCCCTGCATTAAGCTCGTAACGGGAACGGTTCATCGCGATACGTCGACGCTTCTGCCTTGCGAAGAAACGCTGGGATGTAACGAATCACACATTCGCCACTGGCTCGCTTTGATACACGTTTGCTTACCAGGTACATGCACCGCGCAACCCACCGTCACCAGCACAAAACAGTGTTTTGCAGTTTCAAAAACAAAATGAGGTCTTTTAGACATGAATTTATTAATAAGCAGATCTGTCGCCAGGCTAAACGTTCTTATCAAATATAGACAGATAAATTTATTTCGCCATCTTCGGGATTACGTACAGCGTGCGGCAAATAAATCCCGATTTTTTTGCTCATGCCAGAAATGCCGCTCTAAATGGTCATGTTTATTTAATACAACCGTTATTCACGGCGATTGGATCTCTAACTATACACCTAAACCACTCATTCATTTTCAAAACATTCGTTCTTCAATCTATAAATCTCTCGGCTTGTGTTGTAAGAACCTTTCTCGGATTTGTCAAGAATCGCATAAAAATTGGCAATAATTGTCGATTTCAAACAAAAACAAAAGATTCCATTTGGCTGACGTTTTGCTTGACTGAAGGCAATAGCTTATTGTTCCGTGAATTCCGAAAACAACGCATCATCATGACGGGTCTGTTCCAATGTTCTGGAAAGAACTGGCCTACCTCTGGTACTCAAGTGGAGGAACACATAGCTTCCAAATCAAACATCCAACCAGAATCCGTCTGAATCTGAATACTGCGCCCAATATGTACAGATATGTAAAAACAGGTGATAGACCTGCCTTGGAAACACGAAATCCCAAGTGTATCGTTCCTGGACTCCTTCCTGCTAAAAGCCGCTGATTAAGCTACAGGCGATGAGATAGCCTCTTCATGAAATCTCTATACATCTATAGTTTTCACTACTTTCACCTGCCTAATTCTTGTGATAGCCGCAACTCCCATAATAGCTTATACCCTTCCTTTCGATAAAAGTGAACACACGTTTTGTATCATTTTTCTATATAAATCACTAATTTGCGATTTTTTTTTTTTAAATTTACAAAAGAGTATTTATTCTCTTTTTTTCGTTTTTGCGTGAAAGCTTTTACGTTCTATATACAAAGTATACAACAATGTAACGTGAATCCAGGCTGTTCCTGTGGCTGTACACGTCAAAAATGTACTACTTACCAGGAATCATCACTTACCTTGTAGTATTAGCATCTTTAATGTTATACTATTCGTTTTTATAATAATAATAGTAATAGTTAACATAAATGGCCACACCCTACATTTACATTCATTCACAGATACGCATCACCAAGGCGGTGAGTTTTGATTAGAAGTTAACGTCATTTGTTGGTCTTCCGAGCGGCGGCGGCGTCGTCATATGTTTGCATTGGCATCATTTTTCTGTTATCGTAAGTTGTTGCCAGTTGTAGATACATCCCTTGTTACTTGCTTATCTTGTATTATTGTCTCTACGTACATTTTACTAGTTGAGAAGAAACTGATTTGTCGCGTAACTTCAATCCCAGCGCTTTGCAAACTTTGGATCCAACTCATTTTTTGGCAATTTGCAAAAGTGTTTTATGTCATATGCACTATTAGTTTGTATTGTCGTCGTATTGACTGACTGATCGACATTGGGCGAGCACGGACCTTCAATCCATGCCCGCTATATACTACTCAGCTCTACGGAGTATAATCAGCTCCATCATTTTTACAGCACTTCCTCCTCTGTCTCCTATAAGTAATCTCACAGCATTTTCTTTTTCTTGTATACACCATTTTTTTATACAAACATTTGCCGAGACTACATAAGCAACACGGGTGCGGTGTTTACAATACATCGCTTCCAGTGACGAGTGCTGATCGAGATTTGTTGAAATTGTGTTTGGTTGGAGCGTTCGAGCAGATGTTTAAAACATCGGACGTTAGGGCGGCTGTGGGCTTGCTAAACGGGCTTCGAAGCTGGTTGGTATGACCAGCAACGATACTAAATAATGAGGGGATGAGAATTAGGAGGTAGGGGGAGCGTGAAAGGGGCGCAAAAGGAGTTAGGGAAAAAAATAAAAGTGATGCCTGATCCTCACATAATCGCAGATAGCGTAAACAAAAAGTCATCATTCGATCGACCTTTCCAACGAATGGCTGCGTGAGTACATGCGATAATGCAGTGGCAGATTGGTTTTCTCACAGATCATCACGATATCAGACACGATAAACACTCCCTGAGTAGGTATAGATTGCAAGATGAATGAGCAAATAGTTTTTAGAACTTTAAGGTGGATCGTGTGCAAAGGCAGTAAATGAACAATAGTAAATTGAATGAGTTATTATAGTTAGCTCGCTCTAATTATAATCACTATGGACCTAAGAGCTTTTGGCCATTATATTACTATTATACATTAGTGGAAAACGACTGAATTTTTTAAACCCGCTACTCGTTATGGGTTAACAATCCATTGATATAAATATATAATACATCTATAAACACGTTGCGGTTCTATCTATGTACGTATTACATCTAGTTGAATGGTGAGTTAAGATTAAATGTCTTCTGCACCAAACACACTGATCCTGTTAATTTCAATTAGTAGCAGAAATCTCAAGGATGAAACTATGCCTTGTTGTGGTCCATGAAAAGCTAATCAATTCCATTTTTTTCAAGGACGTCCTTCCAGACGAAACATACTCATGATTCATCAATTATCATCACTTACTATTATGCTACGTACCCGGTGCATGATGTGCCTCATGAAGAAAAAACAACGAGTAAGGCAAGATTGTTCTAAAAGGAACGTGTACAGTAAGAAGGGTCAGGAAGGCACATCAGGATGGAGTGAAAAGCATAGCACATTGAAATATTGTTGCACCTTACAGTTTGCGCTCACCATATAGTTTTATAATGTTATGATTATTATTCGTATTTATATTTATAGAAATGGATCTACAGGTGCATTTGGAATGAGCGACCAGCAGGGCGCTCCGTAGGCCCAATGGCCATCCATCATTATGTCGTTATTTCACTGTTCAGGGGCCACTTTGTTGATCTTATCGTTACTCCTCCTCTTACTAGTACTACTGTTGTTTCCTGTTTCTGCTATCAGGCATGTTGCTAGAATGACAATTATAACAATTATCGCGATAATGTAATAAAATCATGCAGTACATTGTCCTGGGCCTATTGTCCTTTTGAGCCTTACAATTATGATTGGCCATCGTAATCAAGTTCAACAATAGCAGAATTGTACCAAACAGCTTCCTCATGGGCCAGATCTGTCGTGTATCGCAGAAATGTAATCGCGTGAACTAGTTGTTCTAATTGATCCCTTCTATATCTGATACCTGAGTGGGTCCTAGGAGCGCCTTGAGAGCCGGTCAAAGGGTCGAAGCCTTTTCACTAAGAGCAGCTCATCCTTCGGCCTTTTGCCGAAGAGATAAAGTCGAATTGGTGCCGCTTGTGGGTACTCGCCACCACGATAAACATTCGGGTACGTGATGCAGTCCAAAGGTGGTGCGCACTTCCGATTCACGTACCGGTCGTAGCGAGGTGCCTGTAAATGAGACGATTGTAAGAACCTGTGTCCTTACGCACGCGGCCGTTTAACTCTTGAAGAGTGTGTTACCTACATGCTAATCTATACTTGCTGCACACAGCAACAGGCACAGGTAACGGTCCTTTGAATTCAATTTCGGAATGATCTTATTGTCATAGTAATATGTGGTCGTTCAACATTCGACGTTGTTTTACTGCTTAGACATTGTATTCACGATATAGGTCAACTTAATTCAAACTGAATAGTCTCTGAACCGGATGAAAGCTCTACTAGTTGAAAGAGATCAACTTACGGATATTTGAACTAATGTGAAATAAAAAATTTTTTTTCAAATACAGAAACCTAAAACTTATTGCGACTGAATCGGGCCCAAAATGGGGTTGTGTGCATTTAAAGAACTGCGCAAGTTTACCAATCTAAGCAGATCTAAGTTCAACTCATAATATAACTACTTATAACAGGTTTGAGGAAACCCAGTCAAATACAAGAATTGCTCTAGAACGACAATACATTAAAGAGCAAAATGATATAGTCAATTATTGGTCCGGAGGACTAAATGTTAGCTGACTGAACCTTATCGTTTAGGTTAATGTTGAAAGTTATATGGTATGGTATTACAGTTGCTGACATATCAAAACTGATAGAAAATACATCTGGAAAATAAACCTTCAGGATATATGAATTGCGTATTTTGGTTTGATATACTTCCCGTAGAAGCAATTACTATCGCTCCTTTCGGTTTCCGGTTAACGAATCTGTTTCATCTCACATGGGAAGGTTTTCAACAAAAAGACTTGCTCCATTTTTCAGGTAACATACACGCAGTAACCGACTCATAGGGTAACAATGTCTGCGTTGCGAAGCAGTCCAGTTGTTTCCAGGTTGCATCATGCTAGTTGCCGCATCCAAGACCGTTTGACCTTCAGAGCCAAAGCGGCAAGCTTACCCATGTGAACACTAAACGTCAGGCATGAAGTAAGCTTTCAATGAGAATGACAACTCTTTCCTCTCTGGAGCCTCTCGGCCGTTATCGAGAGAACGAAAAAAAAATCACCAACGGTCTCAACTCTTATGCTAAGAAATACCGATTTTAAGAGTAATGACATTAACAAACTTACAAATTATGAGCTAGACCCGTCCTACAAAAAAAGGCAGTGATCGACAATCTAAGAGCTAAATACAAACTGCTTTGCATTCTTTCAAACACTCACTTCATTCGGATTGACGTTAGTGGGTCTCAGCTTCATTACCCTACGGCCCGTTATTGATGAGAATGGAACCTCCTCGAGAAATGTCTTTGATGGTCGGAGATCTTCGAAGATTTTTTGTTGACGCTGCACGTTTTGAAGCCCAAATTTCGATAAGAAATATTTCTTCGTGCGGGGTGGTTCCGGCTCCTCCGGAGGGAGACGTACTGGAAACGAACTTTTCTTCAAGCTCGACTCATATTTACCGTTTTTTAATGCTTCGCGTCTTCGCAACGACTCGTGAACCGACACAATCTTGGTGTCCACGAATGTCAAACCTGTCTGTAAAGCAGAAGCGTGATGGCCGAAATTTATGTGATAATTTTCGGCCAAGTTCAGCAAAAGTATTAGGTACACAGGCCACCGGAAAAACATCTTCAGCTCTAATTAACATATCGCTGCCTATAGAGTGGCGCAATAACTTGGTACGGTTTTGATTGTTCCCTATCTCCTAAAGAGTGCAAAGCTTGAAGTGATGCCAAACATTGCAGGAGTCAATCCCGGCCTGTGAAAGCGGCGACAATGCTAACTGCACATAAATAAAGCCTTGGCGCGCTGGTCGTCCTACAAATAAATTATGTAAAACGCGCTCCAGCACCCATTGAAGAACACGAAGGAGCAGTGCTACAACAAGCCGACACATCAGCGCCATAGAAACCTCATACACTTAAACGATGATTATAGATGCTTAAAATGTTTCTTCTAAGTGGCGGAAAAGAACTTGAAGCAAACAACAAAGCAGGTGACGTGATGCGATCAAACCTGTTCCGATGCAGACGGGACCGATCTGACGGCAATCAACAACAGTACTGTCCTGAACCGATCAGCAATTAACACGTTTTTATAACTCAATCCCATATAGGAATACAATATCACTTCTTTTTATTCTTAAGTAAAAAACCGCTCGTCCGTTTACGATAAACAGCTACTTGATCTGTTTTCTATATCGATAGATACCTTCGTCGCAAATCGGTTATCCCGAAGTACGCAGAGTAGCTTTTTGTTGACAACACTGTAGATGTATGTGTCGCCATCTTTCTCCTCGATCCGAAACATTTTAACGACACCGCCTGCAATCAACCCAGAGATAATCCACTCAGCATACTTGTTTACCTGTATACCATGTTGTTTGCAAAGCGCCATTCAAATAAGTCATCATGATCTCTCATCAACACAATCTTCGTCTTCGTAGTGAAAATCTCATCACTTTCACATCACGCGTCCTTGCGAATTGCCGTTACTCTCGCGGATCATGATGTCGCGGAAGCTAACCGGCAACATCTGATGTCCGGATGGTTTTTCTTCAGGGTCTTCATCTCGCTCTCAACGAATACACTGGCAGAGATGCCCAACTTCAACAAAGAATTATTACAAACGCTTATAGCTAGAATGAATCAACTAAAGCACAACCTTCAGCCGCGAAAAATACGAAATTCCCAGCCCAACAACGACTTAATCTATGGCCTCCTCCTGCTCAACGTACACAGATACCATTTTTGTAGATACAGGACATGCGTTTAACCTACTCAAATCACTAGTTAGGCCATCGCAGCTCGAAGAGCATACCGCACTCGATCAGAAGTAGAACGATTTCCGGTGCTTACCAATAGGAGAGCACGGGATCATGAAGCACCTGTAGGATCAAGCGCGACCAACGGCCAGCAGAGTCCACAAGATCAAACACCGAAGTTCACTCTACTTACCCTGTCAAATTGGCGAAGTCCAGTGGGAGTAGTGAAGCAAACTTTGTGAGAATTCCGAACTTGTACGTGCACCAACCGTTCACGCATCAGCGCAATAAATGCACAGGTCTCTATATGCAGACGTTACTTGCTGCTGTGCCAGATAGGCGCATAGCTCGGGCAGCTCCCGGCAGCCGCATGGCTGCTACAGCGGTGCTAGTTGTATTTTGGAGCCGTCGCTATCGTAGCCGCAATAGGAAAGCAGCGATGAGGAGTAGCAGCAAAAGGCACATCATTTCAATTCCACTATTCCCTCCGTTGTGCAGCTGAACCCAGTCAACACGCACACAATAAGCGAGAAATAATGTCTGCACGTCTGTCTACAGCATATGGAGAAGCCTATGAACGTTTTGGGCGTACCCGAGTCTGGGTAGAAAAGTGCCTAGCTTATTGGCGAGAACTTGGGGGGTGACGAACCTCAGCAGCACAGGACAAGCAAGACTGCTACTGCCTGCCACCAGAAGGCTAAATGCATGGAGGAAGAGACGTCAGCCGCAAAAACTATGGACGCAAGAGGGGGTGTGGCGGATGGCGGCACACGGTGATGGGCCGATGGAAAACGCCGCTTTGCTACCTCAACGCTGTATGAAATTGGTTTCACTTTGAGCAGATAAATTGTATACGCAGAAATGGTTGCTCAAAGTCGGTAAGCAAAATATTTCTGGGCACTTACAGTGATGATTACTTATTGTGTGGATAAGGTGCGATTCAATATGACACAAGTATCATTCTGAGCAGGACAAAGCTCATACTCGCCGAAGACAACCAACAGCGTAGATTACCATGAGTAAGATACTTATACTTCTTTTTTATTGTAGTATCTATTAAATGAAGAAACCTAGCAACTGATAACAGATAAAGACGGGCCAGTGAAAAAAAAATAGAATGCAGTCGAACAAAATCGAGCTTTCTCAGTGTTCCACGGCTAATTTGCAGTTTATTCTTAAACAAAAGTGAACGTACTGTTATAAATGCGCGTAAAAAAAGGCTAATGATCGATTATTCAACTCCTGTCTCGCAAGAGAAGCTCAGGCAAAAATACACATATGGCTACTGTTATGGCCGCGAAGGCGCTCACTGTACCCTCTCTCAAAGGGGCCGCTAGTGCAATGTCCACGGCCGAGCGGGTGGCTCCTCTCGCTCTTGTGGAGGCACCAGCCGACCCAGCAAGAAACCAGACTAGCACCGGTGCCGGCTGCGGCGGTGGACGGCTGGCTCAGGCAGGCAACCGGGCAGACTGAAACAACCAGGGGCCTATCGACATCGACCGCTGCTGAACTGAACAAGTTGATAGAAACATCGGGTCAAAGGCAGAAGTAGCAGCAGCTGCTGTCCGTATGCGCGTGTTGTATCGTGTCAAGGCACGAGATGTCGCGCCGCAACAATAGCAGTGGCAACAACTACAACTAATCATGGTCATGCGATGAATAGTTTCTATGGGAGAATTGCATATTTGGTAAAAAAAAAAGAAAGGCTATACAGCGAAAAGCGAACAACCGTTAAGAGGACACAAAATACAACGGCAGTGAACGAGCACAGGAAATAGATGACGATGAAATCCGTCAGGCCGAAGCGCGGCCATCTCGCTGACGCAAAACTGTTTGAATATCCCATTCTATGTCTACGGCCATCTTGGAAACGTATACGTTGGAAAGTGTTATAACTTACACCTTCACGAATTTCTTTCTAGGAGTCGTCAGATAGACTCTCATATGTACTCAAGTTGGTGCTTGCCGAACACGTAGATGACGCAGAGTCGGACGAAACGAGCAGGAAAGGTTGAGCGCTTTGTGCAGGGCACGTGACTGACGAACCTGCATGGTCGCCGATCATACAGCTCTCTCTTTTGATATATTTCGAATTTCACTTGAAAACTGTTTTCGCAAGATATAGTGCGGATGGAGTAGATCAACGAGGTCAACCACCACATATGCGAGGTGTACAACAAAAGCTATTCAGATCATTGGTAATGCAGCAAGCTTAAGAAAGCTCCGTCAAGTTCATTTGTGCTAAGATCAATTAGATGAGTTTACGTCGAAGGCAACAAAGCAAGCATAAACTTTAATAAAAGAGGTTGCATTATTCCTTCTATAGAAATCCTCGCTTGTCCAGTCTACTAAAGCTACCCGTTAGGAGATCCTGTTACTAGTTAGAGTTACAATTGGTCTACTCTTTGGAGTCCTTTTAGAAAGTGCTAGCTCCTTGTCATTGCGCCTCGCACTACAGAGGCACGTTTGTGCGTTTCTGTTTGGTGTTCCGGTTCATCTAAAACAGTCGGAATTGGATGTCCGCTAACATGTTGGAGAGCTTCTCTTATACTGACGAAACCCGGACTAATGCTTAAGAGGTTCAGTTAAGCAGTTTCGATCGCCGCGGGTAACAACTAGTTGGCCACCGAGTGTACATTTTCTGCTCGAAGCGATTATTCGGATGGCTCCTGTAGAGAGATGCGGGTCTTGTCGACTTCGTGGAAATAGGGACATAGGTTTGTTTTCATGGATAATGCATATGAACGATGCCAGAATGCTGTTCATCTGGAATCTAATAAGCTTAATATTTACTCTTGCAGTTAAGCCTAGTCGACGTGGTAAAGTAGAATGAAAAAAAAAGCATAAATAATTTGTATGCTCGGTCGATTAACACAGTAATGGTTTCAGTAACAACGCAACGGCAATAAGCTTTTGCATAGACGAATCGCTAAGTTCGCGAAAAAAATTCCGCCTAATCAATGGCTGACAAATTGTCCCGTGTAGCGTGACGTTTTCCTATCGATATGCGTCGTTGTTTTACCTGTATTTACGTTAACGAGCATATATTACTCTTGAGTCTCTAACTCGATGGCGTTCTATTCGGGTAACACCGGGGCTCTATCAGCAATCAAGCATGACGCACCATATTAGCTCATGTTCTGTACGGATTCGATTTATACGATAAGATTTTAGTCCGTCGTAAGTTTATTAGTCCGTTCGTCCGTCGAGTCAAATGAACGCATGAACGTGGATAAATACCGGACGCTGTCAAAGCGTATAGTTTGTTGTTCGGAGCGTCCCTGACAACTTGGCGCTACCCGCCCCAATGATGGCGACAGGACCGCCGTCGCCTCGAGAGAACTGCGCGGGTCCTATGTGGTAATGGCCACCGGTTAGCGTTGCCATCGCCTGCTTCTTATTCACACACGATCGTTACGCCGAGCAAACAACTGAGGCGAACCGCGAACCAATACGGCGCATGCGCACCACAATCAGGGCAGCAGCTCGTTCAGCAGGGTTACAGCAACGCCAACAAACACATTTCGAGCAACAGCAGGAGCAGGGAGCAAAAACGTAGCGTCATCATGAGTCATACGCTGGTTCAAACTATGGACAACGAGAAGAGGGCGCGCACATAAATACCTATGTTCGCTGCAGTACAATGTACGAATTAAAAGGATCAGTCCTCAGCTATAGCGCAACGAAAACCGGAAACTGATCCAGACGCAGACAAAGAAAGAAGTCTTAAAAACGCTTTCTGTCGATCATCATGGATCCCAACGGTAAACAGTCAGATTCGTTAGTCCTTTGCCCTTTACGATCAAATCATGTAATAAAAACTTTCATGGAGCTGGGCCAATCCTGAGCAGTGCTGAGATATTCACTTCGGTATACGTTCACTTTGGGCTGAAATGACACATTGCCTTGTTTCACGTGCAGGCAGTCAGATTGCACAGTATAATCCATCCACTCATTTATATTATAGCCCTACATTCATTTTGACCGCTTATCATTGTCATTCGGTGTGGGGAATATTAGGCCGTTACTTTCTCAGGCAAGTCGGTTCCGTCCCCGTGATAGCTCAGTAGTTAACGTATTTGTCTGCTAATCTTAGTGACACGTAAAATCGAAATATACAGAGGCAAATCCGTTCGATGTTTATGCAGCAGCTTAATATTACTTAGACTTGCCGGGTATGAAAAGTACATAGGTAGAGAAGTATATAGGGCCGGTTGTTCTTGTTGGTTGCAATCTAAAACACTGTAAAACAGAAAACTGTCACGTACATAACGGTATGTTAAAGGCAGTGTGCCTTTTATATATGTAAGGTGAAGCAAATACTCCTTCGCATATAGCAAGCGATTAAACAAATTTCGTGTTATCATTATTGTAAACCGAGATTTTCATTTTAAGCTTTTTTTTCGAGGATTGCAAGATATCTTCATTTCAATTAAACCATAGAGCTATATAAAAATAGAAAAGGCTAATAAATAAAGTAGGCTTAATAAAAAAGCCTTGTACAAGCTTTTGACCTACTATTCATCAAACGTCTCCACTTTTACGTCCTCTACGCTCGATATTATTAGTATTTGCTATGTATATATATATATATATATATATATATATATATATATATATATATAAGCACATAAATGGATTAATCCGATTACAACACTACATTATTTATTGTGGGCGTACCGCCATCTGGTGAAACACGTTACGTAGTTAAAATTAATGCCCATTTGCCAATTATTAAAGTGAGAAAAGTCAGAAAATGTTTTATCAATCAATTGGTAAGGAGATAAGCGAGCGCATAATGAGGGTCGAGAGGCAAAACCTAAAACGTGTATAATCCAACGAATGTGAATCTTTTATCTGCAAGCTATAAAATCAACATTAGATTTGCCACAGCTGATTTTAACTCGGCCGAATGTTTGCATCTCAACGATTTACAACGATATCAGAACTGATCAGGATCTTTGTGATCGTCGTTGTATCCAACATTTTACGTGTTTCCGTCGAATGCAACCTACCCTCGAACTTTGACAATTCTAATAACGTTATAACGAGTATTTCGGGAAAAAAATTCCCACTGCTTTAGTTTCGTCGTCGAGTAGAACTGCGTCGTTTTCGTAGGTGTTGCAGAAAAGTCGTAAAATGTCTGAACGCAAAAGTAGAAAGGTTCTCCCAAGGTCTTTCATATCCTCTGAAAGGTCCTTCATAGACTTTTGGAGGGGCATTCAAAAGAAGGGTATTCTCTAATACTTTAGAATGGACAATTGCGCGGCGACAGGCGCATCACATACCACGATAATATCAGGTTATTCGGAACCATTTAGTGCGTCGAAAAGTCTCGATAACTACAAACTAGCTATATCTGGTGAATATTTTCGTCGAAATGTTCGCTGGGTGCGACGACACGCTAGTTGATGTCATCAAATGGTAACGAGCTAAAATGTAAGTCCTGCCAAATGTGAACGCTCAGTGACCACCTCTAGTTACTCGGTATGTTTTGCTCTGTTTAGTAGTCCCCACGACCTGATATCTAATCAATATCCATTAGCTAGCCAGTAGTTTCGGCTGGGTTTATTTTTCGATTTTTTTTCCAGATATCTAATTTCTAGTCGGATGCTTCTGTCAAATAGTGGTTTTTACCATCGACGATGATGGAAAATAGCACGTACGATGGTAAACAGAGTAAAAGTCGTGCCACAAATGAGCTGCACCGTTATGAACATAAGCCTGTATGGGTGAGCACATCGATACAAGTAGTTACCCCGTAGTCGGAAGCACTGCCTCCGCGTCGGAATGCCAACACATTTGCTATTAACAGCAGCTGGAAGCACGCCAGAGGGAGTATACCGTACATAAGGGACACAAAACATTACATTCAGCATACGGTTACTATTTTGAATCAATTGCCAATGGCGCCAATGTCTCAATTTGATGGAGTTTTTTTTTGACTGAGCAAATTTAGGGCCTAAGAAACTTCTCCTCTTTAGGAATTTCGAGATGATGAAAATTTGGTATTCGAACAGCAGCCGGCACATTTTAGATACAAACCACAGAGGATTAATTAACAGATAAAATTGCCACTTGATTAATACAGCTTTCTATACTTACCCAAAATGTTATTGAGCACAATACACCGAGAATTCGATCTGCGCAGTAAGTTCGTAGGGATATAATCGCACAAATTAACGCTAGCTTACTCAGCGACGTCAGTGGCTATGTCGTACGGTTGACTCGCGTATCAAACCCGACAGTTGACTTTTATTCAACGAAATATTAGTGAGCCTATGCTCGTGGCGTGCGGGCTAGGACGTTATACGAATGCTAAGTTTTCAACATTCGATGTGACAGTACCATTGCACAATTCCTTTTAACGACTGCCCCTCGAACTATGGATGCAGCGTTGACGCTACGCTAGGAGTAACAGAAGCACATGGCATGCAACAGGGACGCACGCACGTCACATTATGTAACGTATCCATTTAAACATATCCATACTGAATAAGCAGACGAAAATTAAAATGGGATAGCACCAGCTTCCTGATCGCATATTAATTAATTGTTTGTTTTATTTAAGTATTGTTATTTATTCAAGTATTTATATTTAAGGACATGTGACCCTAGATGTGAAACAAGCTGTTCGAAACGTAAAACTGTCCGACTTCGAGCCCACGTAGTGGATTTTTTCGGACGATCGTGTGATGTCGGCACGAGGACTGGCCAATTTAGATAGGGCTCCGCCAGTCCCTACTTTGCTCACTGAACTGAAGTAAATGTAACTCAATCGAAACGATGGAGATCTATCAGTTACGCGCGACTTTTTTCGACGATGCCTAATATTTGGTGAACTAATATAACTGAAGCAGCAATGACGTTGCTTAGAACTTCCCAAAAAATACGGGCCTTTCCTCTCCCAGGTTGAAAAAAGTTAGGAATATAATTTTACGTTTCTTTCAACCTAGGATGGGTTTGAATGTCGAATTTAGAAATAAACGATTTCTTCATGTCACTAATTTAACCAGCTTTTTTGCCAGCTTCCAGGACAAACGCACCGTTTACTTAGACGCATTCGACGATCACCTTTGATGCTATGATATTTAAAGTGACAATTCGTATCAATGATTTAAAAGATGCTTCATTGGCTAAAAGGCAACACAAGGCTAGCCAACTAACACCGAACGGCCTAATCTTAAGTTTGGTAACTGTGTGGCGCACTTACGATGACACTATTTTAGCTCTAGATAACAAAATCGTGAGCTCTATGAGTGACATTCATATGATGACGACCTTTATGAGATTTAAACAACTCCTCCGCCAACAACAAAAGTTGTGGTTCAACTTACTCGCTGGACTCATCGGCTGCCTGGACACGCGCAACGCTTAAGAATGACTATAGTTAAATTTGGGCTGGTATTTACTATAACAAATACACATAGGGTATGTGATTTTGGTAAATATATTAAGATGCATATAGCTATCAATAATAAACACAGCGGTATTTAATCTCGTATCTATTTCAATTGTAATCATAGTTTTTCCCTATAACTAACAAAATTAAGTCGCGCTTCTATTATTCCTCTTCATGAAGCTATAATGGAAAGCTGGTCAGAACGAAGTAAAACGTACACTACATACAAGCTGATCTTGCAATCTCTGTCTTTTATGCTTTACTTCGCCATTGTTACGTTGTAGTCGTCCTAAGCAGTACGTCCTGAAGTAGTATACATAGATAACCCTGGACTGATGCTAGCTACCTTAATAAAAACGAACAGAACTAGTTTCACTTAAGATTTGATCGCTTTTGCCGAACGAATCTAAACCATTTTAATTAGATGCTTTCTGTTTTTGTTTCGATTTGAATAAAGCCTTTGATAGGATCGATTACATACGCACGTAGTATAGTGTACTATATATTGGTCTGATTTTTCGTCATATTACAAGTAAAAAAAATTAGTTTTAGTACGCGTGAAGAGTATCATTGCTTAATTTTCAGCCATTAAAATACAAGCTTTCTCATGCAGCTATCAGAACTTCACGCATTTCTCTAATTAACGTTCACTGAAGTGAGATACATTTATGAAAGACATGATTTAAGGTCGCATGTCCTGTTATAGGACAAAGAGCACCGGGCGAGTAGTCCGTTAACCCAAATCGTGTAATTCCTTTTGGCCGCATTTACTATTTATTTATCACTATCCTTTCTAGAAACATTTCGTTCAAGATACATCACCAGATTGTATCATTTGATTGGAATCAGAGAAGAGGAATGATATCTGCACAATCTGCTTACAAGTCAACCTCGAAAACGTTGACACGATATTGTAACTGACAAGAGTTCCGTTGAAGCAATAAAGACTACTTGTACTACACCACTTAGTTAACTTTAGATCTACAATCCGATATAAACAAAAATCAAAGCTGACTTTTATCAAACCATGACAAGATATCCAGTTATCTTGATTCACTACTTATTCTTCGTTCGCTCTGGCACGTTCGCTAATAAAAAATAAATTCGTGAGTCTTTTGAAGCCGATGCACTCGTTCATGAAAAACCTCAGATGACAACAAAGCTCTCTTAGAGATTATCTGTCTTGTCCATAGTCAGGACCGTGCACGATAAACAACTCGATTATCCCGCATTCTTCAGTAAGACATATGGCTGCTAGTTTACGATTGAACTATAATGAGGGGCGGAAAGGATCGTCGATTAGGCAGCGTTGCCCATTACTGCGGCGATCATTCTGGCGATAACAAACCTTGTTGAGGCAACAGGCCGCTACGATGCTGCCCACATGGCAGGTGAGCGTGTTTTCAGAAATGATACGTACAATCGAGAGTTTTGACCACTACTAGCTGGCCAGGAAAGAGGTATGGGCTTGGCACAGGAGCAGTGAGATCTAAGTTTTCCGGTGCATTGAACCTTCTGGCAAGACAACGACCGCTCCTGGGAGACTCACTCCACAGTGAACGACGCGTACGATTGTTTTCGAAACCCATGGAAGTAGTGGACCCTGCTCTTGTCTATATCGTCGTGATTTAATGGTTTGATAGTGAACTTCACTGAAACCTGCAACCTTTGGTATTTCCCATATCTATCTATAATAGGGTTGCAAGCCAATACGTGTATTACTGCTTTTGATTTGCATATGAAAGCAAATTATTATTATATGATCGTGGTGTATTTAACTAAAGTTGTTCATACTTTGCAGATGCTGCTGCACGGTGCAACTAAAAAGTACTAGAAACTCTACAATGGAAATAATAGTATCTATAGTCCGATAGAACTTTTTTCTGGGATTATGCGAAAACCCAATTGTTCGAAAGCCGTTTTGTAAGCCGCGTTCGCTTATCTCAGCTGAGAGGGCCCTCATTTTAGTAATTAGATCTCTCTAGTACCTAGAAGAAGGACCCTGTGTCTGTGAACGCAATGAACTTTGTAAAAAAGGGGCTTCAGAGGACAATATAAAGCAAGACTTTGTGAATGGAGTGTTCTTAAAAACAAAATCACATACATAGTTGCAACAATAAATTATTTTCATTAGTATATCAAAGTTTCTACTATACAATTACATTAGCGAGTTTTGCACACCAGATTTAGGTCCTTAGGATCTGACTGGAGCCACCACACACCGACAAAATGGAGTACTGGAATGGAGCTATGTGTATTAACCCCGCAGTAAACTTCTGGAAATTATATTTATGATAAACGTCACTTTATTATTTGGAATCAAGAATGAATTATTGGCCTAAATTCGAGTGTTTATTATCTACCTTTCGCCAAGCTCTACTCTATCTCGGAGTCCTAGATCGCTATATATATTCTATAAGATAGTTATTGCAGAGATATTAAGTAAACAGTTATGGCAAAAGTTGTAAGTTAATAACCTGAATACTTTTATATAGTCAGCTTTCGTAAATAGTAAGAATACAATAAATATCATATATTCAATTTCGCGTAATTGCTTCGCCTCATGAATTAAAAACATAATCGTGTAAGCTGAGAAGGAACCTACATGTTCTGCCGTTTTTCAGAACCTTCTCTCACTTCCCGATTACAACTTTCGTCACCGGTAAAAAGGTTGACATTGATCCGATACAAGATCATTCATTTAATGTCCATTTCAGGGCTTTTTGCCCTTTTGTCAATAACAGAGAACCCAGCACCAGTGCAACTGGAGAAACTTGTCGCAATATGCCCACTATAAGGGTTTTAAACATTTCAAATAATCGCTCCAAATGTATACTTAGTGAAGAATCTCTATAATATCACATTCACAAAAAAAAATTTTTAACTTCCCTTATATTATTAGATACAGCGTGCTATACGTCTTTCTTATACTCCTACACCTTGAACAAAAGTTGTAACACGATTTTCGTCTACTCCGGGGTCAGCCATTAGTGCCGCGTGTCGCTACCTCACATCGATCGATTTTACAATCGCGAAGAATCAAAAATCGAAGATCACAGCCATTTGCACACAGGAGCGGACTTGCATGCCCACTCAAACAGAATTGGACAGCCGTGTTCCGCTTCATCTTTCATTAAGAGCACCGCTCGTAAACAACGGAACCGCAAATGCTACACACGGCCTAGGTTATTCATGTGTTTCGAAACCCTGTCACTTTGGTTAACAGCTGCGAGTGGTGTTAACGCTTTTCAAGTTCCCACCAGAGTGTTGACAGTTTGTTGTAATGAAATTCTTTGTTTTTAGTGTTTTGTTTTAAGCACGTGAGAGTATTTCACTCATAACAGATATCGTTTAATCGAGGAATTTGTTAAGTTCGTAATGACTTTACTGGATATCCGGCTAAAAAGGGCCAATAAAACATACTTCGAGGATGTAAGTTTTTTTTTGGTAGCCGCGATCGTATGCACAATTGATCGTGACACCGTCGATTTTCAATGAAAATAGGTCTCCTATTGGACTGTTCTTGAAAGTGGTTTGTAGTTAACTGCACAAATCCAATTGGTACAGGACAATCTGTAAAAACACTTCCGAAACTTAGAAACTTTACTGTTGTACAAAATGAAAGGCAAAGAAGAACGAGAGTTCATTGCCTGGACAGTCTATAAGCTACACATTTGTCATTTAAACTAGAATTTGCTTTTCAGATAATTATGGGTGTTAGAATACTCTTATAAAGCCACCACGACGACTGCCAATAAGTTGATCTCTACGCGATTAATAGCTTATGCTTACGTGCTGGTGTCTAAAGGCACTCAATTAAATCAATCGTAAGGGCAATTTTCTTAGCGCTCAATGATAGTAGTTATGATTTGTACGAGCTTAAACAAAATGCTGTGTCAGCTCCTATCGAACAAGTAAACAAATTATTTGACGTCTTTTTCTTTCATTGTGCTCTTTGATCAGTGTGTTCTTTATCACCGGACAATAACTGAATGATTTTTAAACTAAAAAAATATTCTGTAAAAAGCTGTGCTCGTTTGCTTTATTCCTTTCTCTAAAAGCAATTTACTAAGAGTATAAAAGGTACATAAATAGGTTCATTAAATAGTCATGCACATATTAAGCATGTAGTGGATTAAAATTACAGCTTATTGGATTATCTCCATAGTCGTTTATTTCTATTTCGAACACTTTCTTGTTTCAAACAAATGCGTCACTTTTATTAGGGCAAAGCACGGTAAATTACATAAAACATAAAGCAAAATTAGACCAGCATCATATCACTATGCGAAATTTTTAAATGAGCAGATAGAAGAACAATGTTAAATGTGCTCCTATTGGTATGAAGTGGTATATCGTTTTTTACAAAATTACTAATAATACATCGTTTTTCTAGGAGTCTATACAATATGGATCAGATAATATAAATCGATATCATTGAGCCCTTTTTATGCTCACTGTAAAAACATATCCATATATTATATCTAGCTTCTTTTCAGTTGATAGATGTATATCTTTTCTGATCTCTATGGCTGTTAGGAGACGGTGAGCGGTCTCATTGTTGTAGACAGTAACAGCGAAGTTAAACACGATGGTCTGGTGATCACAGTCGAAGGTGTCGTCAAGATGGAATTATCGCCAAAAAGTGTTGGACTCCTTGAAGCTCTGGTGTCGTCAGTGAGGCCCATCCCTCTATCGTTTTGTACGATCGACGTTCTCAAGCCTGGAAAAGTATATCGGCAATCATCATGGAAATACTAATGGCGATAGTTTTGATTTAGATATTCTAATGCTTAATTGAAAGCGATGTTATTTTCAATAACAAAATAAATACAGAAGTATATATTTGTATTATTAATGTTTAATGCAATGGCAGTTTGAAGAGGCAAAAACAAGTAACATTCATGTAATGGATTGTTGTTTGGTAGATCAGTAGCTTTAGATTATTCTAACATTTCCTCGCCATCATCCAAGCCAAACTGAGCTTCAAACTAACGAAAAAAACCTCTTTTATGTATGGTTTATTTCGGTGTTTGGATGGCTTCTGGTTCCAGCTGCCAGCAGGATGTAACCGGTTCCCCTTTGAATTTCCTCTTCGGTCATTAAAGGCCAATCGGCCGCTATTTGAGACCTATCACGGAGTGTTTATCAATATTCAGTATTTCATCAAAGCGGAGCTACGTCGGAGTAAACTCTACTCAAAAACCATCATGCGTTCCCAAGAGCTTATGCTCGAATACAAGCTGGTTAGTTTTCGGCGATGAATTTCATAACTCACTGAATTTATCCACAGATCTGTCGCATCTTTAAGGTGCGAGGTGAACAAACTACATAGATTCACAAAAAATGTTAGAATATACTACAACGTGCCATTGTTTAATAGTTTTCAGCGCTTTTCCTTTTACTGGGACAGAGATTACTTTGCTCGATAACAAAATTATAGATTTGCCTTCTTTGCGCCACGGTGGATTTCTTTAATACGAAATAGGCCAAAAAAAAAATTAAAATTCAGTTGGGTCTAACAAAGCGTTCATAGGGTCCCGCAACGTTTATAAAAACAATTCGCTGCTTTGTTTGCGAACAACAAATATTATTAAATCGTTACTTTCGTTTTACCTTTTCGCAATTAACATTCACAACTAACATCTCAATCTATCAAGTAAATATATTAGCTAGGGCGTATATGAGCCAGGCTCTAAGAGGTTTTCATGCCATTAGCGCGTCGTTCACCATAGCTATAATAAAATCCTTCCCAATTTTAGATATAAAATGTTTGTGAAAGACACATGATTGTGGGCAGGAGTTGAAGTTTTTACAATGCGGATCGTAGCTATATTAAATAGAATACTTTTTTTTTTAAATATTTCTGCTGAAGTAATAAAGAAAGCTAGAATTATCATGGTTTAATTACGTTAAGACTGATTAAATATTGGCTTCTTTTTCTAGATTTAGCTGATACATCCTACAGAATGATCTTAATACTTTGGTTTCTCCCATAAAAAATACCTGCGTACTATGTTCTTCTAGGCAATGCAGATGTGATTAAATGTGTCATCTTATAAAACAATTTTTTTCTTAAAATTGTATAGTGATTATTACGTGCCAACGGTTTATGCGTTTGCAACGCGTTTCGATTTAGGAGTCAGCAGAAAGGGCTAACAATCGACCGGTAAATATTAACATCTCGCCTGAAAGTCTACAGAACGTCTTCGACCGTTCCAAAGTTCCCTCGTTCTCGATCCATGGTCGAATCGACTCAACACAGTGCAGAATTACCCATCCTCTAACCGGAGTCGTAAGTTCAAATTTGCTTCTTTGTTAGACCCCAATTTTACGCTGCACTTTGAAACTCTGGTGCCCGGATATATTTATACGGGGTTATATTTATACTTATTTTCATTGTACACTAAGAATACCGCAGATTTCAAAAAAGCACAAAACTCCTTTTCCAGCAATGTTCGTGTATAAGTCGACCTCTCAAAATAGAAAAGAAAACAAAATTAATGGTACATAGCTTTGCATAAAACTGATGCAACAAACGACAAATTGAAGTATAGGTCATGTAAAGAATGAGCCGTAAACGTGATTGGCCTATTATATATACATGAGAAATACAAAACATTACGTACGTCTTCTGCGCCTTGTATAGGAATAATTACAACATAAGGCTTTTGTCTAAATATCTTTTCTCTCCATAACCGCACGCGAAGCGCCCACTATGTGGGTCGTAACGCTGGTTTATAGCGGGAAGAATTGACTTAGTGATGCTTTATATTGTAAAACTGCACAGAGAAGTTCATTTAAATTACCAATTTTCATTACAGAACCCATATACTAAACGTTCAAGAACTTGAAAAGAAGAAGTGGCAAAAAATAAAACTCATGTACAGAAATTTCGAATTTAAAACAAAAATTATTTTATTTAAATTAATTAATAATAATTAATTTAAATTAATGTCCTTATTAAAATGTCTCTTTTTTATCTACTGTGTATCATACTAGCAGGGCTAAACACGATGTCGGGCTAAAGTGCAAGAGACGAGATATCCTCGAGATCAAGTGGGTTATAGCAAACTATAAATTGCTCTGACATTACACCTAATTTTCTCTGTAATACATATAACTTTTATGTCACAGGACTTTTATGGCCAAAATGCTTCAAGGCAATGCCGCACGTAGAACTCGAAACATGTACGAAGGCATCATTATGGCACCAAAATAGACGACCGATTTCGCACATCACTTGTCAGCTATTTAACTGAGCTATTATTGGAAGCTCGTTTCACTCGTTAAATGTCAAATTCGATTATTTCAGATACCATAATTGGATCTATTTTAATAATAAGATAATAATTATAATAATAAAATAAGAGCTAAGGTAAGGCGAATGTATTTCCAAAGGATTTAGGTGTCCAGAAATAGCGTAAAATTTTTTTTATAAGAAATCAGGTATTTTCGAGACAGCTAGATGTTTTGGATACAAGATCCAATCGTATCGATCCTATGGTAACGGTATATCGATCGCGTTTACACAATCACCTACTAAAACATGTACAAAGGCATGTACAGAACGTCACGACAAACTATAATAATCATAATATCTAGTAAATTACTTTGGCGTGCAAATTATCACTGGTTGGGGGAATCTTTTTGAACTTACCTGTCACAAAATTACGATAATCTTTCTGTCACCTTAGGCAACATTTGTATTTTGTATAATAGTATAGTCATAAAATGCAGTATACTCAGCTGTAATCTATGCGCAATGCCTATTCTGACAACAGTAATAATTTGGTGTAATAATTTTGCAGTGGTTACGGTAGCGATTCAATATGCGAGACATGCGTAACGTAGAAATGTTTCATAGCTTCAATTCGAACTCAATCAATGTATATACTGACTATTTGATTTTCGGCTTTAATAGTTAATCAGACTTATAATATCTCTAAATATGCTGGAAAACACTACTATATTTTTAGCATTTTAAAGTATACATCTGAAATAACTCAACATCAGGAGTTTGAATCTTTTAGAGTAACGAGGCTGTTGGTGTCGGATTGGTTTTATCAGTATAGTATAGAGGGCGCCAATTGTCTTAGTGTTCTGCACTTCAAAGCCAGTTTTGAGCTTTATAATCAAATAGTATCTTTTTAGTATAGTTTTGATACTATAACTTTAATAGGATGACCGCTACCACCTACCTACGCTGAGCGTGCCCGGCTAGCTCAGTCGGTAGAGCATGAGACTCTTAATCTCAGGGTCGTGGGTTCGAGCCCCACGTTGGGCGCATAAATTTTACGGCACAATTTTTTTTGGCCGGTAAATATCTTTGGATCTATGTGCATTCTGCAAAACGACAATTTCGGAAATAAGATGACATATACCATTTTCTAAATAAGATATTTATTGATAACTCGTGAGTCAACCTCATCATCAGTAAAATGGAATTATTTATTAAAGGGGGAACTATTTTACAATATAGGGGAGCATGGTGATTCAGTAATAATTTAACAAGATAGTGAATTGTGTATTTTCTTTTCAACCCTGCAGTTCTGTCAAACTTCGTTCAAATGCATCACGTGAAACTAAGCATATGAGTGTTAAACGTAATATTGGAATAGTCGTTTAGTTCTGTAGATTACAAGGTTTATCTTTCATCAGAGCTTGTTAAACGTAATAACATATAGTCTTAATGATGGCGCACTAGATGACGTAGTATTGAAGATATTGCTTCCTGTATTCGCTACACAAAATTTGAATGCGTCACCTCTCAATTGGATATCAAATGTTATATTGCTTGTGTAGTCAAATTCACGCTTCTATTGGTCAATGTTTTGACAAAGACAATATTTAGGTGTTTCGTTATAAAAGAATCATGCGTATATATATTTATTTGTGCTAATCACTTATTTCATTTGCACTTCTATACTGTTCTTCTCTGAGAGACCTTCACTACCAAAAACAAAAGAATATGTTGAAAAAGTACCGAAAAACTTCGGCAAACATTTTTGTGGCAGTGTGTCATAAAGACTTATATAATGGCACTGCTTCCTGTTGCATTGCTCTTAAATTATCAATGTCCCAACTATGGGCTAACTACGAAAGGCCTCTATGTCTAAAGTTTTACGTCCGGTATCATTGTTAGGCGTTCCATTAAACAACTGAGTTCCAGCGCGAAACGGAGTCTGTCTATGCCATATACAAAATATGTGCCTTAAATTAGCAGACAAATATGTTGCCCACTACAAAGCTATTACGAGAACCTCAGCAAACTTTCTTTAGATTCAAAGGTAAAAGGGAGATAGGGTGAAAAAATGAAGTGAAAAAAAAGTCAAATGAAAAATCGCGGCGGAGTGAAAGAATGGGTGGTGAGGTCACTTGGTAGACCTTTAATATTACGGTTACAGGTTCGAGCCCCATGTTGGATACTTTCTTTTTGTTAAGCAGTTTTAATATTTTACGGTTTGTTATAGAAATATTAAAGTAGCTGTAGATATTAGGTTACGCATAGAGTATTGTTCATGCATAGTCTACACGTGCCGTTTTGAAGTTTAACGATAATTAGTAATATTCGGGTAAAAGGAAAGTATACATAAGCTACCAGTTGTAACATGATTATACAGGTAATGCATTATTAAAAGAACCAGTAATAATATTAAACATTATTTCCAGTGCAAATTTTTTAATGAATATGGGATACCTAAAAAAAAAAAGTGTAGACTAGATGGGTGGTACAGATAGATCCCTTTGGTGCTCCTGTGAGATCGTACGTCTTATATCACACGGTCACCTCCGAATTTTCACAGGGTTAACAATAACGGGAACATATCGTGTTTAACATAGGTTGACCGACAGTGTGAAAAAGAAATCGAGTCCGCCAGGATTCGAACCTGGAATCTTCTGATCCGTAGTCAGACGCGTTATCCGTTGCGCCACGGACCCACGGGAGTTTATGGTTCTACACATGTTTGTTATATGAACATTCACTAACTAAATTGTACAGTGTTCGTATAAACAGAGGTCATTGTTCGAGAGGTACAGGATGTAAGTGGGCCGATATGCTAACTCCTGAGCATGTAACGTATACGGATTCGGTTAAAGCACCCATTCGATACACGCATAAAAATAACTGTGGCTAGCTGTACAATAGACGTTATCTAACGGTAATTATATTTGAACAATATTTCCTTTTAAAATTGATTATTGAGGGTGTCGTTCTGCCAGTGCGCAATATTCTTACAACGGATAATCTTAAGTGAGTGAAGACAGACTTATCACATCATTTGACATTTGTTGTATTTAATTACGATAAAATCGCTTTCGTATGACATGTATTTAACTAAATTCACCTCAGTTCGTTAATACATATGTAATGTACTAATACGCATAGTTAAATAGGCGAATTCAATAGTCCGACTATTCAATTCATATCACAAAATGGAACCTCGGTCTAATAAATCTAATAAGATGTTTAGAATCATCTCATATTCCAAGGAAGCAATTTTAATGCCTTGTAGAAGTCGTAACCTGTTGTTGAATGTAAAATACCATTTTTAGCTGAATTAAACGTATTATTAGCGCTAAAATGATACATGTTCGTGTGTTGCGGGTTATGACTAATACACTAGAGATTACTGATTTTTGGTGACTGTTATTTAATTACGGACAATGCAGTGGAGTGAAAACAATATAATAAAAAAAATCCCTTGAAAAGGAGCTTTCCTTCAATGGTGCACTACGCACATGGTACAAAAGAAAAATCGAATCGAACAACGCTATATTGTTCAATGTAAAATACTCTGAGTAACCACCAAGCCTTATTTTTTCACACTGTTCATTAAAATACTTTTTTCTGATCACGCTAGATAATTGGAGCGACAACATATGGCACATACAATAAATATAAAATTTAACAAAGCGCTCATCGGGTTTAACATAAATTGACCCAGAGTGTGAAAAACAAATCGAGTCCGCCAGGATTCGAACCTGGAATCTTCTGATCCGTAGTCAGACGCGTTATCCATTGCGCCACGGACCCACGGTAATGTCACACTTAATATTATTTGTGGGTCGTTATGTGGGTGTTTTTGCATATGCTAAAAATAACATCGTTGCAGAGTTGGCTCAGTTTTGTAACTCGCAATACAAGTTAGTGCATAACTCTGGACCGTTTCATTTTACTGCTTATATGGAAGGACACTTTGAGCCGCTTTAGTAATTGCGCTTTTTAGCCAAAGTAGTATTCAAAATACGTTTGTCACATTGCTAAATACGTATGTAATAGTTATCTACGAATATAACTGGGTTAAAATGCGAGTTTCCCAGGATTAAAACCTGAAATCTTCTCATATGTAGTCACACGCGTTATCCATCGCGTACACCCGTCGACACCCACCCCGTGAATATACAAAAATAATTAATGATCTATGTTGTGATAAACTCTTGTGTGGTAATAAATAAGTGTAACAAGGAAGAGCTCTAATGGACAATGGGATCATTTAGAAATTGGCAGCACTTATTAATTTATCGCTATAACAATCCATATCAACATTTCGATATAATCTCATCTTTGCAGATTTGCGTAGAACACTGCGATACCAAGATCCGATCCATCGAGCTGCAGCTGATCCGCGTTGAAACCTGCGGATGTGCAGAGGGCTACTCACGTGATGGTAAGCAACATCTACTTTCCTATTATTATCAAATTGGCTAATCATGGCTGGTTAGAGTTGCGTGGCTTTGAATGCCCCATTATTTTCTAGGTTAGGAACTGTGTCTGGAGTCCATTGCAGCGGCAATATTCAAGCTTGACGAATACCGTTATTTCATGGTAACACGGAAGCTATACGATAGGTAGCGGACCGTAAGATCTATATTGGGCTTCTTCTTATATTGAGGACAGCTGTTATTCTGCATGTAAAATTTTGCTTTCTCCATTACCAAAAGCCCTATTAAATGTTCATGGTCTATAGTTCAAGTGTCGTTTTTGCCCGTTTTGTCTGCGTGTGATTCACTGTTTTTAGCTACGGAAATTCAGAATGTCCAAATTGGTGAAGGTGATGTGTGTCGTGGGGTCAATCTTCCTCTGCATATGGTTTTTCCTAGACTTTTCACCTGTCCCACGCTAGTGACGTCCAACTTTAAGATCGAGTTCGAGGTCAACGTTGTGATCGTCTTCGAGGACAACCACCTCATCACAGAAAACTACCCAATCAAGCTCACCCGCGCGTAGACCTCTTCTGTCATACATACCGATTTTTTTTGTTGTATAGACGGCCTAATTATTACCACTGAGTGTAACTACGAACTTCCCACGCACGTTACAGTTGACAGACACAAAACGTACTATTAGAAACATTTTCTGAATGAAGAATAGACAAAAACAGGTAAAAAAAAATAGTATATCTTCCTTTGGTATATATATGTATAGTTCTCCATGCCTGCAGGTACAGGTAGGCTACGGTTGCTGGCTTGCCTTTTAACGAGTAGCTTAGAAAGAAACCTTGGTCAGCCAGACACAACTTAGGAAACACCATCGGTCAGCTGCTAAACAAATTGTATCGTGTACGGATGAAAAACAACGCCCTGCCTTAATCAAGGTAAAAGGTATTTGCTTTGCTGATAACCTTGATGCTTCTGGCAACCCGAATACATATTGTGCCTTGTGCATAGATAATCTTTTATTGGTTTTAGTAAAATTGTGATTTTGGCTAAAGTGACGCTGATTGAAAAAAAAAAACAAAAAGTTTATTCAAGTTCACATGGTGGATACTTGGACGCGTGGAAATGGATCTGAAAATGTGGAATGGAACTATAACGAGATCAAAGATTTCCGCTACTCGGAACGCGCATAGTTTAGACAATAAATACGAGAGATTCTTTTTGTTTTGACACAAAGGATAGGAATAAGATTTACTTTGGAAGAGTCTTGTGGGTTAAGATTAGTTCCTACTTTTTGTGCTGTCATTATTTGTGCCATATTTATACAACACAAGTAGAAACTCATTGCCACATTTGACAATGTTATCTAAAAGTTTATTATGACACAACAACGTGGTTAGATCTTTATCTAGTCAGTATTTGGCAGAGTTTATTTATTCCACTCTTCAGTATAGACCAATAAAATGTTAACATTTCTCAATTAAGGTATTAATGTTTTTGTCTTGCTTTATTCACTTTGTTATGCAGGCTTATCAGGTAACAGCAAGAAGCAGTATGCCTATTCTTCATGCCCGGAAATAAGGAATTAGAGTTATTTTTGAATGTAATCAAATCTGTTGATCCTAGGTTTAGAGTGAGTTTATAGTCTATTGTATAATACTTCGCTGCGGATACGTTGCCTTACGCCTTCCTTGATAATATGTTTCCTATGATTTGTAGATGCGGTTACTCATTTCATACTCATGGCCATGTACAACGGGTGCCTTAGCAAAATCCACTAATAATATAGCACAAATAATGTTAATATACGTCATTTGCAGGATTTTTTTATTGATTTTATTCGAGTTTCTTTCACTAGTATCACAGCCACGATTTTCACTTTCCCTAGATAAACTTCTGGGTCTCTGGGTTCAAGCATTGCTTAATGAAAAATGTAAGAATTGCTCTATAAGATAAAAAACAGAAAATAATCTATAATTTTTAAAAATGACGATTAGAAATGCTTGTGTTTGAACTAGAATATACTTACGATTTCATCCGATGGCCGATAATTTTGCAAAGAAAAAATCATTTTTGACTATTTTTTTTAATAGTAAAACATATTTAAATAAAACTGAGCTTTCTCTCTTATTAAAAGCCTACAATCTGTTTCAAATTAAATATATGAGTGAATCACGAGTGGCCTCAAACTTACCGTGACTGCTCAGCGAAAGTAGCATTTGACGATTAATTTCGCATTGATTTCACAGAGCATTTTATAGCTCTATCAAATTTAGTAGAAAAACCTATTTAAACAAATATATTTGTATTACGCCCTTTATTCTCAAGCTTCAACAAAAAATTAAACCAGTTCATTTTCATAACGCTCTGTAATTTCGACCCACAAGATAACTAATCGATCAGTGTACAAAAATTAAAAAATCCTTATCATGTTAAATATCCTAATGCTATGCTATAGAAATTTGTGTACATTTCATACAGGTGACTTTTCATTAATTTCTCTTTTTCCTCAATGAGAATTCTTATCTATTCTTAATAATTAAATCCCTATGCGCTCAAAAAAGTGCTCAAGTCGCCTACTGCACTAGTAATGGTATTCTGCGTCTTGTATCTGCCTTTTGTCTGAGCTAGCTACCGAAGCGATCTGTTTTGTCTTTACGTTATAATCGGCAACCACACCTGTAAGAACGTTTTTGGAACGCAGCTGACTTCTTTGGGCGCGTTAATAGCGTTTACCGGGTGTGCATTATTAGTTCGAAACGCAGATCAGCCATTTGCTGTGAGTTTGTTTCGCTCTGAATTGTTTCCACTATGACCCGTGCGACAAACTCGTTTCCCGACGAGGTTAATTCAGTAATTCTCAAGTAAAGACTTACACATAAACCCATAGCGTTAATCCATAACCGGGTTCGTCATTTGACAATGCTTGACTCAGTCCTTAATACAAAGTATGTATGTTCGCTGATGCTCTACTTTCATTTTTCACACACACAACCGAAACCTGTTTGTTTTTTGACAAAGTATTTTGCCGCTAAGTTTTAAGCTTCTGCGCTTTATATTGATAAACAAACATTATAGATTTACAAGATATTCTCATTTATAATGCATTCCTGTAAAGTAAAAAAAAAAAAGGTAAAAAAATGACCGTAAATAAAAGACGAAACAGTAATGTGTATATACTAAAGCGTTACTACGACTCGTACCCCACGATTTGCCATGTGCTGATTAGGCGCTTTAATCATTCAAGCGAGGGCGCAGCGAGTTGCGTGTGGTCTGATTGTCAGAAATGTTGAAATCAACCAACGAAGTGGGTAACACTCCGAACTGGTCTGTTCCAATAGCTTATTAGATGAAGCTGAAAATGGCCGCCGAAGTTCGCCTTCAACGACTATGGAGTATGCTTTTAGATGTGCGCAAGTCTACTATTACTCTGACGTTGTTTTTTTGGTACACTTTAAAGCTATCGTAGAGTTTCAGATGGTCCGATAAGTATTCAAACACAGGGCTATGAAATGAGTCTGCTTTAGATTTAGCTGAATAAGAACTGCTTATTTTGTTGACATGATAACTTAGTTGGAACATAAAAATAAATGGAAAAAAAAGGTGACGTATGCACGTTTTCGATGAGGCAATAGAAATCAGCTAAGGTTTCCTGTTTAGCAGAATTATTGTGATTTTACTAATTGTTCAAAATAGCACTTAACATATGCGTTTTGTTCGAGGATCAGTATGAACGTTGTCTTTTTAATATTCCTTATAGGAATCCACGGCTGCTGCAGTTGTTGTGTGGCCCTATACAGTAGATTGTGGAAGAAGTTGGTTTCACTCTGTCAGGTGTTAAACCCAGAAACATATGAGACACTGGAATCTGATCTGCAGCGAAAACAAAGAGTCCGTCAATTGATCGAAAGATCCAAAATGCCTACATTTAAGAGCACCTTCTCGGCAATGACCGGGCTAAGCTGTGCTACAAAGCGTAGGCGCGAAGCGATTGCGAATTACGTAGCACTACGCTTTGCACGCGTCGCGTTTGTCTGGCCATAGGTATTGGCCTTTAAGGCATCATCTGCAGCAAATGGAGCAGAATGCAGTTGACCTCCATCTGATGTACTGAGTCGTGCGGTGACTTTCGAGTCCTGGTCGTGTTGTTTCAGGCACAGGTTCAAAGATCAGTGATGATTTCGAAGCGAATACTAACGAAGATCGATTTACAGAAGACACGCCGCCTCTGGTCTCGATAAAACGAGTAATAGCAGCTTGATGCCGTTGTATCTGCTCGGTGAATACACTAATAAGGTCCGACATTCGGCCGTCGAACGTATTTACCTTTCACTGTCTACAGCGACTGCACAATATTCAGTGAGTCATCGCTGATAACCAACTGTTTATATATTTTTGTACCGGGTAATCGAGAGACTCAGTTACAGCTTTTTAATCGAATTTTGCTAGATGGTAATTATTAGAGAAAAAGCCTGTCTTAACAAAAATTATAAATAACGTTGCTTTTCGAAGCATAAACGCGAGAGAGGTGAGGGAAAAATCGATTTCTGGTACTTCTGCCACAGGCGATGCAGAAGCCAGAAAGCATAGTAAATATTTTTGTGCTTACCTAGTGGAGTTAACCTCACTGTCAACCGGAGACGCTGATCCTGGAGTTGATGCCTAGCAATCAGACGTACGATTATTCTAGTTTCCAGAACCTTCAAATAAAGAGAGAATTAGCTTCACGCTGAAAACTCTATTTCCACTATTCAGGTCACGCATCAAAGTTGTTGCTAAGATATTTAAGATTGCTAAGATTATGTGACTATTCCAGTGAGGTCGAATGCTCGACAAGCAGCTCTGAAGTTACTTCTCAGACCTTATCAAAAAGAGCAGATTAACCGAAAATCGTGCATACGTTAACTATTGGACTAGCTTAATCGTTTCCCCAACAGCGCCGTATTGTGCTTTGAGCTTCATTCGTTGCTGTTATCCGATAAGCCGACAAGGTAATATCGAAAACACAAACTCGAAGACATTTGAGTGCATAACATTAGGCTTCAGGTAAAATCTAACAGATGCAAAACGGTGATAAAAAAAAAAATGCTGAAATGTCTAAGAAACATACAGGCACTGATAAATACGATAAAGCATAATAATGAATCACGAGATAGGACCGTGGCTCAGCTAGTTTAGCGAAGAAGAAGGGTGACAGACAATCCCTATCGGTGTTGTATTAAGCAATAGCGTTTGCAAACATCGTGCACACAAAATCCAGCTTGCTACCTTCATAGCATGGGAAACTAGCTACTATTTTAACAAAGCACAAATCCACTTCTCTTTCAAGACGCACAAACCCAACAGACTATTACTGCTGCTTCTGCTTAGGTGCAGTTAACTCGAGCCTCAGCTCGAGAGTAGAAGCGGGACGTTATTTGCTTGGCAGACGGTTAAGCCACTCCCAATGAGCCTCACAGTATCGTCCATAGCCGGCAATGTCCATTTGTTAGTTGAGTGGCGTCCGCCCTTCTGCTACTGGCTTCCACCCCCCTACGACGTCGAACGATAGAGTTTCTTTCATATTGGTTTGCTCGAGGAAAACAGTTATGGACGCGGGGTCATAATCGGCCAGTCGGGATCCTGGCAAGGGTACGCTGAACGTAGGACACTTAGGAAGCTAAGCGGGCCTTAGCGGCTGCTACCTTTCTATACTGTGCGTTTGTGTGTCTTCTCGTCTTTCTCAGTAGCAGTCGGTGGACAGCATTTGTCGACAAATGGAAGAGACTGTGGGGAGAAGAGTTAGTTGCTTTTGCTGAGCTTTCAGCTGGTTCCGCTTCTGCCGCTTGTCGGCTTGCCAAGCTCTTCAGTTGCACCTTCGTCGCCGGGCCCCTCTTTCTGCAAGTGGCTAACGCTTATAGACTACTTCTGTTACCGCGACCACCGTTGCCAACGCCACAAGGCGTTACCGCCACCCGACTTTTCCTCGGAGCTGCCTGCCGAAAATTTGGTCAGCCCTGGCAATAAATAAGGCACTGGCGCCACCTGGCAGCGCGCCATTATCTAGAATAGATCCTCCCAGCTTGCTTGATGCGAAGTCGCTCGTTCACCCTCGACCCTTCGGCTCCCAATCTGCTTTGTGACCACGACTGCCATTGTCATAATAATAACAACAATAAGCATTAATTCCGAATACACCAATGGTCTCTACGGACCCGATGGCATTCGTGGGCTAACCATTAGCTGGACCGTTGAGATAACTGAACGCCGCCGTTTCAGCGTCATGACGGCCTTTCACTACTAAGACTATGAAAGCTAATCCTTTATGTGGAGAGCGACTCTGTAAGGCTATGTGAAGTGTGACTAGCACCAAAAGAACCAGTGCTCGCCCTTTCTTGCGCTCACCCGGAAAAACCGAAGCTCTCGTGTTCCGTGAACAGCTGGTGCGTCGAATAAATTATAAAGCGATTTCTACACCAATATGTGCTCGTATGGTCTGGATGGCGTCCAATACACATGATACATGATCTCGAAACGCCGACGAAGTCGTGGCGTGAGCCACAGCAAAACAACATGATAAACGATACCAACATAATATGGAACTTTTTAAGGAAAAACAATAACTGATATTTAGTCGTCACTTTATTTTTAGTTGTCATTAACGGTCGAACAATTCTATTTCTTTGACGCTAAATAATCGATAGAAGATATATGCCGTCGCTAAGCTTCAAGCTCACTTGACAAATAATAATAATAAACAATGAACAACATTTACTAAATATTATTTGGCATGTTCTTTGTATTCGGTTACGGTAACATGACAGATCGTTGAAAAATGTTCTCTGAAACAATGTGTTAGATTGTAAATTTTCAATTTAAAACAATGTAAAAAAAAAAAAGAGAAATGTCACTAAACGCATCACCAAGTGCAGTTACTTCATTCATGAATAAGGGAAATTGAAGCCTTGGCATTTTTTCCTATCGCATCAGATTTGTAATGCATGCATAAGGAGAATAAATTGTAAATAACTCTTACTTCATTAGCCTGCTTCAAGCTACCCTTTGTCGCTCTCTAGAAGTATGTTTAAAACTAATAACTGCTAGTCTATGCGATCGTGTTAATAAGTATCTTTTATGTATAATGGAAGCTTCCATAACTCGCACTATAATTAAGGACAGTCCATAGAAATAAAGAACAAATTCAAGCAGTTAGAAGGATGTGTGTCTTTCCAGGAGGGGTTTCTTTACAATGCCAGGTATACATTATACCATTAATAGAAAAAAATATGCCCGGCTGGTATTTATTGTAGCTACCCCATTTTGAAGAGAGTTTAGGGTCGGAACGCCTAAATTGAAAACGTATAGAAGTTAGCTAAACATGTGTGGCTGAAAGGAGGTGTTTATACATTTCTATTTGCGTTCGTGCATTACGCGAGGACAATTCACTCTGTCGCTTTTCTCATATAATTTATTCTACCATATGTGCATATTTTCGGCCCTTTTTCTATTAGCCAGAAGTCCCTACCGTCAACATCTCTCTCCTAAGAGGCTAAAACCTGTCCCTAAATATTCCCTTCATAATGCTACCGAAGACACATTGGATGGGTGCATGAACGGTAGAGAAGCGTCTCCCTGCTGTGAGCCGAAAGCCCCATGCATGCGCATGTTATCGTGGCACACTTGCATTTTCCCAGCTCTTTTTCATTGCTGTCGAAAGCAATGAACCTACAATGACGTACGTACAAGTTCCAACAGCACTCCCAAACCGTGTGTCTCCAGATTTTCTCTCTTCGGAGAGGTGTTTATCTGTTCCCCGTCCGTTCTTTCCATATTCGTTTGACTGTCGCTCACGGTGGTTGACTGCCTCACTACCGCCGCTGATCATACGCCAATGTTATGGTACAGCTGTTCGAGTGTGTAACGGAGACTCCGCTGCCATAGAAGATATGGCGAAAAGAGGAGGTACCGGAATATAGGAGGCAGAAGACGAGTGCCCCCCGAAATGCTGGAGGGTAGCTAGCGACCGGGTTGGCTGTATCTTGCATAGCTAGCTAGCTGGGAGTCCGGAGGACAAGCATCTAGGAGAAGGCCGTAGTGGCGCCAAGTAATGATCCACACGGCAATGTTAATGGCGAATTTCGCATTCTTGCGAAAATATGCCAATGCGCCTGCAACAGCCGCCGGCGACGACAGCATCAGCAGCAGCGTCAGTAAGCTCTGTCTGCTCGCGGCGACCCCGCTTCATACAGCAATGCCGCACTCGACCAGAGCGTTGTTGCCACTCTCTCGAATGACACGTACCCCTGGGGCCAACCATGGGCTGCGACCACGCAGGGACAAGGCTACTTAGCGGACAGCGCGCCAAGCTCGTGCAGAGAACAGGAGGTTCTGTTAGGGAGGGAAGGGGTTTACCAGTGAAATGCACTACCACTCTACGGGCCAGCCACTCATGACTGGAATTGGCCCCGCCGCCGCCGCCGCCGCCGCCGTCATTGGACTCGGCACAAACCCATGTAGAAGTGCGGTGGAGCTTTTGCCAAAGCGAAATCTCGCGACCGCTGTTGCTGGAGTTGCTTTGGTCGGCGGAAGCGCGTTCACGCCAAAAGCCGGGTCGAACGAAAACTTGCCGCCGCGACTGCCGTTTGGCGACGCCAGACACAGAACGCTAGATTTGCTGAGTCGTTCGACGCGGCACATACAAAACGGTCGACATAAACGAAAATAGTTGTATCCAGCCACAAGTCCAGGGACCTGCGCCTATGGAATGTTTAGTCTGTCCTCGGTAAGATTATACACACATGTTTTTGGAATCTCGGTTATATGATAGAGCGCAGGTTCAAAGAGTTAAATTTGTTAGGATATTTAGAGTTAAAGAAAATTTTTTTCGTGCACTAAAATTGCTATAATATACATGTGTGGAGAGACGTATTTCTACCATCCGTAAATGTAGCCCGTTCACAAGTATACGAGGTCGGCTTCAACGTTCGGCAGGCCTACAAATGCCTCTTCGGACTCACGATATGTATATATAGCGAAGTACGTTAATAGACAATAAGGCAACAGGTGGGAAAAACGGAACAAATCTGGACCGGCAGCGTCGTAGACCCCGTATTGACGGGGCTGCCGCAGAAAGAATAACAACATACGCTCTTGGATGAGAACGAGCGCACATGTTGTCATATGAGTTTGATGGTGCAAGCCAGTGCGTTTAAGGTTTGCGACAACTGTCCAGCCTTCCTGCTTGTCGTTTCATACCATCGGTGAGTGAGGATGCCTGCGCAAATTCAAAATTATGCCAAAAAGTGGAATGCCAACAACGCTGGGCGAACTCAGGACCACGACTGCAGGCCTCCTCGGCTTATGCATACTCGCATGCATGCAGTCTCTTGAACCACACAAGGAGTAAGCAGTTACATTTTGCTATCAAGTGAAAGCCGTATGTGGCAGATGTATATACGTGCGTGCGTGCGCGACAACAGCGCCTCATAGACGATATGCACGCGTTGCAACCTCCTGGCTGTCTATAAACGCTATTTTATTGCTTGCCAGAGGAATGCCGTTGTTGTTGGATGGCATCGCTGAAGGAGAAGGCCGTTACGAAAACGTGATGTCCTACGTATATTACATACATGCATACATTCGTGCGTTGATCTACTATATGAAATGTGCGAAGTGTAGTTATAGTAAGAGTAACACCTTTTTCTTATATGTTCATCTTTACCTCGAGCCCATACATCTAGCAGAAACATTCCGGACTATCATATTTAACATGTTCATTTAAGTGAGGAATACTGCACCATTTATTTACACACAGACATGATATGGGTGTTTATGTTTAGCACGTATCTTTGGTCTCGGTTTTTCCTTAAATTTCCGTCGTAGACTATTGTGTGATGACTCAACTGCGAGCTACACACCTATTCCAAAGAAATTGACTATAATGGCATGAAAGGAACGTTATCCTTTCTTAAAAAAAGGAACTGGTTTGGGTGAATGAAGCTGGATAAATTTATGCATTGCTTGCCCTTAAATGTTCGCTCAAGAAATATTTTTCTCTCGAAATTTGTTATACCAAGGAGAGTATCATATAAAGAGCTATGCAATAGAGTTTTAATTAGAATTTTTTTTAGTTCTATTTTTTTATATAATTTAAAGAGACACATTAATTTTATTACAGTTATTTTGGTTTTATAATTACAATGCTTTCAATGTTGGCATACGTTATTAGAATGATTATTTACTAGCCTACTACATTTCCTATCGCCGTGTCGCATTCTGATAATTGTCAGGCGCCAGTGCGCCATGTGTGGGCCCACCGTTTGACGGCCATACCTGCCATATCACCACACAACGAATATTTTACTTCTTCTCAGCTGTCTGGCGCTCTCCTTGGCGGCATGAGTCGCGTTTGCCCCCGTAACCCAGGCCCTTGGCGCTACCACAAGCTTGATTTCGTAACAGCAAAATCGCTGCCATCACCGGCGTATTTGCGGGCATCAACACCAACAACGGTAGTAGCCGGCAAACACAACACAATTGGGCAATAACGACGGCGGGAACAACAACAACAAAAAGAGGTCTTCTTCTCCTCTTCCTTTCTTTCTTTTTCTTTCTTTCTTTCTCTCTCTCTTTCTCTCTCTCTGAGAGTCTTAGCCATTTGTCCAGATACGTAGCCGCTCACTTACACATGCGGATGAGCGTGAGGCGGCCAAACGTGCGCGAGCCGCGCGACCGCCGGCCAATTGATGACGTTCCCGTCAACAGACGGTTCTCTCGTTTATTCCAGCGCGGCCCGACGTCTACCACTTATTTCGAGCTCACCCCCAATCGCTGCTGCTTCTATATCAAGTTGTCGACTATCTGCCTACGCTCTGTCGGGTCGTCGGTGTCTTTTTTGCATAACGCGAGCAACCGGTAAGCAAAGGCGGTCGAGCCAGCGGCGAACGGAGCACAGCACGCCGACTCATCGCCAGCGCACTGATTACGAAGACACGTAGGAACGATAGAAATGGCGAGCGAATAGCGATGGAGTTCTTGGCCCTGGCCGATAAAACTTTCCCCTTTAGCCATTAATGTGAGTAATGCAGACGGCCTGTAGTTGTGTTTGTCGGCAAAGAAACTGAACGAACGGCAATCGGCGGCGATGGTGGGGGCAGCGTCAACAGCCCATTTTCTTTTACCTTCCCCTTAAAGCCACTCTTAGCAGTCGTCATCACCAGCACAACAGGCACTTCCACAGCGTGCTACCCTCATCGAAAGAACAAACAAGCGGCCCACCGGACAAGAGGCATTGGATGAACGATGGAGCGGGCGGCCAACGCTCGTCGGTCGGTTGCTTGTCGCCGCAGTCCCCCGGCTTCGATATCGCCATCGTTGCCCTCGAGTTGTTTACCTTGAAGGGCTCGAATGACAGCCGCCAGACGGCGCCACCGTGTGCAGCTGTTTTGAGCAGTTGTTATAAACAAGTCAGCAAAACTGAACGGCATAATAGTGGCCCCTGTGGTTAGTATGCAACTGGCGAACGACCAAGGGGAATACGTTGATTGGAACGGTAATGATGCGTAAAGCAGTATCATATAGTGTCCTATACTGTGGTATATTAAACCGCTCTTATGCTTGCGCAGCCACGGGTTACGGCCAGCAATGACAATTGCAGTAATACTTGTGCTTTTAGCACACGATGTGATGATGTATAACCTATGTATGACCTATCCTATACGTTGACCTACCTCATGATTGCTATACCGTATCGTTCTGTCATAAATTATCAACGTAGTTTATGGCTAGTTAACAAAAAGAGCCTGCTACTATAAAGTTACCAAAAAAGTTCTCGTAGTTTTATCGTATGAGTAGCTATGTTATTCGAGCTAGTGCTAACATTATCCGTCTTTCGAAACTTTCCGTCATGCCTTTAACTACTACAGCAACATTGTAGCTATACTTCTACAACTGCTATGCTGGAAGCAGCTACGACCCATTCAGTATAGGCATCGCACCGTACCGCATGGAGTAGTGCGTAAATATCCGTGATTGTTCCAGTGATTCCTTTTTCCATCAGTCTTGCTGCGCGATTCGTTATGATGCTGGAGGACTATCGCTTTTATACGTAGAATCCTCGCCGAAAGGACAGAAAGGACAGCTAGAGACGGACTTGGTGCGCGATTACTATTGGCGCCGTCGCCACTTGGTCGTCGCAGTAGCACTGCTCTACGATCAGCACAGTTTCGTTAGAAAAACGATAACGAACACACACGAACGTACAAGTGGTAGCTGCACTGGAGATCGCGACGGTCTTCTGGTCGCTACTGAGGGAAGGCTTCTCAATTGGATTGCTGCGATGGAATATCCACAACATATTCGGGACAAGTACGTAGCAAAAGAGTTCGCCAACGAAGTTAATGATTGAAGTACATTTTATCTATAACACTGCCATTTAAAAGCTCCAAAAAATCATCGTCATGTTTATTATGATCAACAGGCCAATCATATCAGCGTCATCGTCAGCAACGTAGATATCAGAATCGGTGCTCCCACCAGCATTATCAATGTAAACCACTAAGGAATAGGGAACGTGTGATTTGCTTTATCATCCGTATAAAGGAAGGCGAAGCTGCTCGTCAAGATGCTAGCGATTTTGACTATCGTTTTTCTAGTAGTTTAATGGCTAACGTATTTGCCTGGTAACGTTAGGGACTGCGGTGTAGTAGGTTCGAATCCGGGCATAGACACACTTCGTTTTGCGCTAAGGGCGAGCCGTCTGATCGACTGCTTAACGGCAATGGCGAACGTAAAATTCGAAACATTTAGGTTTTCAACTATTAAGCATGCGATGCTCGATCGTACTCGTCGAGTAGGCTACGGAAAGGATGTCAACTGAAGCCTTGCCAACACGAGTATCATGTTATTGTTAGATCGCTCATAACTAGCTGTTTGTACTTTCAGTTAGTGCGTGTGTGCCAGTAAAGGAAGATAGCGAGCAATACTAATATAACTGAATATTTGAGTAATAATAATAACTAGGACGCATCTGACGCAAGCACAACAACGCTTTCAGAAGTACGGCGACGCTAATTATAATTCTGCCACACGTAATCTCTCAGGTAGGGGAAGCATTTGCCGTTCAAAAGTACCGAGTCCCTCAGTTTAACGGTGGCTAGAATCGTTGTTCTTTGAAGATCATAAATATTTTAAGTTTTGTTAGAAATAATACCAGTCAATTTAGGTCAGAATTTTCAAATTAAGACACGGTACTTTAAATTGTATTTTCTTGCAGGATCCGTATGCTATACGTGCCCTAGTTCCTCTGATATTCTGGTGTCGTTGAATATATTATTCTACCAACGAAATCTAACAACGATTACTATTTCATTTTCAATACGAAACATAGACACGAAGTTATTCGAATGATTAATGAGTGACAGATAATTTTCCTTTCTATTTTACCGTATAATATCATACGTCTTTGCACAGAACATTCATACTTCCGGTTTATTGTCTTGACGGCTTTACATGAAGTGTGCAAGAGTTACAGCTTTTCGGTGTGCTAAAAAAAATTCTAAGTTTATATAGCCTTTATAGGCAGCTTGATAAGTGTGCATTTAATTTAACACAAAAATGCGGCTGGCCAAAAAAAGTTTACAAGATAAGCTATAGAACGTTATAATCAAGAAGCACAAGTGGGGCATGTAAAAAATATAGAAATTTTCAAACAAACCTTTAAAAAGTAATAGGACGATCCCACTGATAGGCTGCAACACAGGTAATAGGCATTTGAAATGTTCTCGTTGCCTTCATTTCACTACCGTTTGTTTGCACAACTTGAAAACGTCCCTTTGCCTCCATCAGCTCAGAGTATAGCGACCAGAATTTCGTATCCAATATATGAGCTTTTAAAAATATAAAATGCGGTAAAAAGAAGTGCATTTTGATATTTACTATTTCTTCCGTTTTTTGCCCTAGTCAAATAGATATTCAAGCGGCCTGGACTACTTGTACGATGTGTTGCACTTAATAGCTTGTGAAGTCGAGTAATGGTATTTTCGAAACTTTAAGATACATCGTGGCGCTATGGCTATCGATAAGAGAAGCACCCAAAAACTCGTTTTAAATAGATGATTCGCAAACCAGTGGCCGCAAAGACCAACTGCTATCATATGAATATAGTCAGCCTTAGTAAACCTATGGGACTCCTATAGAAAATTGTTTATGAATGACGGGAAATGGCGTCATCCCTATCCACATGAGGTAAAAAATGGAATGGCTAGCCCCAGGAAATCCGCCTATGGCCCGAGTTAGGCCAGATGTCCATTCTTAAACGATCATGATTTGTGTGTTTGCTAGGACAGGACAAATCTCACACAGTGAAAAATGTGCGAAAAAAATAGGACAGTTATCAAGGATCTGTATATGGCCAACTGGCTCTCTGGCAGACAAGACCTAACAAACAAGGCAAAATCATTCTCCTTCACGAAAATGCCAAACCACACATGATCGTCGTTGAGACCGCCCTAAGTTGGAGATTTTGCGCTTCCCATATACTTCAGAGCTGACGTCAACGAACAATTACTTTTTCCTATTACTAATAAGTGAAATTTGTGGTCACGTATTTGGCAATCAAGAGGACCGTAAAAACCGGCCGGACGAGTTCTTCGAGAACAGACTTAAACATAGTTTACAATATCGAACAATTTTATTTATTGATTAGTGGCTAAAACGTTATATTGAAAACATACAAATTTATGAATTCGTGTAAAACGCTGTGAAGCATAAACATATTGGGCCAACAAGGTCATTTCGCCGATGAAGTTAACAGCTGTCCCTGCAACTTGTGTAGTCATTCAGTGTCTAATTTGGTAGACTGCAACGTTTCAGTAGCTCTATATTATATAAGCATGCGTCTCGTCTGACAGTATCTGCATATACGATTTAACCTTATCTTCATGAAAGTTCGTTTACTGTATCAACAGTTACATATTAGTTCGAATTATACTATAAGGCCAATGAAGCCGCTACTGAACAACATCTCTACTTTAAGGTAGGTGCAACAAAATTTAGGATCTACAATTTGGTTAAGATAAAATTGGTACAACCTTGTATTGAATTTGCGAGCCAACTGCCGGATGAGGTGACTCGCCACGTCATTGTCTCGTAATGCTTTATCAACTTCGTAGGTCATCTTGTTCTAAATGTCCTTATTTACCAGCTGTATGGAACGAATGGTTATTTTTAAATCGATGAACGTGGCTTAGTAACATAATTGTACCTCGCCGACATGATGCATTTGGCTGAAGCCAGGTCGGACTTCCGCATTTGGAGCTGCACTATGCGCAGATATTTCTTGTACCCAGCCTTCAGGGTCTTGAGTTTCTGTATAGCTTTGTTACTGAGCAGTTTCGATTACTGTCAATATGCGGAGCCTTTATTGAAAACCAAATAGACACATGCTTGCCACCAAATAGTAACTATTAACTACGCCAGTAACGCCCTCTAAGCTCCAGCTTCTCGTTGTCATTCTTCGGCAAAAGCAAACGTGGCCAGCAGCTCAGCGACTGCGGGGCAGCGACTAACCAGCAAGCTTTTGGGTATTTCGTTCGTTCAGGTATTGCCAGTCCCAAACGCCAGTTCCCGTTGCTCTCTATAGAGAAGCTAGGTCTATATATCTGTCGGCCGACGCAGGCCTCTGTTACACACAAGCTTCTATATGTGGTCGTCGCAGCCGCACTAGCTATCGCCGGAAGTGCTGCGTCCATGGAGCGTTAGGCTGCTCACTCACTTGCCTGACCGTCTTTGAGCATGCTGCATGGACTTGACGGGGGGAAATAACCGGGGGTTGCCGGAAGTACCGGAACTAGGCAAGGATAAGATCCTCGCTAGGTTTTCCTTGGCCCTCAGTCTACTGCGCGCTCGCTGGCTGGATAACCGCTGGGAAGACTTTCCTTTGCCGATCCTAGTCTTGGACTTGCTCTGTCTTTCCGGCTACGCCACATCCCACCGGGCCACGCGCAGGCCCACCCGTTTGGCCGGCCACAATCCGCAGGTGCACCTTCCAGTAGGCGCAAGCAACGTGGCACGTGACCGCTTCTTAATTGCAAACGGCGGCCTCTTCGGCCTACTCAGCTTGCTTCCCAGCCGGACTGACAGTATAAGCCAGGGGTATGGAACGAATGGCGCTAGGGATGTCGACCCAGAGGGCGCTAAAGGCCGAAGGAGCCCATTAAAGATCCTGTACATTGCCCTTCTCCCCAGCCTTTATCCTGCCTGTCCTCGACGAGTCGAACGGTCAGAGGTTTGGCTAATAGCAACAGTAAATTGTTAGTTAGCGGAAAAAAAAGAAGGGAAATTATGTTGCGTTAATATATCCTAGGTAAGCAGTGAGTTTTCCTACCATTTTAGTCTTATAGTTCAGTCAGTGTTCAATGAGGTAATTTCGTACGGCCTAACAAATGGACAGTACAAATTTCATCATCAACAGGTCGTAGTTTCAGTTGCTTTGGACTTCTAAAAAAATAGCAAATACAAACCAGAAGAAAACAGATAGGTTACTACAGGATGCGTTCGACCTTTGCTTACGTAGCACTGTTTCGTTCATAACAAAAATAGTGAAAATGATCATTACAAGTTCTTTTGACGGTCTAACGCCTTTGCTACACTTACTTAACAAGATTATCATCCAGTAACACTCTACAAATATTTCGCAAACAGATAATACCATCTGTCATATGCTCGTCTTACATGCGTTTTAACTTTATAATCCAATAGTAAGCAAGTGATTGGCTTAGCCCAGTCCTCAACGATGGTGGGGCACCATGTAACGACTTTTCAGGTTTAAGGACTTAATTACAAGGTTGTCACTGCCAGCATAGAATTACTCGGTGGCCTAATCACGTCAGTTTATCGTCAAGGTTTTGCACCTCTTCCTATTCTTTTCCGTGGCCTTCACAAACCTCGTGCATATACACAGGTTTGACGGGCGGCCATTTCCACACCAGCTGGCATATGGCGCGTTCCGTCTCACCTCTCGAAGGCTACATTACGAAATGCAAATGAATCTTGGACTGGCATACCTCGATTAAGCAGACCGTCTTGAATTCATACGTCTAGAATCTACTTCGCATAAGTAGAAACGAGAGCAGTTTCAGTACTCAACCTTCCTCGTAACCGAACCTTGCATTGCCATGTGCAAGCGGGCGTGGGGTTCATGAGCATTCAGTATTGGGATAGACGGCTTGGAGGATCGGCCGACTAGTTAGAGTCGTTGTTATAGCTTCCGCTGTTATTATTACTGCTGTAGTTCTTGATGTTGTTTCCGTAAAAAAAAAAACTGCGATCACATAGAAACGGCCAGCTGCAGCAGCAGAAACTAAAATTACTAGCACGCCTGTACGCACCGCTGCTATGAAAAAAGCTGCTCATTCATTGCTAATTAGACTCTGTTTGGGGGGTAATCCATAGCATCTGCCCACTCCAATTGACCAGAAAACGGCATATAGATGGTAAAACGCCTAAATGCGAATTTTTCTATAAATTGTTCCTAAAACAAACGTCAGCTATCTAACAAGCTTTGTTGTATATACAGTAAGTGTCGTTGCTACTGTCAGATAACCAGCGTTTCCATCGCAATTATAGCTTCGATTTGGGGTGTAAACTATTTATAAGTCATCTTCAAAATAGTGCTTCTTTAATAATTTTTTCACAATAACCGTGCGTCGGACAATATTAACCGGTGTGAACTCGCTAATTACGCCAAAAACAAAAAAAAATCCAACGAAATTAAACTGTTAGAAAATCAAACGTTCTAAAGATGTACGGGCTGAAAACGGCCGGAAAGTGCAAAAAAGACGCTTATCTAGAATATAAAATTCGCTATTAATATTCTTCTTTCTAAATAGGCTATTAATATTTGTATGAAAATTTTAGATATATACCAAAAATGGCTTTTGGACATTTCCTATAAATGTTGGAAAATGGAGTCTTTGAAATTTAAACTCTATCGAGTATTTTCCAATTTGCCTCATAAATATCTTCCTGGGATTTTTTTGGAAGTTGCATGAAGGTTGGAAATGATGTAGACCGGGCAAAAAAGAAAGTTTTAATTATATCTATAATTTTATTAAAGTTCTTTCATCGAGGAGAGGCTCAAATTTGGAAAACGGCGTATTTTTCTCAATGATTGGTTTGTTGTTTTATTCCAATGAACAGCTTTTCTCTAGCCTATTAACGCATATCCACTACGACGAGCAACCAGCCAGAATATATATTTGTTTATGCCAAATCATATTAACTTGGTTCTGTTAATTTTAGCGAGAATAAACGTTATGTATTTCTATTATCAATTTCTGTACGCATGTTATCTCTTATGTAATCTGTTTGTATTCGAGTTAACCATTAGGTAAAATAACTTTATCCAATGATAACCGAGTAGTTCTGGCTGGCCTACGATTGTGAGTTGGTCGGTGATATATACCATTGTGTGCTTGCGTCCCTATTTTTGGGCTATTTGTGTCGTCTGAGGCGAGCTTCTGAGATGTAGCGTTTCACTCTCTGTACAGGATTCACTAACGCGTGTCGATGTTTTAGCCAGTTGCACGCAGCCAGTACAGGAAATCCGCTATTGTCAAGTAACTGAAAGCAGTCATCGGAAAGAGCCACCGAGCCCGTGAGCACTCTAGGGCAGATCACAACCGCTTTTGCGGCTCGTGAAGCGAACATAAACTTGAGTCAGCATACCGCGGCGCCCGTCTGCCCGGTTGACTCGACGCTCGACTTTTTGCCCTCTTCGGAATGTTCTAGCCCTTTGGGTTCTTCTTGGCGACCTCCAATCGCTGCCTTCGTTGAGTCTTGCGACTGCCTCTCAATTTACTCCTGCAGATTGCGCTATAAATCCGCCACAGTATCGTGGAGCAGCACATTCCAGGCGCGGTTCGCTAGGTTCCCCAATGTTTCTTTCTTTCGCATAGCTCCGTTCCGTTTTAGTCAGGGATTCACCCCTCGTACCGAGGCATGATACTGCCTAACATGTACCCACCCATATATAGGTAGCAGCGCCCATTATGAACATCAGAACATAGAGCTGTAATCTTAAATGGGTTTGTGTGTGTGTGTGTCTACTGTAATATACACTATTATATGCTACTCGGATAACGGGTACAGAATTGCTCGGTATTGAACACGAATATAAGATGTAATTTTTTTGTTCTCATCCTGTATTCCGGATACCGTATAGTACCTGACCAGGTGTATTAAAACAAATTTAAAAGATTGCCAATTTTCCATGATTACACTCGAGTGCTCTAAGAAAAATCATGCTCAACTTATAACTGCCCATGACATAGTACATAATTATGCATTATTCACATATACAGACACGCATACATTGCACGCACGCATATAGACATCCATATATAAACACAGCGACAACGGTACCGTTGCTTTCCGGATGCAAAAGACCCGTCGATCTATAGGTTTCGATAGAACAAGCGGGCACCTCGAGCAGTGGCAGGACGCTTTGGAAACAACCGGGGGGTGCCAGGAAAGGTTGAAGTGGGGTCGGATACGGGAAACTACGCCACCTTTCCTCCATTGATCAGAGCGCTGGGTGATCTTGTTGGCGATAGAACGAAGGACGGTGAAAGAGATGGTACGAACGACGAGAGCTAAGAAAGACTCCCTCGCTGCTTCCGAGTCCCCAAGGAAGACCCAGCGCGGCTTGGCGGCACCGGCTGAACTGCCGTTCCGTCTAAAGATAGGCGTCTGCGAAGCGTCACGCTTCGTGAGGACCTCTCAGCTCGTCCCATTCTAGGACTTCACTACCGCTGCTACTACTGCTACCTCAACTACTACTACAACGACAAGTACGCCAGCCGTGGCTGCTGCCGCCGCAGCTTCTGCACTCGGACATTGACATTAGGAATTCTCCATAACTACGGGCCGGCCGCCTCTCATTTTTCGAGCTTCTTCCCTTACTCTGGCCCGTTGGCTTTCGTCGTCCTACCTAGACTTTTCTTGCGTGCAATACCTTCGCTGCAACTACCGCAGCGGCCATCACTATAGCTACTATTGCTGTTAGAAGTAATAGTAAAACTAAGTTGTCTAGAAGGGAAGTAGCCAGCGTGACGGAGTTGCGTATGAACCTGCATATAAACGCATTCGCTAGCTGAAAACCCAAGTTTACCGCCGCATTTGCTCACACAACAAATGGAAAGCAAAAGCGGAAGAAGAGCAATGTATTGACTAGCAATGGCACATGAGTGCATTTAGGGGCGTTCTTACAGGCTGCATTATACACGGACAATACACGCACATTTCTAGCGTTCCTACAACGGTCTTCTAGCTTAAATTGTTTTAAGATTTGCCATTAGATAGATTAAATACTGACTAAATATTATTTTCAGTATTGATATTTATATGTTGAAATCACGTTTATGGGTAGTTTACCTCTTTGTCTTCTCTCTTAAGTTTCGTGCAAGTGTTTGTGTTGCTTCTGTTGTTGTAGTTGTTAGTTCTGCCACCCAACTAACATCGTCGTTGTTGTTTCTGTTGTCCCCACCATATCAGCCCACGATAGTAACAGATAAACAGGAAACAGGGCGGGGCATAGGGAACTTTGATGCTTGACGACGCGTTGTACTCGCCCCAGCCGTCATCGCTGCTACTGCCGTCGCCGCCACCAAGAGCACCGCCAATGGCACCGCCAGCATCTCATCCCATCGCGGCCGCCACTAACTTCTATCCGCAGCATCGCCTTCGTCGTTGGCGCCGTCGTCGCTGCTTGTTGTTGTCATAGTGTTCGTAGAAACGCGTCGTCATCGACTTCTTCGTTTTCGTCGTGCATCTAACCGGACCCAAAGGTCCAAACCCCTGCCCACCCGTCTCTACCAGACTCGCAATGCTGGTGCTGTTCTCGTCGCCTGTGCTATTACCACGTCTGCTAGAGCTTCTTTACCAATCGCTCGTCCTGGGCTTTCCTATGATACCACCACTGCGCGCTCGGCCCCTAACTCGGACCGATTCTTTCGTGCTACTCTACCAGCAGTATCCTTCGTTCGCCTTCTTGCTCACCACCTCTACATCTGTGTCTGCCTTTCTTTAGTTCATTCCGTCCGCTTTCTTCTTCGTTTCCTTCGTCGTCGTCGTCGTCGTCGTCGTTTTCCTCCTCCTTCTTCAGCTTTTCCTAGCGTTCGTTCGTTCGTTCGTTCATTCGCTACTTCTTTCGTTGGCTCACTGGTTCGTTCGCTCGTAGTTTCGTACGTCGCTGGCTTGGTCTGTCCGTCCAGTGCTTGCTGGCCTTCCCGCCCGTCTGGCGGGCCGGCCTCGTCGGCTGGTCCGTCGCTTGTTCGCCCGCCCGCCCCCTCGCTAGCTTGGTTAAGTTGCTCGCTGGTTCGGTTCGGTCCGTTCCTTCGGCCTGGCTGCCTGGCCGCCTGTCGCTGCTCCCGCTTTGCGTCCCGTCTTCCTCGGGTCTTCCCGTACTCTCATTCTCTCGCTTGTCTTCTTCTCCACCCTGCCACTTCCCCGCAAAATATCCCCAATGACCCCCACTCGTCTGCCTGCCTGCCTGCCTGCCTCCCTGCTGCCTGCTTGTCCTCATGGCCAGAAGGCGGTAAAGGGAGCGGCAGGCAGGAGCTGCAGAGTAGGCAGCGACGGGAAACGGGAAGCGCGCTTCTCTCTTCCCAAAAATTCCTCTGCGATATCCAATAGAACGAAGAACCACACGACGAAAGAAGATGGTCGATAGAACGAATTCCGAGGAAAGAAGTCGGAGGAGGTTTGGGAACGTGAGGGAATGGGAAGCCGAAGGGATGGAATGGACAGGGTGCGGAGGGTGGAGGCCGGGGGAAGATCGGGCCAAAGGGCCGGGTCCGACCGCCGCGGGGGACCCAGACGGGAAAACGAGAGCGAGAAAGAGAAGTGGCAAAGTGAGTGACGAAGAGAACGAGCGGCCGCCGAGGCAATGCGGGCAGTTGGCGAGAGCGGCAGGCAACCGAACAGGATGCATTTGCCTCGCGAGAGAGGGAAGAGGCGAGAGAGGGGGATAGTGCGGGAGAGGACGTGGGGATGGAGTGAAAAGAGAGGGCGGGAATGGAGGGAAAGATAGGCCCACGAGGAGAACCAGCAGGATGAGGTGAAGGATAAGAAATAGGCACTCGCAAAAGGACGGCTAGTGTCGACTGCAGAACGTGAACGAGGAAGAGGGTGATGGTGGCAGGGGGAAGAAGAAGGGGGCGATGATGGGAAAAACGAACGGAAAAGCGAGGAAAAGAATGAGTGCGAGCAAGGAAAGAGAGAAAGGGACAGAGAGAAGACTGAAAGAGCAAAAAGAAGTACGAAACTGGTAGGGGCTAACGGCAACTGTGCGGGGCTCGTGCGTGGACGGGTGCAAGAGGTGGAAAAGGAGAGGGGGAAGAGAGGCGGCGAACTGGCCTGGGGTAGTAGAAGAAGAAGAAAAGAAGCCCAGTGGGATGAGAATGCGAGTGTGAGCAAGACGAAGTGCGGATCCCAACAACCCAACACCCTGACGGCGTTTCGCCCTCCGCTTGTCTGCCTGTCTGCGTGGCAGGCAAGGCGGCAGCGAGGCAGGCTTCCTTCGAAGAGACTTGGAGGTGGGGCGGCTAGTCTGCCGGGGCTGCTAGATGGGAAAGCACAACGATGGACGCTTCCACAGGAAAGGCAGCTGAGTTTAGGGCATTGGCAAAGGGCTTGACGGGAATAGGGACCAGGGGGGCTGGTTATGGGGCGTCTCAGCCTAAGGGTCGGAGAGATGTCGGGGCAGATGTGACAATTTTTGACACGCGGCTGACAGTTACAAGGGCGGGAGAAGCAAGCGGAGAGGTCACAGGTGGACGACTTACCGCGACAAGCAGTTGGTGAACGGCAACGGGCCGCAGCGGCAACGGCCGCAGCGACAACGGGCCACGGGGATGGGAAACAGCAGCAGGCAGGGGATTATCCAACGAAGACGCAAGATCATGTCCAAGACAGGGGCATTAGGAAGGCGGCAAGCCGCGGGAGAACAGGACAAAAGTCGTTAGTCAGTCTCAAAGGCCAACGGCGCGATGTAAAAATCCGGATACCGTTTCGGTATTCCTTTCTGTCAACGTCAGCGACGTCACCATCGTCTCCATCTCTGTTGTGCCGTTCTCCTTCACCGCAAGTGAACCAACAATTCACTGGAAGCTTTGGAGTACGCCGGAGAATCGGGCAGACCGTTTGTTTGTCACGCCGCGAAGCGTAGTCTAGCGCATATCCTTCGCTACGTTGGCCGAGATGGACACTGGACGAAATAAGTTCTCGAAAGTCACGGCCGAAGCTTGTGTGACTACTTGGACGCCAATACTTCACTGCCAAATTAATTAATGACGCGAAACGGATAGCCAGAAAAGTTTATGCAAGATCGTGAATATAAGGAATTTAAATAGCCAAGAGAAAGGTCATATAAACCATCCTGTACAGAATGTAACTTGACATGTGATTATTGTCTGTAATATATATATATATTAGTTTTTTTTGGTTATATATACATCAGATATGTAGATAGATATACGATAGCATGTAAGTATCAAAAGCATTATATGAATTAGTTGTTATAGTTAGACGAGAGGCGATCTGTGGTATATCAGAAAATCTTATTTTATTGAGTATGTGCATGATACATGTACATGGTGCCAACAGCAATGAGACGCTACGAGTATTGAAGATTTGTAGAAGTGTACCAGTTGTTAGCTATTGTATCGTTACTTCCAACGCCAATGAATTAAATATTGTAGTCGGCTCAAGTGGTAGAGAAAGGGCACTATTTCACGTAAAGCGGTAACAGCATTAAACAGTAGAAAAAGATCAGATAATCGGGCTAGCAATAGCGGTCAAGTAGAGTCACGACTTCCTTCTACATAAAGATTCATAATCTATTGATTCGTTTCATTTTCATCGTAACCGCTACTTCGATATCGGTAAACGAGTGCCCAATCCTCAAACTTTGCCACTCTTTTGAAGGATACACGTTGGCTGCTAAGTACGTCGGTCCGGACTGGCAACATTTATCACTGAAATCAAAAACACATGCTGACATGACCGCACCAACATTTAGCGACTTCAGCAGTAAACGGCTCCCATTTCTAATATGTGTAAACAATTGAGTATAAGTCGATATTTAATAGTGACCTTCGATCTAATCTACGCACGCGTTCTCTTTGATACTAGAACTGATTATACCACTGTTCAATGAAAAAAATTCGGAAACGGCTGATTTAAGCCTACCGTGCTATACCACGCCATCCCTACACGGCAATCATAGACACGGCCCAATAAACCTTCGTGCACGTTTGGCCTTGTCGCTTCCGCTATTGTGCACTTAGATGAAATAGTCCACCGATGTGCAAGTTTAGCCATACGTATATTTTAACTAACTTTAGTTTTACTCGATCTTTCAATAGCCTGGACGGGATATGATAAACTATGCACTATATCTAGCCGATAGAAATGTCCAATATTATCATTTGTTGTCATTTCAGGTAATAGTTCTACATTTCCTGCCAGTTGGGCGCTCGTACGTTTCCTTACTGTTTGAGCTCTCGATTTACCACAGCAGCAGCACGGCAGGTAGACAGCGTTCCATCGAGGTCGTTCAAGTCTACAAGTGTTCGGCCGAGCCAGCCACCGTTAATGTCTCTGCCGCAATGATCTGGCGAAGCTAGCAGGCAATGCTTGGATGTTAAGGCTGGATCGCGTCACATACTGCACAGGCTTAACGAATGTTTCTGCTGCTGTTGTGCGTGCACTTGGGAGCAATTGCACGACGACTGGAGTGGCTCTGCCGTTCGGGTCTGCCCCTTGTACACACAGAACCATAGCACACAGCACAACGACTCTTGTCGGCTGCAACAGCCGCCATTGAATCTCTACTCAGCATCACAATGACAATTACCATCCGGTAGACGCAAAGCAACCCAACAGGCTAGGCTAGCGAGTAACACGACCCGTCCTCTGTCCTGTCCTCATGCACTCACCTTGAGAAGGGCCTTCTCAGCCAACGCTAACAACGAAAACTGGAACCCTTGTTAGCATTTTTTCGTGGTGCACAGCTGGGTACATTGCGCATAACGACCACAAGGCCGTGGGTTAACTCACGGTTGCTACGGTCCCCAGTCTATTATGAAGAAAGTATCGGATAAAGACAACGTGGGATTACAAATTTTCTGTTAGCCGATGGCAGAAAAATGGAAACTAATAATTATGGTTTACTGCAAAAAAAAGAGCGCTACCGGAACATTTTTGTAATTGCGTTTGTACTCTCGAACTAAGGTATTAGGAAGCCGTTTGAGGTATTCGGTAGAAAATTTTTTCATCTTACCGTGGACTTGCACCTTGATTGCCTGTAATGAACGTACTCGTTAGAACTTCTCTATAGAAAAAGAACTCTTACATTCGACTTTTCGTAGCGCTAAATAATCAGCTTCTCCAAGTGTTAACAGAACGAACGTACGCATGCGACAGTATAGAAGAGAGGCCAGATAAAAAGGAAACTCTATATTATAAGTTATCTTTGATGGGTGGCAGACAATGAATAGTGCGGACTATTCCTGTATAAGATTTTAGGCTCTAAGTTAAAACAGATACGTGGCGTCCTGAAAAGCATCCGGCATCTTCAGTTCCTGATAAAACTTATACACGCTGAACATTCAAAAATGAACTGAAAAGGCTAGACTTGTAGAAATGTTGTTGGCGAATTTTTCAAGCTGTACACTCACTATATGTACACTGTAAAAGCAAATGATACGTTAGATCGCTGTCATTTTGAATTATTTGACATCTTTGTACGACCCATTGCGTTCTCCAGTTAGTAAGTATATTATAAGGTGTTTATTGACCTCCAAACCGTAATTGCCCCACCCATGTTAGATGTAAAGCGGCTTTGGGGTGAATTGCTTGAAGCGTTTAGGTGTTCTGCATCTCATGTATTCAGTGAAGTTAGTTATAGAAGTTCATATAGCTACCGAAATTAAGACACCTTAATTATCAAGTATTTCTAGCAGTTAGCGAGTATTGGAACCCCAGGCTCTGAATAATATTGTTACGTAAATGTTTCGGCTCATGTTTATTAGATTTTTTGTGGACATTTTAGCATAGCTAAACACTAAGACGGTCGCACGCAGTCAGGACATCCGGGCGATCCGTATTAGTGTCTAAATTTTGCCGGTGTTTCTATAGACAACAGGACTATCCTGTTTTTCCTGTTTAGGAAAATCGAAAGGTTACTGGAAGCATGCAATGAAATGCGACAGCACTCAAGTTGATAATTACAGAAATAGTTAGAGTTACAGTGGAAGGTTCTTCTCATTACATCTTGCACCTCTATTTGAACATTTGATTAAAACAAACTTGATATCTATGCCATATTGTCACAACATTATTCCGCTTACTTTTAGTGTTTGCGTATTCCTTACGTATGATTTCCTTGAACGGTTTGCCAATCGTCGAATTCTCCTATTCTACAGCAATTATTATATCTGCACACGAAACTGCGAAGTTGAACGTGCTGCCGTCGCACACGCTTAAGGAAACTTCTGAAGCGTACGCTCTGAAATTCAACGATGGCCAAAAAGTTTAACCCTGCTCGTTTTTTTATCTTTCTGTCCAGTTCTCCATATTACCCATTTTTCTGCCTAACATTCAGGCCTACGCTGCACCCGATGTGTAGTCCTTGTTTAAAGCAGATCGAAAACAGCATCGTTAACAAACGAAGATGTATACGGACATCATAGTCGAGATAGGACATCATACTTATCATTTAACCCATCCCAGCCTAGCCACGAAACCTCTAAGACAAGGACTAGCGTCTACCGCTGCTACCGCCGCAACTTTAACGGCAGCAACGACAGCAACTTCATCATCATGATTGTCATTGCTACCGCTGCTACTGTGTCTTGCAGGGTCCTGTCACTATTGCTCTCGTCATATCCATATCTCTTTGAAAGCTTCAAAGCCTCCCAATATCCCCGAGGATTTTCGCTAGCTAGCACCTAGTCGCCGCTGCTCCTGCTATCGCCTACCCGCCGGCACTGACGCCGCCCCGTCGTAACAACAGCGGCATTTGGTCGCCTCACTTTCGGGCTGTCTGGGTCGCTGCTGGCTAGCTGTGAACCGCTTTTGCTGCACTGGGACTCTCCAGCCGCTTTGCCACTTCTGGTTAGCACCGTACCTCTGTCTGCCCACACGGGCGGCTGTGGTAGTTCTGAGCCGCAGTGGCAAGGCGAGCCCTTTAGCAGGTTTAGCTGGATAGCTGGCTGCTTTGGCCGGTGGCCGTCCCCTCAGTGGGGGTCGTACCCAAGGGAACCAAACCTTCTCAGCCCGCTCGAGGGCGGTTGCTACTGCTTAGCTGCCTAGCGGCCTGCCTAGCAAGCTGGCAGGCCGATGGACGGTCTGCGGATGGCCGGCGTTCCTCCTAGAGCCTTCGAGGCCCTCTAGCAGGACGTAGTAGCTACGAGAAGCCGCAGCGCTAGCACCAGCAAGGAGTAGTGTAGTAGCGCTAGGGAGCCAAGGGAAGCAGTAGCTGCCAAGACGGGACTTGGCGTAGGGAACGGGCTGCTAGCTGCTTGTCTAGCTGAGATGGGAAGAGCTACGTGGACTATGAGGAGGGCCATGAGGGCTGTGAGCAGGCGGCGGATCTGGGGCAGCACGGGGGCAAGGGAGGGGGCAAGATAGGGTGAGCTCTTGGGCATCTCCAGAGAGCGGACGATCGCCAAAGTGAAAGAAGAACGAACGATGGGAAAAAGCGTGAAAGAACCTCGAAGCAAGCCCTTGCTGCTGGCTGCCTGCTACCGCCTGTGCCGCCTGAGACCCGTGCGCGCTGCCGAGAGAGCGAACCTTCAGAGTTGCTTTCCTATTTCTGTTCCCTGCTGGCCCATAGTTTCTGCTCCGCTTCTACCACCACCACCCTCGGCCGTATCACCCCCACTCTCGCCCTTCGCCCCATTTCGTCCCTAGCGGAGTTGCCCCAACTCGAACCCTTCGGTCGTGCGCTTAGTTTCTCCACCCCGCCACCGCCGCCTGCGCCTGGCACCCGCTTGCCCGAGGGTGCAGCACGGATAGGGCCAGGCAACGGTGGTAGCGGCGAAAGCAGCAGCAAGCAAAGCGGACAGGTAGGTAAGCAGCTAGGCCAGGCAGTGGGCATTACCGGTCTCGGTCTCTATAGAAGAGCCAGCAGCGCTGCTGCGGCCGCCTTAGCCTTCGCCGCCACTACAGCCGCCAGCCATCGCTGCCACTCTCAACGGGAGCAAATGCTGCTGCTGCCGCCACCCCTTGAGTTAGAAGCAGTATTGCCAATGCTGCTGTGCTGATTGTGGTAGCGTACGTTAGCAGTGCTTCTGCTAAGGGGTTTGAGATGAAGCAAGCTCTTCCGCTCTACGGACTCGTAACAGCTCGGATGGCAGCGGGAGGAGCAGCGTCAAGAGCAACAACGGCGGACGGAAAAATCTAGCGCCTAGCTACCCCTTTTTGCCTCCATTCCGTCCGTCTTCTCTTGCTTCTAGCTTGCTTTTAGACAAGCAACATCGGCCACATCCCACGACGCTGCCTTCGGTTACGATGGCGGTGGCAATAGCACTGCCCAAAGGCTCGGATCACGAGAAGCAGCAGATCAGCAGCAGCATTAGCAGAGAAAGCAATACAACAGCTGACACCGTGTCCACTACCCCACTGCTGCCGCCAGCGTCACCACGACTAGCGTCGCGTAGACAGGTAAACACGAAGGCAACCAGCTAACAGGTCGGACTACAGTCCGCACGGAAGAACCCACGAACGAAGACAGGCAACGTAGCTAAGTGGAAGTAAAGATCAGGGTCAAGGGGCAAAACCGATACTGCAGCCGGCTTCGAACTAAATCCAACAACAACTGGCAAAATCGTTATTAGTCTCTTTCTTAAGAGGACGACGTCAGCGACAGTGGACATCCGACTAGCGCTCTGGTCAGAGGGTAAGCGCGTCGCGTCGAAGGTTACCAAGATGGAAAATAAGTGACAATGAAAGTTGGCACAGGTAAGTAACGATTCGGATATTGCAGAACTCGATATGACATCGCAATATAGTACTACAAAGACTGATGTGATGCAAAAAAAACTATATGTTGGTAGTTGTTATTAGCCTTTTTAAGCTATACGATCATATCGGATTCTCTACCATGTATGTGGTGAAAAATCTGTTCAATGTGTTTGTGTTTAATGAAAATGTGTTTAAATAATAATTTTTTATTATTTGAACAAAACATTTGATACAGTTATAACGATTAAATAATAACACTATAAATAAACGAGAATTTGCCATTGGTCTAACTCACATGCAAACTTTGTAAATTGGTATATAAAAGTAACATGTTAGCGCATTTATTTACTCTGATCTGCGTGTCTATGAGGTTGCTATATTTTGATTGAGTATATACAATATTAAATATTTGACAGCAAAGCAAGTTATTCACAAATAACCACGTAGTTACGCAATGTTCAGCAGAAGAAGCTTAAAAAAGTTCCCATCGCAGTTTTCCTTTTTGAAACTCTTTCTTCCAGCGCGATCAGTCGGATTTATTATACCAATGCCATCAGCGTTAGTTTCGGGTCGAACGTGTCCTAAACCGCCGTACCCTCTTTGAGTCATTGGCGCTCTGTCCCGTTTCCTGCTAGCAGGCAAGCAGCACCCCCATAGAAGGGGGTGCTGCCCCCGGGTGGCGGCGCTTGAACCCCTTCCTCACAAAAAAAACCCACAAACCCCCACCGGCTTCTCCTTCCCCAGGCACATCGTTTCCCCAGCCCTCTTAGTTGGTCCGGCCGAAGACCAGGCCGGGTGATCTTCGGTCGGTCGGTCGGTCGGGCGTCTAACCCACCAACTATCCAGACAACCCAACCGGTCGCTAACCGTCGCACCAGACACTGACCCACCTCTGGACAGGACACGAAGCACGACAGATATCACGAACAGCAGCGCACCCTGTTCAGCCAACAAACTGCGCCGATCGGGACCGCCAAGGAGGGGGAGCTCGCACTAGCTACACTGTCCTTGTAGTGAACATTGATATCTATCACGAAGACAATTCCCGCTTCCACCCCTTCCAAAAAACCCCAGAAAACTTCCTCTACTCGGCAGAATCTTCTGCATACACACAGACACGCAGAGGCATACGCACTTTCGTAGATGCCGTCCTTTCCACTTCGGCAGAGAACGAAACACAGACATTGGATGGAATATCACCACCATAAGTGATACAAAGGAAGTAACTGTGGTGCCTTAAGAGGGGTAGGCAAGGTCAGAGAAAAACATATAAACAAAGATGAGGTTGTGTAGGACTTAATTGCGCGCATCTGCACTATGAGATTTACAAGAGCATTTTATATTACAAATGTATGCACGGTCAACAATCGAAGGTATGAAACATTCTTAGTTATGACCTACTAGCTAATTTGAAATAAAGCGAGAAAAACTATTTGTTACACATATCTTCCGAAAAATTAAAATGCCTGTATTATTAAGTCTATACCGGCGCATTCAGTGACTGCATAGGGGTTTGTACGTGCGAATCATTGCAACGGCGGTTAAAACGGCGGCTCCTAGTTGTTTCCTAGCACATGGAAAAATCTTTACTAAACATTGGATCGAGCATTACATAAAACTATATGTGCACAAGCAAGAAAAACTGAATGACAAACTTTGTACTACCTATACTTATTTTATCTCGAGGTACGATGGTCAGGTCAAAACATTGGCATAGTAAACGTCGCCAACTCGACCATGGTTACTGATTAACTTCTTTTCCAGTTCTATCTATGTCCTTCTTCATATGCGAATCTTTTTCAAGATGGCGTCTGTGTTAACACAGTAGACTCAGTCATCACAAAGACAAACTCGGAATTTCTGGCCGCCCAGCAGAGTAAAAGGTTATAGAAGGCAGCTTTACTAAAGCAGTGTACGTTTCAGCAAGCATCGGCGGACGGCGTTCGAAGAATTTATCAACGCGGTTATTATTGTGAAACTTCAACATCTAGGATTTGATGCATCAATAGTTTCATTATTAAGTGTAATTGTGCGATATTTTTTTTCTATACGAGAATTGGAGACAAACAATTGTTATTTGCTATACACGTGTTGTTTAAAATGGCCATCATCTAAGCACATTATTATTCGGCAATCCTAGTCTGCTACTCCCAATTACAAACTTCAACATGTACTTCGAAGTGGATAGGATCCTTCAAAGTTTCCTTTGCTGTTAGAGTTAGCCCTAGTCCTACAGTCGGCGCACAGGGTTACCCAGTGCAGAATGGAAAAGTCGGGGGATTTAAGACTACGAACACATCTTTTTGCTCAGAATCGATCCCTAACAAAAACAAGTGCCGGAAATGTGACAAAGTATGTAACGATTCTAACTCCTTTACAACTAGAAGCATTGAACGCATTTGACAGAGCTTTCCCTGGATCTGAGCTAAATATGTAGTTAGAAACATAAGTTTTTAGGCACAGAACGTTGCGTATAACGAAAATGAGAACAGTATGTTTGTAAAACACAGTATACTTGCCATAAAGTATTTTGAGTTGCTGTACGTTGCGTGCACACTAGGTGTCGCGCCGTGACATTTCTGTTTTTTCACAAGCATACATTAATACATCATCTGATTCCAAGATGCTCCGAAGGGCCCAACAGCCTCGTACGTAATGAGAGAACGGAATGAGAATGTTCGTTTCATTAGAGAGCAATTCCATGACTAAGGATAAAAGAATCATTTTTGAAGCAAAAGGGTTAGAAAAGTTTGCACATCGACCAGTCTGGCCTCTACTGCTGTTGCTATTATTGACCAGCCGCTGCTGCGGCAAATGTTTTCCCGTTCATCCTCCTGGGAGTGGAACGGATAATCGCAGGGTGGGGCGGAGCGGCAGTCGAAGATGAGGGACGCCTAAACTATCGGGATTCAGATTCTCCGTTGCTGCGTTAGCTGGGGACCTCCTTGTCACCATCGTCTCGAAAGGAAGATCGCCACTAGCCCAACAAAACCAACAGCCACAGAGCAGGCATTACTATCCGCTAGATGGTCTATGCGTCTTTGGGACTGGCTGTCAGCCGATCCCACTTGGCTCTCAGCCTGATCCGCTCTTGCCAGCTAGGCCAGCGAGAAGACAGCGGCCAACTCAGCAGTGATCCCGCTTCATCCATGGTCGGCCGATGGTCAAAAGTTGCGAGCTGACCATAGCAGCCACCGTTGTCGGTGATGATGATTATGATGCTGAGGACAACGATGGCGACGACGAAGGAGTCGACGAGGACATAGACGATGTGAAAGAGCGATACGTCTGGTGGGCGAAAAGGAGAAGAAAAGGCAAAGACGCAGAAGCAAGAGAAATTGCCTCTACGCTTTAGTCGTCCTGCTCTGGCGAGCAACGAGGGAGTCGTGGCGGTAGCAATAACAGTAGCCACCCTCGTTGCGGCCGGTCTGTGGTATATAGCCGTAGTCGTGGAAGGCTGGCACGCTTCTGGACAGCGCTAGTGGCAGTAGTTGTAGTAGTAGAAGAAGAAGAAGACGAAGTAGTGGTAGGCAAGACTAGTTCCACGCGAAGACGTTGGAAGGGGTAATGGCACCGGCTCTTGGACAGGCTGTGTGCTGTTTGTAGGGGCACACAGGCTAGTAGCAGCAGAGCGCTGGCTGCGTTGGTCGACGCTGGTGGTAGCCGTGAGAGTGGTGGTGGCTTGGTGAATGTGCGCCAACTGGGGACGGAAGCAGCGTTAAGGGGACGGCTATGGGCGGTTAGGGGTAAATGGGGTCGGTCTAGGAACAGCAGCAGCAAAGGCAAAAGCAGCAGAGGCTGAAGAGTTGGAGTGGAGCAAGAACAGAGCGGCAGCGACGGCTGTGGCTGTAAGAGGAGGTGGAGCAGCAGCAGCAGTAGGACGCAAACGACGAAGGCGAGTTAAGGAGGAGCACGGCGAAGCAGAGAAGGCGAAGCCGCTAAGGCCGAGTCGGAAAAGGGGAAGGCGGTGGCAGTGGCAGCCAGAGCCCCAACCCCCTGTACGACTCTTGTGGACTGCTTGCCGCACCCCCGGGGCCGCCTCGCCTCGTTCCTCTGCCGGTTCGTCCCCTTTCCCCATGGGAGCAGCTCGCCTGCCTGCTCGCAAGCCTGGCCGTCTCTCCTCGTCCGCTCTGGAGGCTCGGCTCGCATCTCTCAAGCAGCCTTACCACTCGTTGTTCGCCTCCAGCCTTACTGCCGATGCTGCCTTCGCTGGCAGCTTGCTAGCCAGCTAGGCTTCCTGCTTGCTGCGCCTCCTGCCTACTCTCCTCGGCTGTTCTCTGCTCCCAGCTCAGTCGACGGCTCTGGCCTGCTGCCGGCAGGCCGACGGGTGCCGCCTGCCTCTACCTCGAAGGCCTCTGCCGCCGCCGTACACACGAAGAAGGCGAAGCGGGGGAAGAGGAGCGGCAGCGGTGGCGGCAGGCGAGCCGAGCAGGCGGGGAAAGTACGAAGAGCGGAGTGAACGAAACGCAGATAGAACGAAGAAGCGCGCGGCTTGTGAAAGACGCTCTTCTGCCCCATCCCCGTGCACGAACCTACCCCCATCGCATCCCCTCCAGCGCTCCTGCCCTCCCTCCCGCCGTTTCTCCCTCCCCCTCGTCCCTCTTTCCCGTCGCCCCATTCGTCGGTTCATCCCTTCTTTACTCCTTCTTTCTCGTAGATCCCAAGTAGTAGACTTTAGCAGCATTACCCCAGCTACACTCCCACAGCCCCTCTATCGTCGTACTGCACTGAGCAAGCGGCAGGCAGCCCACAGACCTCCGCTAGACGCCCCCACAAAGGCTCAGCAGCAGTAGTAGTATTCGCCGAGCTGCTCGTGCACTAGGTAAGCAGACAGGCAAGCAGGCAGGCAGGGCCAGTCGTTTGACTATCTAGCTGCCTGCCTCCGTCTCTGCCTGAGTTCTACCAAACAAGAACGAGCAAGCGGCCGACGAACTGGCCGCCCCTCTTTACGCCATTACCTCCCAACTCCCCAACGCCAACCCCATCTTCGACAGCCACCGCCAGCATTGCCATCACCGCTACTATTGTATGACGACCACTAGTAGTACCACAACCCTCCACAAGACGACAACGACTAATACCAGGCAGCCGAAGCAGCAGCGGCGGTGAAACAGCTCAAAAACGTCGATACAAAATATCACCACTCACACACTCCGTGCTGCTGACGGTCGGCAACCGATTGCTGGCTTGCCGAACCCGCCACCAAGTCGGCTGTCTTTGCTGACTCTGTTCGAGCACACGCCGTCTTGTCACGCCGATGTCACGTGGGTCAGACGCGTTGTATCGAAGAGGGTGGCAAAACAGAATACTGCAAAATATGGCAGGCCAGGTCAAAACGACGCGAGACCATCGGACGAAAACATTGCGCTGACAACGCTGCCGAAATCTGAAGAGATAAAAACAATCACAGCAGACTAAGAGTGTAGTTGGTGTTACTGGCTACAGTTGGCTATATGAGACGCTATTATTTTTACGAAATGATGCCCTGAAGGTGATCCGAAACTGTATCATACGCAGGTAGTGAGCGACTCGACGAGTGCTAGGTGCTCGCCATAGCCGAAGAACACGCAGCAACTGTTTTAAATGGGGGATAATGGGTAGTAAACGGCCATGAGGATTGGATTCATTAAGTAAAACCTGGCTTATCATTATGCAATTTAACATGCATTCGCGGTACAGAGGTTAACTTCAGCGTATCTAACACACGTTTTCCCACATGTTCATGATTGCATTGTCGAAAATATTGCACATGCTGTCACTTATAAGCAAACGTGATTCACTTCACAAGGGCGTGCAACGTACGTGCAACCTAACCTCAACGTACATCAGCCTTGCTAAATGTTCTAAAGTAATATTAATATTTTAGTAATACTAACGGGTTAGATTTAAAAAAAGAGAACTTGATTTATATAATCTCATATATTTAGGTTTTTTTATATTTTATATCATATTTTATAAATAGGTCAAAATACAACTGTATACGATTGCTTGCTAAATGTCGCCAGTCTGATATCCTTCCGATTTTTTTTTTATCCATTTGCTAATATAGGATACAGCGAGTAGCCGCGCGAGATAAGCCGAAGCACGCCCGTTAAACGTACACAATTGAACGAGATGCGCGACTGTCTCGTGAATGAGATTGTAATGCGTTATGCAGTTGTCCTGGGAAGAGTGCAAAGTTCGATCATCAAAGCCGCCGTCGAAGAACAAGCGGTTAGAGTGAGCATAGGAAGGAGCTCGAGTATGAAGATTGAAGCGAGCAAATGAAACAGAAAGAGATCGAACATCGTGCGTTTCCAGGCCGTTAAAACAGGACACCACCATCGACCTCTGCCAGAAGCCGAGTTGCGATCTCTCGTCTCTATGTCAGGAGCAGAATTTCCGGCCGCCCTTAGGGCCTGCTGTTTCCTCGTTTCTTTATGCTTGAACCGCTCTCCCACGTTTACTTCGAAGAGGCGGCTGCTGTAATGCCTGATCCAGACGCTTACATAGAACAAGGCCCAGCTGCCACGCGCCGATTGGGGACCTCCGATAGGATCGTGGAACTTGTGTAACTGCGCTAAACAAGAGGGATATACATCCATAGGCCCATAGAAACATAAAGACATGGTTTGTCTGAGCTGGAACATTTTTACGCAGAGAATATTCATAGATAAGTATATTTGATTAGGCGTAAGCTATTACATAGCTCCGCTTTGAAGATTAAATGGAAGGATATAAACAACACCAGTAAGTCACATAATAGCTTTTATACGAATAATAGTAGACCGTTCAGAACGGAACTGGTTCTTGGTTGATATAGCCTTCAGCGACAGTTATAGGACTCTATAACATGTCTCGGTGCTGGTCTAATAATTCCTCTCACTTCTAATAGCTTCTACGCCAGTATTAGCTAATATGGTAATAAAAAAAAAAACTATTTGGTTACACACAAGCTTAAATCTAATACGGGCTGGAAAAATCTAAGCATGTCAGATATGGATAGCATTTAAAGCGGCATAACTTGATCTAAAGTTATTATTATTACTACGTGTCAAGGGTGTACTTTTGCATGTAGCAGCTTAGACAAGTCTATATAACGCGACTATACACCTGCCCGCCTTGGATTACGTCTGGCCTCTTCCCATATAGTGACCTCTATTAGCTTCTTACATTAGCATAACATTGGCACAGAGTTGAGTAACAGCATTTTTTTCAAATTTAATTTACCACCTGGGTTAACGAGCCATGTTGAAGTGCTTTGTCTAGGCAACTTTACCGTTAGGCTCTGGGTCGTGCTCCTAACAACACTTGCTCTTTTGGCTGGGCTGACTGCCCCAGTATCAATTTAAGCTATAACAATCGCCTACCGCCACGTTACAATTCCATGCTCATCTAAATTCTATTTGATTAACCACCGTTAAACCAATTCGATCGGCGGTGATGCAGTACTCCATCTAAAGCTGCAGTTTATCGAGAGATGCAAAATTCTAATTTTACAGTTGTCTCAATGCCTATATTTCGTCAAGCAAGTGCTTATACAACATCTCCGTGTTTTTTTTTTCACTATCTATCTCAAGAAGCTGTCTACTTATAGCTTATGCCGCATGAAATGGACATCCCACCGCCCGGGTCACTGGAACGGAAGAGACAGGTAGGAAAGCAAGAAGCATATCACTACCGTTGGGATACTGGTCTGAATCCATCGTTTACGGAGTTGAAGATCACAGGGCGCTAAACCTTCGATGAATTGAGTTGGCGTGGGCGACTGGCAGAGCTCTAGGCAGCAGGTCAATACAGGGTATTACACCCGGTGATATCTTGACCAAGCAGACGCCTTCGCTCACAGCCGCTTACGGACGAACAGATGACCGTCCCTATGGCCCTATGGACACGCTAAAGCGTGAACGCCGTACCTACCTCCACTTCCCAGTCGCGCACTCAACTTATTGGGAGCGGGGGGGGGGGGGCTGTTTCAAAGCGTGCTAACACAGTCAACAGGGGGTTTCGAGACAGCTTTGCCAACTGCTCAGTCGGCTCAGTATCCACATGGGGCTATTTATTTGGATTGCAACATGGAAACCGCACGCATACAGATATATGATATCTAGCCCAAATTAAAAGGGGACAAAGAGAAGGACAACAAAGTAGGCTCCAGCTTTTTTATTTAAAAATTACAGAAAATGCATTAATGTCGGCATTACATGGACTATTACAGGATCTGAACCCCGATGGCATTAGTACGCTATTTTTTTTAAATGATAATTGTCGATTGCCAATTTTAAACAACCGCTTGCGAGGAAGTTTTCCTTTCAATCGATATATGCAGAGACATAATACATTTGAAATGAGAGGTGCTATAATATCCGTCAAAGTATCTCAACCTTGCTATCCGCGCCGCTCTGACTAAATGCATCTGATTATGAAAAATGATAATCCCTTTATTTTATACAAATCCTACAAAAACTAAGGAGAGATTCATTGCATGCAGAGATTCTAGCTAGCGGTCACTGGCGTTTACTTAAAGTTCTTTTTTTAGGAAAAGGTCCCCCCCCCCCCCCCGCCACCAGGCTCTCGACGGTAACTTAAATACACGTTGTAACATTATGTATCATTTGCGAGTGAGAGAAAAAAACTTTTTATATATATATACATATTTCGTTGCTGGAAAACATATTGACCGTTTAACTGCCATAATTGAGAAGAATATTTTTTATAGTGTAAAATAATATTAGTAAACTAAATACGCGTAGCTTTGATAATGACTTATCGCCATTTTTTCGGTAATCCCATAATCTTATCGTTGTAGAAATTCTGCGATCTTTAGGGAACAAATTAGAATCAATGATTTTGCATCCCTCCATTGAAGCTAAATGAACCTTATTAAGTGAGTTCTGGAAAGACTGAGATAAACAGTAGTCTAACGATGGCGCAAGATCCGGGCTATGCAGTAAATGTAGTAAAATTTCCCATCGGGGTTCCCTTATTTTCTTCCGGGTAGCTAGAGGTCTGATATCGTCATAATAGCAGACGATGCTTTTTCTAACCACCACTCTCCCCTGTCGATTTTTGTTGTGATCTTGTTAGTTGCTAACAGTAGAGTTCGGAACGTGTTACTTTACCAGGTGGTAACAATTTATAGTGCGCGACCTATTTCCAGTTCCACTAGACGTCCTCTTTAGCGTCACTCTCGATGTTGCTACATTATTGTCGTATCTGATCCACTCGTCAGGAACCGTTTATGTTTCTGTAGAGTTGCGTAGTGTGGAAAATACAGTCAAGTTAGTTTTTATGAGTTAGACCATATAATATCCAAACATCTAACTTTTTGCGTCCAGCTGGTTTAAAAATGTCTGGTGGTGGGTATCTAGTTCCTTGGCGGTATCATAGCTACTCACGTACCGGTTTTGCTTAACCGTCATAATAGTTTCATCAACTTTTTCCGTGATTGGTCAGTTACTATGAAGAGCATCTTTCACATGGGTATTTTCAGACCGGTCTTTAGCCCGTTCCTTCCAATAACACATCTTGACCATAAACAGCAGAGCTTTTTTATGGGCCTGGGCAGCATTTGTGCTTCTACCGTCGGAGAAGTTTAAAACGTAACGAATCTTTGGGGAAATTTCACTCATCTTCAAGACGCGTTATCATAGGTCTGAATAAAGATACTCTAACACATCTTTAGCACATCTAGTACCGCCAAATCTCAGTTTTCAAATGACCCCAGCACCGGCGACGATTTATATTACCTGAGGTATATGTCACTTAGCTACAAAAATGGTTACTATTGCTTGAAAACCCATATAAGTGACTTGTGTGAATGCACATACTACTTTAATTAAATTACTGAAGTTAATGTAGTTGAAAAACCTTATAAAATCTAAACGTAAGGAAATTACCTATTAATGTCTAAGATACCCCAAGAGCTCTGAGTGCGCGATATAAGAAGTTCTTCTCAAGGTTAGCGTAAACGTGTCCTATACAATGGTCATGCTCACCTAAGCCAGTCAACAACTGTTTTCATTTTCAGAAGATAAAACGGCATTCTCTTATCAGCCAAGCTTTCAGTTGATCTGCACGAAACGCAGCAACCTTTGACGTTCCTGGGTCATAAGGAATCATCACAACAAGAGATCGAATGTTTACAACCATATACTGAATGTATAACTAACTAGCTCTAGTAGCAGACCTCGGCCTTATGTTTTATCGAGCACCACTACCTTTCTTCCTACAATTGTCCCTATTGAGGACATTTCCATCAATTGTTAGATAGCCAACCCGCCTAAAGCAGTATCCTTGCAGGAACTTTGCAACTTATTCCTCTATGACACAACGTCATTGGCACCCAATTTGACTGCCGGCTTGATTCAGCTGCTGAACTCAGAGCATAAGACCCGTCATTCTGTCGCTGCATCGGGGCATTTTCGAGGTTTCCTCGTTGTATCAATGAGCTCATCTGATGGGAACGCCACTATATATTGCTTGAACCTAGACTATGAGAAAAGACCAGCAGTACGAGCGTTGCATGCTGGGCTGCCCTGGCTGTTCCATCCCTGACCAATAGGATGACGTCTGCAAAGCGAGATCTTTTTGTTCCTTCGATAAATGTCGCGGGATTTCTTGTGCCTTCGTCAGCCGTACTTGAGGATGACGCTCTGCGCGGACACTAGCATCTATAATAATGTTTTAATAAGTTCGAAAAACCTTGCCGGAAACTACCATTATCTACGTTTTGTATAACGCAACAGCTTTGCGCGTCAAGCTTCTGTATAACAAGTGGTATGCATAAATATGGTACTATGCGTAGTCAGGAATCATTGATTATTGGTGAGTAGTTTCGATGTTATGGCAGCGTCAACGAAGAACAATTTACTCTTCCTGTTGGCAGTTCTAGGTTCCGCTTGGCAGGGTGTGACTGGCGTAGCCAGTAGGGTGGAGCTGTTGACTGGGATGAGATACGCGACAACTACTAGAAAGCCCAGTCCATATGCACACAGATGTGCCTTAGACAAGATGAAGCCGAACAGGGCAAGAGGTGGGCATAGACTGCCTATCTTGTCAACTCCCTTTGACAGAATATTGCAGAGCGGGTTTGTGCACTCAAAGTAAATGCAGTCCAGATCTTTGCAAGCTACCAACACTCATCGGCTCGGCTATTTGGCCGCTATTGTTCCTCGGAAGAGAGCACATCGAAATGACTGCGCATTTGACTGGCAAGATCTATTAAAGCCCTCAGAACAACGTCTGCACACGACAACTCCACTAAAGAGCCTTTACAGCAAGGAAAACAAAAAATATCATGACCAATTTTCTGTTACCTTGTAAATAAAGCCATTTTGTTGTTCAAAGAGCACGTTGTGAACATTATTAGTTCGAAAAATACGTACAAGCATATAATTATCATGAAAAAAACGTCATAGCAGAACGAACGTTATCCAGGCTGAAAATGGTTGTGACACTATAGCCAATGAGGTCGCAAAGTGCTAAAGTAGAAGGAATGTCCCATTCCGGAAACGCCTTACCATTGCATTATCGAAGGGATCCAATTTAGTATAGGAACTCCCACGTTCTGTTCCTGCGGCACTACTTATATAATAATACGTGTCAAACATAGGGATTATGTCCATATGAATATACTCATCAGATATTAATTTAATTGGTGGTTTGCTGATACTGATAGTTACCACCTGCGTAAACGCACTATATTTCGTACTGATAATATGCCTGTTTCGGCTCAGTAAAGGCAAATTTGGTCATGAATACTACCACACCATAAATATGTCCTATATACGATGAAAGAGGCATAAAAGACGAGTGTACATAGTAAAGGGTGCATGTGCACATAACATGTTTCTCTATTCTAAGATCTTTCAAGTGACCGCTTCAAAAAACTCGAACTTCCGGTACCGAATACAGGATACGTAGCGTGATTTTATCTTTCTTTCGAGAGTATTTTTGCCAAACATTAATGTTTATGAGTACATATACTCTGAGATCGCTTTTTTTTTAGTTTTTGTGTTGTACAGCGGGAATAGCTGCAGCGACTGCAATGGCAGCACATTACAATAGAAGTCGCAAGGGAGACAGCACGTCTGCTATAAGTAGAGTCTAATGGCGTCTTCAGGGAGGCGCCGTTTGCGGCAGACGCGACAACGCCAGTAGTGAACAAAAGCCTTTGCTAGCTCGACGATTCAGACGACGCTCTCTAAGTTAAGTAGCGATGTTTACTAAGAATATTATGTCCCGGGAAAAGATTTTTCAGAAGACGTCAGCACCAAGACGGGATCGACTAGCTTTCTACTCTGTGTTGTTCCTATCTACGGATTTTCATTTCTGAGCGACTCGCTCGAAGGAATCGCTCTATGTGGACCTGGCGATGCAGTGCTGGTGCGGATGTTGAAATCTGGGCGTGTACGTCAAGTAAAGGGAAGAGTTGGGGTTTGAGAGCGATCGAGGTGTGCCGAAGCCCAAGAGGAAGTGGCATCGGACAGTGGCAGTGGCCTCCGTCCAGTTAATCTCCTGTGCACATGTTTAGTTTACGCAGCTCCTTTAAAGCGTTATCTGTCGTGTGTTTAGTACCTTATTTTGCTTTCTCTTTAATATTTTGCCTTTTTCTTTTCTGCCGCCGTCGCAACCCTATCGATCGGGCAAGTAGCATTACCAGGCTGTCTGATGGGCTGCTTAACGGTGTTTCTGGATACAAAACTCAAAGCATTGAGTATTTAGTAGTGGCAGGCGTATGATAAATAGTCACAGTAGACCGCTACTCTAATTAACAACTAAAACCGGTACATTTAACCGAGCACTGAGCATCAGTATGACCAGATATCATCAGCACAACCACACAATTCAGCCCCCAGCTAGAAAACGTGTTTTGTGCATATGAAATCAAAAATCTTAAGAGGAGTGAACACAAAATCAAACTACTCATGATAAGGTAAACTTTGTCTTGTTCCCATTAGCTTATTGTGTGAAAATTACGCTCATACAATAGGCATATCTAGATTGAGGTGCAAATTGAGTTAGCGCTAGACTAGAAAAAAAGGAGCCAATGCAGTATATACATATGAGACAACAACGGTGCGATTATTGATGTTCTCGGTTGTTGATGTACAGCATTGTCGTAGCATTCGCCTGTACCTATGCGTGCCGCTGTATCACTCTATGTGTGCTTAAGCTGACCGTACACAAAGCTACACGCAGAGACACGCATAGATACTCGTAAACATCGAAGAAAGCATGAGCAGACTGCTGCAATCTGCTGCTGTCCTACTGTTGCGGAACGAACGGCCTTCGCTGGCTGACGTAAACTCTGTCGATCTATTTAATCCTCTGATAACATAAAGCAACATTACATGGGGCCGGTCGTACTGTCGCTGCCGAAAGCTGGCGCTTGCTGACACTACCATCACTGCGTTGTCATAGGGGCCCACCTGGTTGACGAAGAGAGTTTCGAACGTTGCGTCCCCGTCGCAACATGAAATATAAAGTTACTTTACCCAACATAGTAGACATCAACTAAAGACGAAGGGGACTACGACGCATTATCGAGGGCGTCGTCGTAAACCGTCCATAATGCCGCGTTTAGCATACTTCCTCTCACCCTTAGGTTTTCTTGTTTGTATGCTCGAGCAGTTCGGTTCAGAAGTCGCCCCCAACGCTATTTTCACTTAACCGAGAAAATTCGTTCTTGTCATGACGGTACCGGGTCCCTCTGGCACCTAAACCCGTCGCTAGACAGACTCCTGTTCTTTGGGACCTTGTAACACCCCTGAACGTCCCCTCTGTGCCCACCTACCGATTACTGGCACTGCTACAGCTATTGCTATTACAGGCAACGCTCGATTCAGCTGCCTGCCTTTTTCCTCCGTAAGTAGTCGATTGATACTTGAGAGCGATAATTCTAATGAACATCACCACTGACAACAAAACTAACGGATCTCAATAACGACACCGACCTGCAAGATACGACCTGAGCCGCACAACGGAAGTAGCCAGTGCGAACTTCTGCTCCTTCGTGTTTTCCGTTGAGTCCCACACTAGCTGGTTGCTAGTTATTTGCTAGTTGTGGCGGACATTGTTGCTGTCTCCGCACGGCGGCGTCATCATAGGTTCCGCGTCGCAGTGAACCCGGTCGTTGTTTATCCCCACTCTGTACCTGCCTATCCCTGAGTTACACGTATCATTGTCGCAGTAACCGTCGGCCATGAAGACACTTGTCGATGTCGACTCACGCACAGTTGAAACGTAGGCGCGAACGGATCTGAGGAGGAAGCGAAAGGCGTCGAATATTGAGGACAAACGTGAAACAGGCAGAGGACTGGGAAAGAGAACAACGCGACTTTTACATTTTGCTCATTCATTCGTATGGCCTCTCCCTATTTGCCCCTTTCTCATTCTCTCATTGTATATTACACCGCCGCCATATACCACCATGTAGCTTTGAGGGTGGAGGTGAAATTGGGACGGTGGATTACAGCGGCGAAGGGTCTTGGCAATCTTTAACAAGTCGGAGGGAGTCAGTCTGTCATTGACACATAAAGATTTGCTTGGATAGTTCCTTTGGTACACGGCGAAATCATCGTCGACACCGCCTCTATTGTCGCGCGTTCAAGCCGAATCTCGCGTGTCATTGCTCTACCTCACTGGCACGTATCAGAGAGTGGACCTTGTTATTGTTGCTATCTTTCGTCAGTAGCTCATAGAAACACAGTTCGCATTGCCCCTTTTTCTCTACCTTGTCGATGAGCCGTTGCCATCCTCTATTGCTGCATGTTGTGTATTGAGAGCTCCTACGTGTGGTTTCAGCAGCAATGCCGGCGATAACAACAGCAGCAGCAGCAGTATTGGGATCGGTGACGATCGTGATGATGACCGGCGCGGCAACTAAAAAACGCAAAAGAGGCATTACTTAGATGTAGTTAGTTACTGTAGACGCCGCCGCTATCGTCATCATTGCTAGCGTCGAGGCCAACAAGTGGCAATGGCTGGTGATTACGAGCGGAGATACAAAACCTGCAAGAGACAGCGAGGCAGTCCAAAAAAAAAGAAAATCATGGACGCTCGCAAGACGCTCGTAGCAAGAGACGGAATCCCATCAGCGAACGTTTACTCTTTTATTCTACTCCTGCTGCGCTTGTCCCTACCCTGACGATAGAGTGACAACGACCTCTGACTGCAGCCCCCGATAGTCTAGACCTGTAGTTTGTAGTACACCCGTTTTCGTAGCGGACCTGCTTACGTGGTGCAATCGAGGCGGCCCTTCCTACCGGCACCGGCGTTTGATTCTTTCCTGTCCAGCAACACCATAAGGCTCCATTCGGATAGAGTTGCTTGCCATATATAGTGTATAAACAACCTGAGCGCCAGGACAACGGCCGACGCTGTCGCATGTAAAGTCCAACATACGCACAACCTGTTTATTGTAGACACGCAGAAATCGAAGCGGACTGAAAGCAGTGCAGACAACAGGCAGACTCAGAACAAGCGGGACTCACGCACACGGGTCAACAAGCAAACACCCAAGACAAAATATAGGAGCGACGCAAAAGGATCGTCGGCAGACGCAGGGGCGAAAAGGCGTATACGCGCTCTTATTCAGCAACATGCAAACATCTATCACACAAACGAATCTGATGACCGACGTTCTTGTGAACTAAGAGCACGGTAGCAATAGCGGCCAAAGCTACCGTTGAGTTCACTCGAGTACGTGGATTGGTAAGACAGGAACGTACGCATGCAGGCAGACTGATCGTTTAGCTTTTGCTCTAAATCGACCTGTTGCGTTCCTTCACTCAAAGGTGTTTAGCATCAGTCATTACGATTGTCAGGGTTAGCATTGTGTTGCTTCGGTTTACACGTCCCTTCATTATGACCATCTGAAAGAGACTTAAGATAACTGATGGTCGCGATATTTATTAGACGACCTTTTCATCTATTTATGTGTTTGTTGAAGGTTGCATTGATGAATTATATTTAAACGAATTTGCTTTTTACAATTCTTATGTTGTCTGTACAAATACAAATATTTCCTACTTAATCTAATGCTGCTATTTGCGTGAGTATAGAAGCACGGAAGTCTTCGTGGAAGAGAAGATCGTTAAAAGAAGAACTATGTGTATCAGTGAATACGATCGTACACGAGATACAAGGCACAGAATCTAGCTAACTTAACCTAAATGTCTCGTCTTTCATATCCGATTATACTGCCGTATAAGCATTGCTTTAGACGGTTGGTCCCCAACACAAATCCAGTGTGTACAACCACCTGGATGTCTCCACGTGTGTTTTAGTCTGCCAGGAAAACGCACTAGCACATGACCGTTACGAAAACCTATCTAGCTAGTCTGTGTTAAGATGTGCTCTCCTGCGCCTACAATGAACAATAACTAAATGGTTTTTGCCAACCGGTGATGTAAAAACGACTTCAATGGAAATTTCATTACCTTGGGTCGATCGTGGCCAGGCGTTCGGATGCACTCAAAAATAATACCGTCTACAGTCAGCGTTTAATCCCTTTAGAAAGCAAATCGTCCATACACACGGAAAACGGTGAATTTGCAATTGCCGCTTTGTCTAGCGATACCGGTAAACAAAACGACTATTTGTGGGCCAAAAGTTGTGTACCAGCGGGTGACCCATCGCGAGTACGTTACTCGACGAATCGCTGCACAGTCGAACAAAGCCAGCGCCCCGTCGAAGGGCCCAATGAGCGCCGCCGGGGAATTATTGCTGATTTTGGTGTTGCTCTATGAAACGACAGTAGCAGCAGGCGGCAACGAAGAGGTCGGACTGGCCTGCTTAGCTACTGCAAGCTGCTTGCTGCCGTCGATCAGCGCAAACAATGGAAAACATGATACGCAGGACTCATTGAAAGTGAACAGCCGAGTAAAAATAAGAACAATTTTGCCCGTTTAAACTCTATTCCTCTCCTAATGCAGGGCTGACCGATGGCCTCTTAGACGAAATGACTAACGGGTTCGCAATAAGCGATGCACGGGTTATAATCGTATCCACGAGGCAATTAAGGTAACGTTCGGCAGGAAGGCACCAATGAAAACAACGAACTAGGTACAAAAGGGAAGTACTCGACCTTACACGCACAAACATCCGCAGAGAGTGTATATGGCTGATAGGATAGAATAGCTAGGGCGCGAAGGGCAGGGAAAAGACGGAAGATGGCCAAAATGGCAAAGCCAGAGGCCAAACACAGAAAAGAGGGTAGAGAACGGAGACAGCGATAGAAGTGACAAGCAAGGTGACAACGATGGCGCCCGTCCGCCAAGAACAAGAGCGGAAAAGAGCAAGGGGAACCTAGTCATTGGAGTAATCATGGCTGGCGCCTTTTCCGAAGCCACAACTGAAACGGCATCGGCGGCAAATGGTAGGCGTGAAGCAAGCGCCCTGTACTATGGCTGGAAACGGCGGCTTGATTAGTAAAGCCGGAAGGGAGCCCATCACCTGGCCGATAGCAACGCGACTGGGTTTGAAAACTAGTTCTGTGCAGATCAGCTACAGTCATACATGAGACACATACTGATGTACAGACAGGCAATAGACGTTCACAGAGACATACACAAATCTACATTCGAAGGCAATAGACTATGTTTTTGTTTATCAAAATGATAGGTACCACTGCTGCTGCTGCTGCCGCCGCCATTGCTGGCCATTGCGAATATAACGGCGACCCGAAGAGAGGGTTTCCCGCTGAGGGGTTCGTTCGCGGTGAACGTGACAATGGATATGATCCGAATACGGACGGACTGCACTAGCGAAAACTCCGTCAAAAGTCAAGACAGCGCTGCTGTGAACGTCAACAGTGATCTGAAGGTGAACTCACACTGCTTCAGATTTCGGTAGAATTAATAGACAACGTGTAAGGATCGCACAGTTCAGCCGCGGTACTTACAGAAATCAACAGAAGAATCAAGCAATAAAAAATGGCGTGTAAAGTCTTTACGTTAAGAAGCCGACAAAAACGAAAAAGTTGTTACGCTCTAGAAGAGACGCGGAAGATTGGTACAGTGATGTCAAGGGATAGAAAAAATGATAGTGATAGAGAAAAAAATGGTAGAGGAAGTACCTGGTGGAAACGACGTAGTTTCGCATGTTGGTCCACCAAGGTACACATTTTCCTGCTTCCGATACCGACAGGAGTAGCAGTTGAGCGCATGTCGTAAACGATATTATTGACATTGCTGCGTCATTTTTAGAGAAAAAATACTAAAAATATTCGTAATCGGCCAGCCTTTCCAATCTCACTAATTCAGCAGACCTTAATAGCGGCACAATACGTGTTTGAACAGAACTGAACCTCGTTTGGCAGCTGCTATTGAAGCAGGAGTTACTACACAAGTATTTCTGTGTCCTGTTCAGGTTATTGTCAATAATTTGGCCTTAAATAAAATAGTCAAAATCTCGTTCCGCCCTACATCTTTTCTGTATGTGCAGACAATCGAATGTTCCCCTCCGTCGAAACACACCAGACGAGAAAAATTACCCAAATTTAACCCGTAATGCCTTGATAGTGTCAACACCTAAATACATTTCAGATGCACTCCTACCGACTCGTACTTACAGGTCATAGTAATATGCAAAGTTATAGGCTGTTACTGTATTTCGAACAACAATACCTAATGAGGAACAAAATGTCGGGAACATAGAAAGTTGATTTGTACTCAGAGCGTTAGTGATGACGACTGACAGCAGAAGAGACTCAGTCACTTCCTTCGATACAACTGCTTCAATAGACGATACCATTTGACGTATTTTTAGGTTTACTACATGTTTATGGTAGTTAAATGGTCGAAAGGTGTACAGAGCAGAGTTGCACAGTTTGTCTGTAAGGAAAGGCAGAAAATAAAGACTGGGCTTTTAAAGAAACGCCGTCCGCCGACTATCAATTCGCAAGGAAACACCCCAAAGCAGTCATAAAGCGCTCGGTCTACTAGTAAGCGATAACGTCGGCTGTGTCGGCCAGGAGAGTGTGCCGCGACACGGCCGCGATCCATTGTTGTATTCGTTGACTGATCGAGAGCAATTAATTTAATTTAAGAAGAGAGAATCTAAAAACTCGCGTCCAGCTTGCTTCTACTGCCGCCAAAACATCCTCCAAGAGTAATTAACTCGGCGCAAAAGTATGGCCTCGACTCGATGTGGGGCGATGCGTCATGGAGTGAATTTCACGGGACCAAGCGGGCGTCAGTTCTGGACGCTTTAGGTGATTGGCGCAATTGTCGGCGACAGCGAGAACGTGGCTGTGGCACCCGGGGAAAACAAATCGTAATCGACTTTTTTCCAGAGACGAATCCGGATTCACTTTTCTGAGTGTATATTGCTCGAATATAAACACATATACTTGCGTGGACGGATCTCTGAGAAGGTCAGTTCTGTGTTACAAATGGTACAATGGTGGCGTAAATAGCTCGTAATCGAATTTTAAAGTGAAAGTCAAGATGTCTACGAGGTATGTCTGTACGCTGTTGCTTCAATCGGCTAATGTTTATCAATAAAAAGCAGGCGAACAATGAACCATTGTTATTTTAATGACACTTAAGAAAATTAAAACGCTATAATTGTGCTTTGTATTCAGAATAATGCATATGCCTATTTATATTCTAAAGATGTCTCAGGCTCAATATTATTCAGGCCAACCTTATCAGGAAGCAAGACGAAGAATCTTGGCTTCTAGTAATCAGAGTCGTTGCTAGCTTTCTATAAATACGTGTACCTTCACCAGATATGTATTTTCAACGTTACTTCTTAGCTTATTTAATCGCTTCCTATATCGTAGAAAGACTAATAGCGTAGGACCATGAGGTATTTAAATAATTCAGCAATTAAGCCTGTACTATATATTAGCACACATACCTGCAATGGCTGTCAATTGTGTTCTGCTTTTTGAATTGAAAATTCAATCTTCTCAATAATACCCTTTTTTTCATTGCGAGGCTGACGATATCTCAGATGCTTTCAGAACACCTTAAGCACAAGATTCAGGGACAGCTCTGATACACGTATTATACATCCGATATAAGCATATGCTATTTGATTGACTACCGTCTCAGAATCAACTGCTCAGATGTTCGTTCTCAGATGTTTATTAAATGCACGGTCAGACGTCTATACCTGAAGCGCTCATGTGGAGTGTCGATTTTCATTACCGCGAAGCCGTCCCTAAACCGGACGCGGGCTAGAACATCATTTAATGCCATCGTAGCTGATGCTTGTCCTGTTGTCTTCTAGTTAAAAGTGTATTTGCTAGCACTCTGTAAGGCGTCCTAGCTCACTTGTCCAAAGGCCAAGCGATATTCAAGTACTGCTATCGCTGCAGCCTCGTTCTTGCATGCATTTCGTGTGTTAAACGACGCTGAGCCTTAATGCTTCAACCAAATGACAATGAAAGGTACAATATAAGATTATGTCGGCCTGCATTTAAATCTTGTACTATTGTCCATTGAGGGTATCTGCATCTTAGAAATAGAAGCAGATCGTTGATCCTACCGACGGTAATAAAAGTCACCTTCGTAAGTTAAAATTTTCCCGTAACCTATCATCAACGTTTTTTTTTTCTCTGTTTAAGAAAGATGCTTCGTAGGCTATATAAAAGACTATTTGCGAATGTGGCCATCCCGCTTATTTCCACTGTCATTAATTCATCTCGAGAGTGTATACATAAATAACAATTAAGGACTAGATAGGATGCCTAAACAATGTATATATACGGTCCTGTCACCATCAAACAAAACGTAGCCTTCTCTACGGCAGACTCTAAATTAACTTATGCGTTACTTTATATAAATAGCTTATTAATTTTCTTAAAAAAGGTGCACGTTGACTTTCCTTCATTCGTGCAACAGGCTGTAATCGGAATAGGCAAATCGTGACCTTACTATCATAATATCTAATTTTTTTGTGCACACGCACATAGGACAACAGTCTACTCTTCAGACTGCAGTATTAGTTAAATGCATGCAATGAAAATGATGGCTGTGATGACGGCGGTCATCTCTAAGTTGTGCACTCTTCCTGCTGTTGCTGTCGCTATCAGATGTTGGCGTCTCGAATCGAACGAATTCAATTGGGTCTCTCGACGTCCTGCACCTGTTATCCTTCTCTGTTTCCGAGTCACTGGCTTGCTCGTCCTTGTTTATTTATTTCGCTTATTCCTCAACGGCAACACGAGAATGCCCGACAACGAACCCGTAATGTTGTGCTGCTTTTGCACGCTTCCCCATACTGGATTCTGCGTGGCCAAATTCGTGGGTTATTCGGCCACTCATATAGACAAAAACGCACATACAGACGCTTCACTGTTGCTGGCATCGTTGTGTATCCACGCCTTTCGTCGTGTCCCCATTCCACCTATCTCTACATCTCATCGATGGGACAAACTCGCTCCGTCTCTCCCAAACTTCCTTTCCTATCTCGATATGACATTTTCCATCGACACATCACCCATCACTAGTGGAAAAAGCAGCGGCTAGACTCTACCACCTACATTTAAGCTATGGTACAAGTCTGGTTATGTGGCGATCGCAAGCGGCTGGTGGCTGCACGCCGCGGCCCAAAACAATGACCACGTGACGCTGAGTGCATAACCGCTACTCGCCAAGTTCTATAGACTATTGCTACGTGTGCGTATGTGTTCCCAATGTGCTGACGCAGTTCTAGCAGTGGCAGCACCAGTAATAGGTTCAAGCAAAGTCACAAAGAAGGATCCGCGCAGGAGGTCCTGCTTCCGTATGGCCAAGCAATGAACCACTGACCGTTTTAGCGGTCAACCGACGTACGAACCTTGCTGGCTGAATCACGTATTTTAAATTACAATTTTGCCCGCTATTGCAATGGCAGGTGGCGGTCCCACCTAGCAAACTTATATTTTAAACTAGATCGGCTTAGGGCAGCAGCGACATTAAATGCCTGGCAGAAGGGTCTGTGGGAACGTTCTTTCGTTGGGGGTTTGGCCAGTTGGGATTGTAAGGTGCGGGGAGCAACTAACAAAAGCAACAACCGAGACAGTTATACCTATTTCTACTCTATACATACGTTCGCTACGTGAATAGTAAAAAAAAACGAGGGTAATTTTGCGGAGCAGGTAGAAGTTAATATCGTAAAAGCGGGGTAATGGCAATTTTGCTAATTGCATCGAATAGGTATACTATTTCGCGCTATAAGCCACTTCTTAAATTTCTGGTGGCGATAAATGAGGATAAGTTTAAGCTGTATGTGTTAAAGTAAGCTTTGCAGTTCAGTGATACATATGTGTCTATGCGACTCAGTCTCACATGTCTATATTTATGTTCCTACGTACGATTATTTTCTGTATTTTCAATACAAACCATGTTTTATTATATGAAAATAACTCCCCTTATTTACATAGATTGTCTTTATTAAATCATCAGTGATTTCATCCTTAACACAGTCGTCCATATGCACCACCCTCTACCCGCTCCGTTTCCACATGGTCAGGTTCCTAATTAATTAGATCACTTTTTGATGTCCGTAACATGCTTCTACTTTGCTATAAGTGGACTGCCCTATTTAAAACTAAGAAAAGTATAGGTGATTGTACTATATACCGGACAAAGTTTATCAGGAACTTGTCGCCACTGTTTAATTTGTGTGATCGGCATACGTCGCTAAAGTCAGTTTGCCTTAGTATCGATGGGATGGACGGACTCAGCTCCATAGAGGTAGTTGCTTAACTGAACCGTAAGTCCGCGTTCGTTGACAAATTACAGCGTTTTTCCAGTATCGACTCACGAAACATTCATATATCTACTATATTCCTGTACCTTTTATTCACCAGAATCCCTATTAATGTATGGCAGTTCTATACGATCGGCACCTGTCTCAAAATGTGACGGACCATTTTTGACTAGCAAGTTTAATCCCTAGCAGAGTAAAGGATATCTTGATCGATAAACTAGCAAGTACTTATGGAACTGCATTTACCGGTCGATAAACCGAGGAACTTTCAATTACCTTTTAAATTTGGTAACTTGTGGTTTGCAGTTTCCCACGTTACTCTTGCACCACCTTAATGAACGTGCTCACGTTGCTTTCCGTGTCGTCTGACTAAAATCGCATACTGACGTGTCCCAGCGATAACAGAGATCTGATGATGAATTCTCTGAAGTAGATCAAGTGACTTGGCTGCTAGTGCGTTTATACTAAGTTATTGACTTGAGGTGACATAGACTATTTCCTACCGTGCTATGAGGGTATCATGCATTCGATTCTGTGTAAGGTTATAGGAGCCGCCTTATTCGACCCTTGGACTTTTTAATTTCTACGCTTTTTCTAAATACAGATATAGATAGAGTGACGGGCAAGTTATGAAGGTAGACAGCTTTTTATACGTACATGCATAATGTAACTTTTTACAGGAAAGGGCTGTATGTAAGGTTCTCATGTGATAAACTATGGCTTCCGACTGTTTGCCATTGTGATCAGTTTTAATTATAATAGGCTGCTTGATAAGTAATTACGACCTTTGACGTGGTAACGAAACGTGGCCTTTCACTTCTAATTATAATTTAATTTATCATGTGTTCGCCTTCATTGTCTACGACCTGCTCTTCTTTTTTTTTTTCAATTGATCTGATTGTTCCGTCTTGACAAAGATGTTCGACGTTTGCGCTGAAAAACTGCTCCAACACGTTTTTAATATCACCGTTATTATTCGAAATATTGTTACAAATTTCATCCGCCAGCGATCGGAAAGGCGCTAATAAAGGTGAAGAATACAATGAATTCAAAGGAACCTCATACTCAGAGTTTTGTTAACGATTATCGCTGTATGTGGTCTGGCATTGTCATGATAGGGGGATGGCTTTGCCTTGTCTCTTGGGTCGTTTCTGTTGGGTGGCCTTAGTCACTCAACACAATTGGACCATTTACAGATCCTTGTTGGCCGTCTTGTCTTTTTTAAGTATTCGTATTGTACAAAGCCATTTCGCTTTTACTAAAAGTAAATTATAGTTTTCGTAAGGCGGAAATCTAGCTTAAGGCTGAACTCATCTGTACCTCTTAGAGAAAACCATTTCCTACCCTGTCTCATATTTCCGTGGAGAAAAACAATTTTGTGCCGAAACACGTTATTTTGACTACATGTTGCCCAATGCCGGACAAGGTTTTGAAATACAATAAAGAGCCATGTTTTCCTGTGCTTATCAGCCCCTCGGTGGGATACCGAAGCTGCTTATACTTGATGAAATTATCTAAAAATTTAATATGACTAAAAATCTAAGTGCAGTTTATCTTCGCCGCCAACTCACAGGCTTTTTAAAAGTGCTTCTAGGCTGTTCTTCAACTAGAAAACCATATTTAAGTAGTTCCTTCATGCACAAGGTTTACATCGTACATGGGACAAAAATTCTGGCCTGTCTCAGCCTTTTTTTGGTCTCTGGGAGTTACCTAAATAGTGTAACGTCAAAAGTGGATCTCAAAAGCTCATGGTAGAGTTCTGTGTTTACTGTGTGCTAGAATTAAAGCGGGCTCGTAGAGAAGACAGTACCTTTGAATATCTGTTCAGAAGTAAGCAAACAGTTAAGAGTTAAAACGTTTAAAAGATGCCACTTCCTATGGAACGACCTCGTTATTCATAGGACAAAAATCCAAATCATACTCGTAGATATGTTTATCACTATGATTTCAGGAAAAAATTAGGATCCCAATATTATTTCAAACTCAACTTAGGGAAAAAAACAACTTGCGTTAGGTAGTCTTTTTCATCTGAAAGAACGGCCGACCTAACTAATTTACGCCTGTCTTTGTAATAGTCAAGAATTAAGTTAAACGGCTGACGCAGTAAACTCTATATACTGAAAGCGATACATCTCATTTCAGATCTAGGAAAAAAAACGACCGAAAGAAAACCCTATTGTTTATTAGAGAAAAAAAAAACAAGTCTTGAAATAGAAGACAGATCTTATAGGCTAGAACTAATCGCTTTAGTCGAATTATTCCTGAACGAATGCTATTTTAAACGCAGCTTGCCATAGTCTTCTCCGCGGACTTTTCCGAACCATTTATAGCTAGCAGTGATCATCACAAATAAAGCATTTCGCGTCCTTGTTAATACCAACAATGTTCTCAGTCGGCCTTGGGCAGTGAGCGGTATATGTTCGAAACAGATAACTTGTACTTGCGTTCTGAACTAAGCTATCTGTAAATCGGATTGATAAAACCAAGTGCCTCTATGTACAAACACAATCGTCTTTGAAACTATTCTTGTTAACAGCACCCGACAATATCCCAGCTGTGGCTAACTCCAGCGGTTCTAGGACAAACGATCACATTGTCAGCAATTGGTATTATATTTTCTTGTATAAATATTGATTAATTTGAAGATTGACGAAAAAATGTTTAATAGAAATCAAGTCAACGCTATAACTTCATAGATATAGGATAAAATATGATGGGGAGAACAGGAAGAAGAAAGTCAAGCTTGGCGAAATCTGAGGTCAATCATAATCGCTAGGTACGTTCACGAAGACTCGACGATAAGGTTGCGTTTCTTAAATATCTGCGACTTTCATTAGAGCCTAAACACTTTACATTGCCTAATGGAAGAAGCAGACTGGCTGGAGCAGTAATTTTGCTTACGTATTTTGTGGATTATTCCTGTCATTACCCCCAGGGGGCATTCAGACCTAACACACATCTCCGAGCTACCCAATACTATGCAGATTGCCTAGTGTTCAGGCAGTCTCGGATAGAATGTCGAATGCATGTTCTCCGCACGTATTCGGTTAGCGGCCGATGTGCGTTTACTACGAGTAATAGTATATCTTCGACGACAACAAGCGTTATCGCCTTATTATATTATACTTATATATAATAGCAGTAGAATTTTTCGTTGTAGTGGTCGCACGTATTCTTATCCTTCTAGCTATCAATTATATAATAACTATTCAGTTAGCGTGCATTGATTCATCCCAATGCTGGCTTTCACTAGCTCATTGCACTCCGGTTGTGTGTCCGCTTTTGGCGATGCTTTTGTCAATCTATTCCGCTCCCCTCGATTCCTTGTTGCTCTCCCGCAGTCAGCGGCACGATAGCCGCTTCGTAACCAACTGAACTGCGTCTATCCATTGCGCATCTGTTGCTACCGCTGCCATCATTGCGATTTAGTGTAACACCATTCTAGAGTCAGCTTTATCGCCCGCGGTTGCCAGCAACGATGAGACTCTTCATTCCCTACTTGCTCGGCCGTTCCGTCGCCCTACTTGGCATGTGATGCCTCTGCTCAGCCGCGAATGCTACAAATGAACGGAACGTCACCATTAGAGCCGCAACGCCGTCGATTTATCGGTGCCACATTTTCCGATGATCAACAATGACGACGACGACGACGACGACGACGCCTGTAACTAGATGACCATCGGCATCGACTTCGCCGTCGGGCCATCGATGGTAGGTTAACAAGTCGAACGGCTGTGTCCGGATCCGTTCCATTCGTCTATAGTTAAACATATTCGCCAAGTGGTCAGTGGCCATCCCACCGTCGAGCCAGACGTCGAACGTAACCACTGTTCACGCTACTGACGTTGGCCCTCGGTCGAAACCGTGTAAAGAGATTCTAGCAGCGAGCGATAAGGCCCCGCATGTAGAAAATGATTGCTTGCAGCAGCAGAAGGAAAATCATGGACTATATGTGTATACGCTTACTACTACACCGTTTGCATCGTCCCTGTTTGGCCTGCACTGGCTGTTTTTTCGCTAGTCCTGCACAGCACCCGTACAAAAGCCCATCTATCACGAGACCAGCATGAAGCCTGTGCTCTGTCATAGAGATCTGTTATGACTACTTATTGTCAGTCGTGAGTACGCAGTGAGGTATCGTTCAGGCCGGTAAATGCTAGCAAACTACCGCGGGATGAGGTATATGTGTTGAGTTAACAACACATTTCCAGCTCAGGATTCCATAACGGCCTGAATCGAACACTTACCATTAATCTTAATTACTTCTAGAATTACAAAAACAACAATTAAGGAAAACACTTTTTTTTGTTCGGAAAATTCTTGACCTATTATTTGTCTTTGTTATTTTTTCACTATTACGCCACGGCTGACGTTTTACCCTGTTGATAGCATCGTGTCACATGTGCCAAGATGTACCGACGTCTATGAAGCTCTAACGTATTTCAGTTTAGTTGTATATAAGCAGGTGATATGGCGATGCGCGGCAATGTTGACGGCGGCATGCTGGCATCCCTGTCGACATCACTGTATAATAACGAAATCAGTAATTTTCCTCCACAACTGAGCGGTGTCGACACGCTCCTGACGCTTTCTTCAAACTAATTCCGGCATCTTTTCTCCAAGCTTCGACGGGGCTGATAGCTGGTAATAAACAGAATGATGCCTCTATGTAGTCGCTTGACTTTAACAAAATAGGATAAGCGTCTCAAAAAGAGACATATGTATTTTCTAATCGAATACTATTGATCTAGTAGCGGTTTTTAGCATAAGTTGGGGATTGCCATATTGAGGACTGAATCAGCTGACGTAAGCAGCAGATGTCCAGCTATATATACTACTAATTGAATAGAACTAATATAACTAACTAATATATATATATATATATATATATATATATATTGCCGTATTCAACAAGCTTAATTATATACTATTCTGAATTTAGGAAACGTATCTCATCGTTTGCTCGTACCAAAGATATGGCCACCTCTTTTATACGAACATTAAGTAATATACTTATTAAGTTACCAGGGGATAATGCTCAACATGGTTAAACATATCAAACTTCTTTCTGGCACTGAACTCGGATGCTGATTAATTTAGATAATATTATACGAGATGAATGTTCTCGCAGTTTCCATTGCATTATATAATCAATACCCAGCTCCATTATTATGTATGTACTGGTGTCGCAGACCCAGGTCATGTTCAGATATTATATGTGCGTAATGTTTGTTGGGTAAAGAATGGTTGCTGTTCTTGCCATTGCATTGACAGACATTGCATTAGGGTTATGGCAGGATTTTGTGTTTTCAAGCACATTTATTCTCAAGTGAAGTACCACCGTCGCATGAGGAATAGAACGAGCGCGATCGATGTTATTCCTCTTGCCGTTGTTGTCCGCGGGGATGCTGTGAAACCTGTACGCTTTTATGTATGCAAGGCGCAGAGATGGCAGGCTAGCGCAAGCAGCCGGGTGACGGCTAACGTCGCTGAGAGCAGATACCCCTACCGCTTAAGGGGTAGCCCCGACGAATGCCGCCAGCTTCGCCGCAGCGGTTCGGTAGAAATAGGCATCTTGGAAGCCAACGTCCGTTCCCATAAAGAACAGTGCCGTTGCTCTTCCACCTAGTTATTTCCTGTGTCCTATCCCCTCCCATTTACGTAGACCTGGAGCGCCACAAAAGTGTGGATGGTAACGATTCATTTTAGCGAGTATTCGTATAATACAGGCCTATAGTTGAACATAAATATGGAAGTTGCTCTCAAGCAATAGTATCGATAATGAAAACTTGTATAAAACGAATGTGAAAACAAACTTTAGTGTAAAAACAAAATTTTACAGAGGTAAAAACAGTTTTTTTTAGCGAATTAGATGCTAAGAACATATTGGATTTTTACATCTTGCTTGGAGTTAGTTTTTGCGGACATATGAAGTGCGTAAACGCTGTTTGAAAGACCACGCCAGTGTTTAGTCAGGTGTTAACTCCGTTTAAAGTACTTGGGAACATAAATTTTTTAAAAACACACAAACAATTTTTTTGCTGCCGACAAAAATATCGCTGTAAAATATATTATAAACACCTAATTTAGGAATATATACAAATGTCTCTATATTATAGCCGAACATATATTTGACGGGCAGCAACAATTTGACTAAGGTCGCTCTTGGGATCGCCGTTTTCCGCATGTATCTTCAGTGCAGCATGGTAATACGCCTATTTGCTCATCACAATGCATTACCATACTTTTTTCCAAATTGCCATGTGGTCAAGACCGTCCCTACGGCACAACTTCTTTTCTTATTATCTTTCCTTGTTTATTTTATTTTGTTCTATATTGATAAAACTAAAAAAATGTTTTTAAAAAACGATACAGCGACTTCTACTGGGATTCGCCGTTTTTTGTTCTGATCTTTCATTACGAATCTCAACAAGTACTCGCTTCATCCCATCATTTCTACGTAATTCCCATATGACATGCCCATTGGTTTTCCAGAAGTTACCGTTCAGCCGTAAGAGTCTCTTTCTATTTTTATATTTTGTTTATCACCAAATGGAGTTCATAGAAATATACCAATGTCGTAATAGCAGCGTTTCACTGAACGTCTAAGATCCTTGCAAACTTTGTATGGTGGCATCTTGCTGGCGTGCACGTACTGCGCCATTGGCAGCCCTCCAGCAACGCGTTATCACGCGATCCCATTACAGCCTAAACTACTGTATTCTGACGAAGTTCGGCGTCGATTCGCCCAGAAACTTCAGCTAAGCAGGCATACGTGCATCGCACGTGTACGGACATCAGCAGGAACAACGGCTAACGCCATGTACGCTTCTACGTCGCTAGTCTCCACTGTTCCGACGTGGTCACGACGCTGCGGGTTACCAGTGCTAGCACGAGAACGTCGTACCCCAATGCTAGTATAAACATGACGTCGATATCATCCGCGGTGACGACGTCAACGTCGTCGCCTATGCACGACACTGCATGCATGGCACTGGCAGTCGCGGTGACGTCGCGAAGCGACTGCCGTCCTGCTAGTGGTGATAGTGGTGCGGCCGCTTGGGTCGGTTCGTTGCTGTTCTGACGGCAGTGGCGAACTGCTGCTCACCGCTGGTGGCTGCCTGCCGGGTCCACCGCTGTGGAGCTATCTGCTGCAAAAAAGAGGCGCTGTGTCCGGCCTGGACAGGCTATCCGCGGCAGGGGAGTTCGCCTTCGACAGATCCTCCCAACCTCTCGCAGCAAGGACATCCATCAGGAAGCCCTTAACTGCATCGAACCCAGTATCTCCGTGCCGCGCTAGACGGAGACCGTCATCACGTTGGCTACCGTGACCGTCGCACGTTTCTCGCAAGACATCGTGAAATTTTCGCCATCCTCCTGCCTCGGAAACCCGTCACGTCGACTATGCGTTTAAGCGGGTCAGCTGTCTCTTTCGTCTAGCCGATCGCACCATCTCTGGGCTTTCTTCCAATCCGTCGATCGTTCTATCTCGCCTGCTTCCCTGCCGGCCTGCTTCTGCTGCCTCCCTGCCTGCCATCTAGCCAGCCGCCAGTCACAAAGCGGACGCGAGAAGGGTGGCGCGGCGGGGCAGCCAGCGGCAGCTATGGCCGCTGCGGCGGTAACAGCAGCAGCAGCAGCAGCAGCATCAGCAGCAGCAGCAGCAGCATCAGCAGCAGCAGCAGCAGCAGCAGCAGGAGCCACCGGGCCAAACCAGCGAGCGAACGAACGAACGAACGAACGAACGAACGAGCAGCCAGCGAGCAGCGAGAGAGTAAGGGAGCGAGCGACCGGCAGAGCGCAGCAGAAACGGTGGCGGCGGCAGCGGCCGTAGTGGTGGTGGTAGTAGCGGCAGAGCGCCAGAGACCCACCCGCACCGAGCAGCGAACGCCGTCGAGCAGAGGCAGAGGCGAGGAGCAGCCAGCGAGCTGCTGCTAGCTGCCCCTTCCCCGCTTATTTCCCCTCCTCCCCGCCACCCCCACTCCGCGCACAACGTCCCCCTCCCTCCACCCTCCTGCTGGCCGAGATGCTGCCTGCCTGCTTGGCTCTACGCTTGCTGGCTGGCTGGCAGCAGTGTGGAGCGGTAGAGGAGAGCTGCCTGCCAGAGAGGCAGACCGAGCAGGCGGGCGGGCGGGCGAACGAACGAATGAACGAACGAACGAACGAACTCCCTACAGCCTGAGGCCTGCTTGCTGTCTAGCTAGCTGCTTCAGCCTGTGTTGGCTGCCTGCCTGGGTCGTGCTGGGTGCATGGCCTGCCTGCAGCACGCAGGCCTGCGAGGCTCCTTGCCTGTTTCAGGCCGTCGGCCGAACGGCAGGAAGGCTGCCGGGGCTGTAGGGCAGGCAAGCAGTAAGCCACATACGGGCTGTATAGCTGCGAGCCTTCACCAGAGTAGAAGTGGCAGACTTGAGGCAAGCAGGCGTGCTTACCGGCTGCCCGGTCGGTCTCAAGCCTGGTTGCCTGCCTTTGCCCTCCTCACAGCCTCACTTCTAGCGCTAGCTGGCTGTCCTACGGTTGAAGGAAGAGACTGTGTCGGATAGGTGGTAACCCCCGATTTCCCTGTATCGCCTTTCCCGACTGCCTGCTACTCTCTTGCCCCTTCCGACCAAGCAAGCAGACAGGCTGGTCCGTAGGCAACGGCCAGAAGCAGTAGATGGCTGGCTGACGGTGCGGGAACATCTAGTCGGCCAGTCGGCCAACGAATGAGCAAGAGCCTGAAGGCAAGGGCGGGAGTGGCAGGAAGCTTCAGGCCGAAACAGCAAGTGAACGAACGGACGAGCTAGCGACCGACCGGCATGGACAGGGCGCGCCGTTGGGGCGAGGGGTAGAGGAGATCGGGAGACAGCAGGGGCCCTAGTGGTAGTAGCGGCAGCCGCGAAAGAGACAGCAGTGGCTATGACTGTTACGGGTTATAGCGGCCTGGCTCGTTGGCTGCCTGCTTGCCTGCAGTGGGGCAATGGCAGCGGAAAGGGGGGGGGGGGGAATGAGGCACGAAGAACGAGAAACCAACCAAGAATTGGGGGAATTTAGGGGCAAGCGGGAGGAAAGATAGGTGGGCCTGGCCAGTAGCTTGCACACTCCCCTCTGCCTGCTGCTTAGAGGGGAATAGGCGCTTGGGGTGAAGTAGGGTTCGGGTAAGAGCGTAGAGAGGGCGAAACAGCGAAAACAGGGCTCACAGACTTGCTGGCTGGTTCGTTCGCTTTTGGTTAGACTCATTGGGATAGCGGGATGCAGCAACGGAACGGCCCAATGCTGCTTGTAGTGGTAGTAGTGACTCCAGCAGCGAGTGGAGTAGCACGATAACCCACATCCCCCTTCCGAGCACCACCAATGCCGCTGATACAGCCACTGCCACCGCGCAGTGGCTGTCAGCAGCAGCAGCAGTACCAGAAGCAGCAGCAGCAGTCCATACCATCGTTCGAGTCTGCTGCCCACGACAGAGAGCCTCCAAAAGCAGCAACCAGACGCCCCAAAAGCACCCCTCAAGCCTAGCGCCCAAACGACACGCTGACCACCCGACTAACCGGACGCTCGTTCATGCATTCACCTAGTGCTTCTAGCAGCAGCAACTCCATCGCAGTCTGGTTGCTTGCTTACTTTCTCGATGCCAGCAGTGAAGTGGCAGTAAGTAGAAGGGCAAACCGCCCCGTCTGTCCAAAGGCTTTCGTCTGCGTACTAACTGGCTTGCTGACTGGACGGTACCTAACTGACTGCATGGCTGCCTGAATTCCTTGTATCGTGCAAATGCTTATCGCCGTTACTGCTAAAAGTCCGCTGCTCATAATCGCCGCTACCACTCTCACCGCTGCTACCGTCGTTGGGCACTGCCACACCCCGGCATTCTTGCGCGTAGGGGTTGTTGTATGGGCTAGTAGAATTGGGTCGGATGGTGGGACATCAGAAGACGACACGAGTTGGGAAAAGAAAGGTGCCAGGAACATTTCAGGCCGTTCATCACCATGGCCACTCAGACAAGCTGCTGCCTTCCAGCAAACAGAACGGCGGAAAGGCACATACGTACGTAAGAGAACGAACTAACGAATCAGCGACACCCCACACATATATACAGACGGATAGAGACACTGAGTCCGTCTGTAGCGGCAAAATTCAAATCATCATTACCATCATTGATAATATCAACATCAGAGTCATCTCTTACTTCATCAAAATCATCATCGCCGTTCCTGTCATCATCGACATTATTATGGCGGCTATCAAGAACATAGCCATCGTGGTCGTCACGAAACGAATGAAACGATGACGAAAGCAGAGGCAAAAAGGGAGATTGGAGAATGTGAGATTCGAAATCGTCGCGTAAACTACGCAATACCTGTATGTTACTGAGAAATTTGCGATGCGAGGATAGATTGAAGGACAGCTTACAGCAACATAGAGATAAAAAGGAAAATCCACTTGTTTAGTCCAATTGTAGACCACCGGTGGGTCGACTCCGCTAAAACTTCACTTTTAATTGAGACCTTAAATTTTAATTTTGGCTAGCTACTAGAAATTGATCAAAAACCGGTTCTGCTTTGTGGCGTTCGTCGAATACACGTAGATGAATTCCTATAAATAAACGCTAGGAGTAGTCAGTTAGGGGATAGTTCAGTATATAGCACGTCCAGAAGTGCTTCGCTTGAGTTCGCCATTGGGCGTACGTAATTCAGTGAAATGACCAGTTTCCGTTATCAGCAGCCGCATCCTTTCCACGTTGCTTTCGTGGAGGAGATATGGCTTCTCCTTCGAGCGCGACACCGAAAAATAGGAAATGTCGTACCACACAACCGTTCCAAAGTACCACGAAAGTAACATCACGTTATCTTTTTCGCGAAACGTTAAAATTTAGCGAACTCTTACATATCAGGCAGGCAAAATCTATAGCCATAATATGTGAAGATCACGCTGGCCTTGTTCGTGGCCTGGCTGCTATTTCTATCGATTTGATACGTTGCCGTCGTCGTCGCAGTTGCGACTTTCTGTGACGATAGCTGCTCGGTGACGCTCGCTGTACCATCTCCTCGTTATCGCTCGTGAGAGACCCGGCGAGCTACGCCGACGGGTCGCCCGAAACCAACATAACTCGCTAGATCTATACGTATTCTCGATGGCTCGCTTTAAAAATGGATATTTCTGCTCCTTGTGACATCGCACGAACAGCAACGGTGGTAACAACTAATGGAAGTGTGTGAAGTATAAAATTTAAAACGGCAGCTGCTAACTCGTCGTCGTAATAGTCCATCGTTTGGAACATCGATAGACAGCATAATGACATGCGTAAATAAATAAACTTCTCGGGCTTTCAGTTGGCTACCGCTGCTTCATACATTTAGCTAACAGCGCGTAATGAAATGTTTATAGTTTGGAGCCTGGACAACCTCATGTGTCCCTGGATTCAGCAGAGGTGAACACGTTAACACCACACCATTACGGGTTCGATGAAGTCCAGTGAAACTGCTCAGAGTCGGACGGGATCTATTGTAGTTAGATTTGTTTCGAAATGCTTCATAACGTTCAGCCGTGCTCGTTCTGCCTAAGTATATCAATCAGTTGCAAATCGTCATACCAGATCGACGCTTCAGGCTAAGGTTAACTATACCGCATACGCGTTACGTTTTACATCCACGCGATGTAATAATAAAATCTAGTAGTAGTTCAACTTCGATCATTTTGATCTAAGCTTAAATATTTTCTCTATTATACACAGGTTATTAACTAATGCCGTTAACGTTTATAATAGCTACGGCCTTAAAGGGAAACTCAATTAATCCAACAGTACCGCAACAGAGACGCGACAGTGGCTTTTGCCTGTTCCTCTTTTATTCTTCTTTTCAATTTGTTTTTATTATTACTTTTACTAGAACTTTATTTAGTTCGCCAATCTACTGACAACGAATATGCACCAGGCCAATACCTAAGCTGTAAGTACTGCTCTGCCTGTTTTAATGTCCTGCGGTGTCGCTTATTGCTGTTTTTTCCGAGAGCAACGCCTGCCCCTTTCTGCTTTCTTTCCCGCTGACGACTACACGATCGAGAACACCCCATTTTGGTTACCCCAGTTCCACGGGTTCTCCTGGCCGAGAGTGCTACGACGTTTCGTCAGTCTGCTAGCCGACTCTTTTCGTAGTGAAAACGATATTATAGACATTATACGAGTACTCCTCATTGAGTTACTGCCGGTGGCTGCCGTCGGTAGAAGTGGCTGACGCTTCGTTCGTAGCCCTGTTGGCCTTAGCGTGCGTGACGTGTTTCGTGCGCAAGCCATACGCCCTCGTCGGCGTTACTTTGTCGACTAGACGACCATACTTGACAGGCTTACTGACGATTACCATACGCTAGTATTGTTATTATCACCCGTGCTTTCATCCAGCACTAACTGACCGGCCGGGTCGGCGGCCAACTCCTGGCCACGTTGGCGCGCACGTCGTCCTATCAACCCGCCACAGTCTGATACAACCACATTATACCATTTGACGGCTATACAACTAACGCAATAGCGCAGGGAGTTGGATACGAAAGCAGCAGCCCCGCCACCGCGACGACAAAGATGCTAGTAACAACTGCCATAGTCGCTACGTACATACGTTTGATAGAAGCGATTCGAACGCAACAAGCAGCACTAGTCAACATCGTAGCGGCGGTCACAGAACGGTACGCTTCTATAAGGCCGTCGTAATATGGCTATGGCAACGGCAGCGACTGAAGAAGCGGAGCGGTGGCGCTACCACTGCGGCAGCAGCGGCGTCTATTCATCCTCCGCGACGGCAGTGGTTGACACAGATGAGCTAAATCAAGCTAAACTACACGGCATAAAGTCGAGATAGGCCGTGTTACGCTGTCCTGTCTTGTCCTGTACCTGCGGCCGGTTCGTCACATTTCTCTGATAGAAACAGCAGCAACAGCAGAAACAGAGATCAAGCCATTTTAACGAAAACGCAAGCGTACGGGCAGAGAGACATCGATAGGCTCACTCATAGAGAGATACATACGCAGACATATAGACAGGCGCGCAAAGACGCACATACAATGTTCTACCAATTAAACCAGCTGCAAAAGCAGCAGCAGCGCCATACGACGTAGATAACAAAGATGACGTTGACGCTGACAGCAGCGACACGTCGTCTTGAGTTGACGACGACGACGACGACAACGCGGATGAACAACGCAAGAAAAATAGGATGAGAAAACCAACAAGAAAATGAAAAAAAGTTCAAGTAACGACAACATCAGCTATTTTTTCCAATGGTGATAGTACAGATGTCGGTGGTGACTGCAGTTGTACGGCGACACTATCGAAAAATATTGCAACGGCGATGTTAACTGGAGCTTTTGTGGGATAAACTTTTTGATTGAGTCCGATTTGAATGAAAATCTCGAAGAGGATGTGGATTAAAGGCCATTACACGGATCACATGCCTCACCATGACCGATGCGAGGCTATCCGCTAATCGCACCTTAATACGAAATCAAGACAAAAAAAATGGCAGTTTAATTGATAGAGCTGTTGCCAGATTGAGAATTTTAAGGGTTGTCTGCGCCGATCTACCAGGGAGTGCTATGGCGCTGTACTTTCTGCTTGTAAAGCATTAGCTTACAGGCCATGTAGATGTTGGCGAGTGAATTAACCTATTAATGCTGCTTCGTTCAATAATAACTTAAAGTAAGTTCTAATTGTTATGAATAACTTCGGGAACAGATGCTTCTAATAAATTCTATTCATGTGGAGCTGTACTTAAATTTGGGCACTTGTACCAAAGTCATATTCTGCTTTGCAAATTTAGCCAGTTCCCATTACATGGAAGTGGTTCGTAATGTTACCCGTTAAGTTCAAGCGTGCTTGTTAAGCTACTATATCCTTGTTTCGTCAATGGCAGTCGAGCTAGCAAAAGGTCCCCGACGATCTCACGGCTACTATATCCAAGTAAGTAACAAAGCTTCGCGATTTCTGCGGTTCGTCCGGTGTGTCACCACCCTCCCTATGGAGTTCTTGTCTTCGCCCTACGACCCCAACCCAGTATATATGTATACATATAAGCAAGTGGGCACCATATTCCGGATCCACAGACCCAAATATACGACACTAGCTCACTCAGATGTCAGAGTGTTAGAAATTTTGACTACGAAAGAACCGCGTCAGAGCCAATGGACGCTCAACTCAATTCACTCGTCGATCCCTGCGCGGTCACTAGGGATGTTCCTTGAATCTGGGTTTATCTAAATTGTAACTGGGTTATTTTTGTTTACCAGTTTTAATAACCATTCGACATATTTGCTTTTTCATTGAAACACCAGCAATAATTTGCTTCTGCTTTGCGAATTACCTTTGGACCGTTAAAACTGCAGCGGTAATAGTTTTGAACGCAATCACCATCCTGTCCATTAGTTGTGGCCATGTCATACATGCACAAGAATACATGTTTTTTTTTTCGCTTCTTTATCTGCACACACTTCTTCGTATACAATATCTTTAAGAATTGTAGGAAGCTAAAAAAAAAAAAGCTAACGACCTTTTTTGCCTAATCTCAGCCCTGTCGCCGCCTTACGCCTAGCAACGCTACCTTGAATCATCTAAGCAGCATTGCATCGCTAAGTCCCAGATAGACAAATACGCCCATAAGCCGCGTTTTAGGGGTACAAGTATCTCATTGGGTTTCGGGGTTTTTTTAATTTTATAGAATCTGCTAGCCCCTTGCCTCTAAAGCTGTTCCAGCCACACTGGCTGTAGCTGGAGCTGTTGTTACTGCAGGCCACTGCCGGCCGAAGTAGTCGACTGTCGTGGCCTACTATCGACAGACCACCGTAGCCACCACAACAAAGATTTCGGCGCCTGCGGACCAACTAGAAACGTGCGCGACCGCACGGCAAACGTGCTTCACACACAGATATAACATTAAACGGAGCCATAGACCAGCCATAGGCCGGCCATAAACAAAGCGAGCAAAGTCGCCGTAGAACAACACAGCGTCATCTCATCGTATCTTAAAACGGCAGCAGCGTCCAGCATAACTAGCGCAACAGCTACGGCACTCGTATACGGCCGACCAGCAAGCAGCGCATCGAAGCGACCAAGCAATCGCCGCCTGCACAAGCAGCTCGTAGCGTTAAGAGATACATACGGGAAAGCTTGTCGAGTTTGCCCGTTGAGCCCTGATGGCGCCACTCAACTGACTACGATCGGCTTCACCGCCCGTGGCGCCATCTGGTCGCCGGGACGATTTGGTGCTTTGCCCGTGTCGACCCGCTCTTCGCCCGTACTGCCGTTGCTGTGACTGCTGGCTGGCCAACGTGCAGGAGCGCATTGACTCTCTGTTAACTGCTGTTTCTATGCATTTCTATACAGACGGTTGGTCCGTCTCGCTGGCTGTTGCCTCGCTGCCATTTCCGCGACTGGTAGCGATGTCGGCAACAGCTAGTCGAGTAGCCTTCGAAAAAGGACATTTTGGCCGGCTGTACTTCGTAAGGAAATGGGGAAGCACGAGAGCGTGCAAGTCTGGCAGCAACGGTAGTAGTGACGGCAGTAGCAGTAAGCGGCGGACCAGGCTGCCGCCAAACATCGCGGCAGTACGAGTAGTCGAGTGGGTTGTTTTGTTCACACTAGTGGCTTTGGCAAGATGCTGTTGATGCGGTGTTTTGCTATAATTTTGGTTTATTTGCTGCTGCTGTGAACAGCAGCAGCACTGTTGCGGTAGGACCAACGAACGTTGACAGCTGTAGACAGGACTTCTTGGTACTCGATCGCGGTCGACACGGGTAGAACGGGTCTGGCATTTGAGCTGCATTGGTGTTTTTCGTCTGCTTGGTCTGCCACCTATGGATGCGGGTCTGTGAACGCTTGGGTATTTCTTTTGGCGGGCAACAACTCCGTACACGAAAGGCCTGTCTGCCTGTCCGGTTAACTGGCCGACCGTAACCGCTGCCAATGTTAGTTGTTGTTATTGTTGGAGCTCTCGTAGACCTCTGCAACCTGCTGCTGTGGGATAGAGTCAACTCGTTAGCCAGCTGTGCATAGCATAAGACAAACGGACACAGTGGCCACTATACAGACATGTCGGCAGGCCATAGCCGTTTTTCAGGCCTTAGTTTGTCGTGGCCGATCTACGAACGATGCTTGCTCGACACCTGTCTTAGAAAACTAGTTCTAATAATTTGATGTTGTAAAGTATAAAAATGCACCACTTGGTTTGTTGCTCTAAAAGATCAGATGGAGGTAGAAGTGACGAGATCGAAAACTGGGACAGTTACATCCGTAATGCATGTCCCCAAGGTGCGACAATGTACCGCTATGCTACGTTTCCGATGGTTACTAACGAAAGCAGCAGCTAAATTGGACAAGCGCCCTAGCAGTCGCAACGGTCAATTCCGCTAATGTAAACGATGATAAAGGGAAAAAGGAAAAACCTAGAGAAGGCCTGACTGGTTGTTCGAGGCAGCGATAATGGCGTTAGCGCCGACAGGGTAAATGGCGACCGACGAACGGAAAGGCCAATACGAGTCAAAGGAGAAACATTTATAAAATCAGAGAAGGGGCAATGGAAGACTACAGAAATAGAGAAGAGACGAAATAGGTGACGATGACAGATAGCGCAGTGTCCTAAAGTGAATCAACCAAAAGGAACAACCTGTGCGCCGAAGTTTATTGCTAAGACAAAATACAAAATAGCGTCAATCAGATTTAAGTAGTAACGCTCCCGTGAGTTCCAATTACAGTCCCGATCTGTGCTCATGTGGGGAAAACATGTCAAACTTATGTAGCGTCGTCTGCTGTACGAAATTTCGTTTATGATCATTTCCCGTATAATACATGGAGGACATTCGTAGTATCTTCTGGATAACAGGGAATGTGAGCTTGGTAGATTTTGTCCTGCGCTATAAAAATAGGTGTCGAACTTCATAACGAAGCATAGTTCTTAGTGGAATAGACTTCGGCGTGGACTTAGACTGGCAGGTAATAGTTAAAAGTTTCATTGCAGCCAGCCTTTTCTTTTTTTAGACCTTCTAGGTTACCTTAAACCGTGGTATAGGATTTACTCACCTTGGTTCCACAAATCATATAGAATATATGTGAAATGTGTCGAACAAAAAAGTTTATCGAAAGCGGGTCGGCACATTTACGCATGGAGTGTTATACGTCACGGAAATACGTGCATGAAAATTGGCGTGAATATGTTGAAATTTCGAAAATCCAATCGCCAAGAAACAAGCACAAGATATCAGGTGTTACGTACATCTATAGGCGTTGATATAAGAGCGTAATCATTTTGCGACGATTGGCTCAAAGCATCTCTTCCGACGAGAAGAAGACCCTTGACAGCTCGTTCGCTGTACGTCATTGTGATGATAAAAATTAACCGAAGCTGCTGTCCTACTTCCTTTTCGCCCTTATCTTATCTCTAGCTCGTTGCTTTCCCTTCTATAGCTTATCGGCGAACTGCGAAACTAGTGACAAAATGTAAGTAAGATAACTCTAGCATAACGTCGACAACCGAAACGTCGTCCATCGCTGTTGTTTAGCTCGATTTGGCCTGTATTGCAACTGTTGAATCATAGTTGGCTAGCGACTCAATCGAAGTATACGCGTTTCCTATGGTTTGCACAGTCACGATTCAATATCAACACCATAACCACCGTCACAGGTATCGTCTGTTGAAGGCTGTACGTAACCAAGTAGGGCTCTGCCGCGTAAGCGTCACGTGATTACAATCATGCACGGAACACACTGAGTGATGAACTGTACAGCTTGTTATCGAGCAGTTTTAGCGCTAAGCCCCGGCATCGCGTCAGCGACTGGCCTTACAAGTGCGGTACACTAAGAAAAGGCGTACCGTATAGAGAGTTCACAGACCCACTACATATAATGTTTTTGGAAATCAGTAACCAAGAAAGAAACAATAAAAACAGAACCATTCACTAACACAACATTCCCTGTTCTACGTTTATTCTTCAACAAAACTAACACCTATCGGCTATACGGCAGCGGTAACAGCGACGATATCAACATAAACACGTGGTCGTTGTTAACGACCACCAGTTCTGGAGATTTTTTCTCGAGACTGATTCGAGAAAGGACAAAAATTCAACGCAGAAAAGGCGTCTGATAAAGCTTCCGACCCCAATTTACCAGGAACTTCCAGGCTTTCGTGGCCCCTGCAGCGTGGCCGGTTGCCGAACGGCTGAGTGCGGATCCATCGTTGTCCGGGCAACACTAGCGGCAGCATCAGGCTCAGCATAGCCTTGCGTTGAACGACACAAGCATCAGCAGCGGCAGTTTCGCTGCCATATGTTTGATGGAAAGCAATGTTCTTCGTGTTCTAGTCACTTTTCCGCGCAAAATGGAATGCCGTCACAACTCAACGGAGATCTGGCTAGTAACGCAGTATCGAGAAATAGAGCCCCGGCTCTTCTAGCAAAAATCGCCGCAGATCACGGGGGCCTAGAACTTTGGTGACGGCTGCGAACCCAACGCCCATGCGAATTGTCTGCAAAAGCGAGCAGGCACGAGCGTGCTTGTGAAACGCTGGCGGAGACGCTGCTGATTCGAATGCTCTACGTCTTAGGCTTCTCAGCATCAGTTGCTGCTGCACATATGCACACACTGGCATATTCGTAAGCGTCCATACGTGTATGGCGCTACACGTTATGCAGGAGAAATATTTTAGTGGCTCTGAACAGCAATAACGGAGGTGACAACGATTAACGAATAGTCCTAGACGTACATGGTTAATTCATGTAGGCTACACAAAGCTAAAAAAGAATGCTATTATCCCATCTATCTGTCTGTTCATCCGTTGGCGCGTTCCATATTCGTTTGAGAATACTACATGTAGGTGTTGCTTCAGAGGAGCTGAACTGATCGCTGCAATTACAATCGTAGCAATTGCACTCATCTTCAGCATTACAGGATGCGGATTCTCAGAGCTATTGAAATGATACTGCGTAGAAATTCAAGGTGTAGCTACGGTTCATGTTGAGTTGCTATGATTTCGGAAACAACGGACTGGACCGGATGATACCTGTGGTTTACGGTAGCTAGCACAAGCAGTACTCAGCCGTTTGCTGAGTTCGTTTCAGCTGGCGTTAAAGTACATTCCTTCAGTCGTACTCGATGAGCCAGACGATGCGCTTCTCTACTTTTTTTTTTTAGCTATTCTTCGACATAATCCGTTACTTTCTAATTTTCGCCATGTCTACACGTCTGTGTCGACGTACCCTGCGAGATTCGAACATTCGGTATTGCACGAAAAAAAAACAGCCAATACCCGGGCGCTCACTGTGTGTTCCGCAGCAGGAGTTCGACGCCGCATTTTGCCCACCCAGCAATCCCAGCGCATATCGTGTATACGGTGATACTACTAGATGCCACTGCTAGTAATAGGACAAAATTATCCGTTCATTTTATCGTCTATCCCGTCAACGAGCGAGTGGTAGCATTGCGTCGTCTCACGGATGAATTGTAACGTTGCGAATATCGTGTCAACCGTTGTTGTTTAGCCTCTTTTGCCAGCGGCATAGTCCAGCCTGTCAGATTCAACTAATTCCTCTCTCGCTATCATCAAGGCCGCCCCATCGTTTCGACCTTCACCCCCGCTTTGGTCGCTCACATTCCATATCGAGTGCCTCTCCGGTTAGAATCTGTAGGCCATCTGTAGGTTTTCTGCTACAGTACTTGCTGTCTACAGCTCAAAGAAAAGGGCGAAGCCAAAGCTCCCTTTATTACGACCGATCTCTTGGCACATGAACGCCTGCTGTTGTGCTGTTTTGCCGCCAGTGGTCGCTCCGTTGGTCGTCCGACTATAGAACGGAGTGAGTCTGATTGCGTTTATGGTTCTATTTTGTACTATTCGGGCTTGATACAATGGTGCTGCACCTGGATGATCGTTCCACCTCAAGCGGCGATTCGTCCCTGAGGGGGCGCCCCACGCTCAAAACATAAGTGACTCCGAGCTCGGCTTAAAAGCCTCCAGTCTCAAGCTGACGCTGTCTTTGTTCTCTCCGGTTCTGTTTGGCTAGAGCAGAACCTCCTACAAGCATTGTGTAGGCTGGCTTGAATCAAGATTATTTGAAGGGTTGTTCGAGAGATGGTCACAGTATACAAGTAAAGCATTCAATGGAGACGCTTTTTGTTCAAAACGAACTCCACGACCGAAATGGAACGCACGCTGACCCAACGCTGAAGTCGCTCTCCCCTCCGTCCTGTGTTGCACATGTTCGTGCCGTTACATTTTTTTCATAGAATGATGGATGTCTTGGATCGCCACACCCTAGAGTCCGTTTAAGATACGATGCGATTATCGTCGGGTAGAAAGACTGACATTGAAGACGACTTCAATATAAACAAGACTGCCAAGACCTATTTATTTGTCAGGATTACCAGTGTCTTGAGGGTGACTCAAGTTATCTATTTAATTTATAAATCCATCAAATGTGTTAAGATCCCACCGAATGTGGTATAACGGTGAGTGGCAAAGGCGACCCTATTGGGCTTCAATACCTTAAAATTTAACATGGTAACTAGATTAAGCTTTTCTAAGAAAATAAGAGAAACTTACCAACATCAGCCTTAATGTGGTCCAATATTCACCTATTCTGAACGTTGTATGCTATATAATCTAAGAGGCGATAGATCTTCTAGTGTCTAACAAGAGGTAGTCACCTCTTTATCATGCAGCTTCTACTTAGCTAATCATAATCACCGCAGAACGGTTCAGCTTCGTTTGTGCATGTGTGTATATATAACTGCTTAGGGGTCATTTAGACATTGCTTGCAAGATTTCTATAAGAGAACTCTGCCTGCCTGCCTCCCTACAGATGTGCCTCAGCTGTGTAGAGATTCGGAAAAGGTCAAAGTCCACAAAGAGTCTCACTAGAGGTAGAAATGCTAAAATTGGGACAGCAAAGCTCTCTAAATCAAGTTACGTTCACTAGTGAAACTTTTTATTTTTTTTCTGCTGTTTGAAGCTGTCTCAGTTCGTGTTATACATATGGTCCAATGGCTTAAGCCTAACAGTCCGGTTACAGAGGCAATACAGAAAGAGCCTGTCCTCCTCAAAGATTGGAGTGGTTGGTCTCGGTCACCGGATCGAAGGATCTATGCACGCAGCTATGCAGAGGTCCGGGGGTCCCAGAAGCAGCAGCAGGGAGTTTTGGGAATAGCCGAGGCATAAAGCAGAGGGAAGAAATCGTGCTCTGAAAAGGGTAAACATGGCGGACACTGGAGAACGAAAAAGGAACAAAAGGGAAAGATAACGACGACGACGACGACGACAAGAACGAAACATGTGGAGAAAGAACGACAGCAGTGGAAAGAAATGAAGGCCAAGGTGGATGACGATAGCCGCGTAGACAAAGAAGGGTACAACAGCAGGGTCACGAAGGGAAAATAGGTTGTCAATGAAGCAGCGATTAGGGAAGGAGACACAAAGCAATTGCAGGATAGTGAGCACCAAGTAAAGGGAACTGAAGCGGCCCCTTTCGGATGTGAGTCGGACTAACATGGGTGTCGCAGAAAACGAGAATTATGACAACGATGACGCCATCGACGAAAACGCCGATAAAGACGAAGGGAAGTACTATTGAAGAGTGGCCCTAAAAAGTGGCTCATGGATTAGAGAAATGCCGTTGATGCGACTGCCGTAATCACTGTACCGCAAGTTTACGGATCAATGGGACCGGCAGTTTTGTAAACCTGGTCGAATAAGCGCAAATGGCGATCATAATAAACAAAGGGTAAAAAACAGGTCCATGACAGTTTGTTCTGATAGAAGAACATATAAACCAGGATATAAGTAAACTTTGAAGGCGATAGCTAATAGATCAAGTGCATGCAGGTGCTCGATAATAAGTGCGAAAAGGTCATGGATAGACCCTACGACGCGTTCAATGGATTTCGATTTAAAAGAAAGCTGGATTCGAGATGAATCATGAACGACTGATTTATGACACTTGTGGATTCGTATAAAGCATCTATTCAAAAGCAAACCCAAAAACGTATGAAGTATAATAGATCATGTAACGACAGAAAAAATTAAGATTCAATTGCACTCATATGCAACTACGAATCTTCATATTGTCTCGGTCAGCAAAAACCGGAACTAAGAAACTATAGGCATCTGTTCAGAGTTTTCAGTCTAGCCAATGCTAGACTGCGTTGTGTATCGTTAAGAGAACCTAGATAAAGGAAGCGAGAAAGCGTACCAATGCTGGAGCTGGCTAGACTTAGCTGGAACCCGTGGTTGTAATCAGGCGCTCTGCTGTTCCATCATTAACAAGGTGCGGCTGCAGTGGGACAGAGCGAACTGAAGGAAACGTTAAAGTGGGTTTTGCCCATATGTGGGTAGGAAGATGGCCAAGCAGTGGCATTGTTATATCTTTTACAGGAATTACACCCGTCTCTTTTCGTATCAAAGTAGGTTCTGTGCGTCGAAATTGGTTCTTACAAGCGTTCCATTGCTTGAGCTTCTGATTGCTGCTGATCTTCACTTATAGATATTGCTCCTGTCCTTATGCTTCTCTTCAGCATTTTCACTCTTTTAGCCACTTTTACCACTTCACTCAATAAGAAGATAGCCAGTCGATGTCGGTAATATGAAGTAGTTACTTAATATAGGGCGGTACTCTGGTCAATATACTGAAATTATTAGTTCGTATAGGCCAGATTTATCACTTGCACAAGAATTTTATAGCGACTACCTACCTGTATTACGTGACGCTGATGCTCTTGAACTACCGGATGTAATACTATAGATAATACAGTTGTTAAATTTTTATCTGCCTCTGGTTGTTTTATAGAAATCACTTCGCGGTGTGTAATAACTACAAACGTAAATATATATACGCCATATGTGTGCTTTGTGCTGTACACAGGAGCTTCATTACCAACGGAGTTCTCGCAAAAATTAAATAGTTCAAGGTTAACCGTGTTGATATGTGAATTCTTCTATACAACAGGTGCTAGTCCATTCTTCTACTTCATACTATATGTATAACTTATATTTTTAAAAATGTACATTTCACCAGCTACTAATATTACTAATGCGCTAGTTCCGCTCAAAAGCTCGCTCCCACCTTTATCCCGTCACCCTCCATAATCCACCGGGGAAAAGAGCCGTTGCCCCTTTTTTACCCTTTCTTTTCATATCTCATAGTAGGAGCATCAGCATCAACAGTGGCGAGAGAAGCGCCTGAAGTGCCAGCCGTAACACTGGTATCGGGCTGCTGTCGGATCTGAATCTATGATGATAGTGCGTGGCGCTGCGCTAAAGCCATTGCGCTATATAGCCGCAGTCGCCATCGTGTTGCAGAGCTCGATGCGAGTGGTACAGGAATTCGTTTGAGGGAGTTGACTCCCACCCGCGCGGTACTGAAGGACGGACTCGGGTCGCGATCACCCTAGGAACTGACTGAACTGCCTGAATGACTGGTCGGTCGCTCGGTCGTTCAATCGCTGCTGGCCTGGGTGACTGTCTGTCTAGTTGAGCTTAGCTCCCTCATTCGTTGGTTGTGCTCTCTGGTTGGGAAAGTCTGGGACTCAGACACAAGTGGCATATGCGGATGGGCCCTGCTTCTTCCTACTACGAGCGGTAGCGGCAATCGCAGTCAAACCGACGGACGACGGATAGCAACGAGCGAACGAAGGAAGCATAGCCAGCAGCCGCCACCGTTTCGCCGATTTCTCGGCGCCTCTGCTACTTGCAGTTATCCCCAGCACCCCTTATACCCTCGATAACCCCGCCAACTCCCTAACACCCCTAAAACTCTTCTGAACCACTGTTTGCGTTTTGTCTTCGCCTTCCCTCCTGCCCCCTGTTCTTCGGACTACAGCATTCTATTCACACTGGTAAACTACGCTGGCGGTAGAAGGGCAGACTCCAGTAAAAGCCTCCTTGACAGCAGCCACTACTATTGCCTTCAACTTTGCTGTTGCTAGGTTGCTAGGACGCCTCCGCTCAGGCCAGCGTTCCATCCCTGCAATCGCATAGCCGTCGACATCTACTCTCAGCTGGCATCCTTAGCCGCTTAGGAACTGTCGGTTTGCCACGAACCGGGCAATCGGCGGACCGTTCGTTCAGCCCCACAAACCGGAAGCAGCAACCAAACAACATCTCACTTCCGGCACGTGTGCGGCTGACGGAGGATGTTCAAGCAAACGATCCAGCGCCCGCGAGTCGGAGGCTGAAAGGGGTGATGGGTGGGGGCAAGCTTCCGTTAGGAATGAAGATAATTCTCAGGCGTTGTTTAAAGCTGCAAGAACTGAGCGGCTGAAAGAGCAAAAGGAGGCAGGGGAAGCAACGAGAAATAGAGAGAAAGCGGAGAAGGGAGACTGTACTTGCCTCTTGTTCTTGTCGGAACGAACTGCTGCTACCGGCGTTGTACAGACAAAGTGAACTGATACAACCCCCGTGACTGCCATCTCTGCTAGCATCGAGGGTTGAGCAGTTAAGTCGCTGGCGTGCAGCAGTGCTGTTTAACAGAAGATACAAACGTTCGTTGCACCTTCGTTTCACCCCCCGCTCGTCCCGTTCTCCACCTCACCCGCCAGTACCCAACGTCCGCCGACAGCGTCCTCCAAACACGGCAACGCTCAGAGGAGAGACACGAAAAGCAACTTGGACAGAAAAATATCAAGAAAGGTCGACAGTGCCAGGAACGAAAGAGGATACAGCTATGACTGACTGCCTGGGTGATCGTCGTGTAAAATAAATAACGGTTAACCGTCCGCCTGACTGCTCATGGGCGGCTCCCTCGGACTCAGTGACAGTCAGTGACCTGCAGCGGCGCTAATCTTTTCATTGTACTTTGTGTCTCCGAAGTCTGTGTATAGGAGATTTCCTTTTTTTTTTGCCTCTGTATAGCCCGCATGGCTATAAGCACCGGTTATCTAAGTCTAGCCCAGATTTAAACCCGAACGATATTTAAGACCTTTTTTCTTGAAAACAGTAATATTACAACAGAAGCAATGACTGGCTGATGTATCAATAATTTTTTTAAGCTTACTATACTTGGTTCCTCAGCATCAACTAACCATTCTGAAAATACGACAAAGGGTTTTCGCGATTTGGGCATAAATCGTCTGCTTATTCAGACTATGAACAACAGCACTTTCCTTAACGCTGCAATTACAGCCTATGCCCACAGCGCGTGACACCAATGCTGTTTGTCCCTTCGACACGCTAATGAAAGAACCCCCACGCTACGATATCGTATTATGTATATAACGAGGCAGAGATCTAACAATAAATAATGTTATTATTTCTATGAAACTACATACGTAACTTATGCTACGCCAACAGATTATAAGCCATTCCTTGTTTTAATCTGAAAGCCAACGAGCGCAACTATTTAGCTTAGAAAGTATCTGGCAGTCGCAACTCATATTGGGCTCTCAATGTACACTTTGGGCATGTTCTGTTTTCTTCTCGTCGTCCTTTGCTGCGACCAATAGTCAGCTGGGATAGCCAACGTTTCAGGGAGCAGTAGGTCCCGGCCACATTAAGCAAAGCACGCAGTATAATGGGTGTGGTATAAGGTCCCGACTCCTGACCTGTGCAGGCTTAATACAAGCCAAGTGGACAACGCAGGAAGACCATACGCTGAGATAGAAATGGAATCCCCATTGAATATATTATATGTAAGGGGATGCATGTCGAACAGCTAGCCTTCGGCCAGATCTTTAGCTTTGGCGGTCAACCAGTGAACGGGACAGGAAGCTACAAGCGCCTCGTCGTAATTCTAGATGCCTGTGCTAAAGCAGTGTGATTGTAGTATTTTTATTGAATGTATACGCTCTCTATGGAACTGTGTGTTTCGAGTCAGCCCGTCGATCCCGTCGCCTAGCGCTCCTGAATCGCTGTGGCCATTGTCCGCGAACTCCGCTTTCGTCTATGAGCAGTGCTCACTTCGCTGTTGACGCTGTTTGTCGCTACCAATTCGTTGTTCTCGATAACACGAACACATCGCCCTCACCGCCAGCTGCGCCACGACCGTCGCTGCAGTCGTCGATGCTGGTTAATAGCGGCAAGCAGGCCGAACTGGTTATACTGGGCAAATATCAGAACTACAGAACAGACGAAGGCTACGACTGAGGGTAAAGTTAAGAGTTTCTGAACACGGGCGGTAGCATTTCAAAGTGAAGAAAGGAAGAGCCAGCGGTACGACCAGCAGAAGCGAACGAGAGTGGCTAGCAGCAACGATGAAGAGGAGATAAGGAATAAGTAAGATATAATGAAATAAAGCTGTTTCATAGCGCTCCGCAGGACCAGATGTCGCTGAAGGCAACTCCATCGTCGCCGACCCGGACAGGCTTACCCAGTTCACAGCACCCATCATAGCTGCTACTAGCATCGTCAGCCATATCGTCTTTGGCGGCGGTTGGCCATCTGCAACAACAGTAACGGTACTAGCGGAATGAGCAGTACCAGCAACTGCGACACCGATAACAACAACATCGAAGTGGTATACAACGAACAACAGCGGTTTGACATCGCAGCACCTAGCAGTAGCAGTCGGCAGCGCCTGCAGTAAACTGTAGTAGTAACTTGAGAAGACAAAACGCTCCTTTTTCTACTATGGCCTGGTCTGGCCTGCTGAAACATGCTGCCTCCATTGGTTGCCTCCCTGATCGTCTGGCTACCACAAAAGCCGCCTCGGTATCAGAGAACCATCGCCATCAGCAACATCACAACCGCGGTGCGTTTGTCTGGTGCCATCGGAGCTTCGAAAGTAGATCTGTTTTCCTACCACCACCACACTGCTAAGCACTTTGACGAATACGTATGCTGCCGCTTCCGCGGCCACAGCAGTATCGTAGAAGGCGTATCGCTACGCAGAGCCAACATCACCGTCCGAATTGGTCATCGTATCGCAGTTATGCGTGTACAATTGTTGGCAGTTTGCCGTGGGTCGTGAGCTTGATGTGAGGTGCTCGAACTGCTTGTTCCATGGGGCTACTGCTGGCGGTGCGACGCTGGCCGCTGCAGCGCCACTGCTTTGCAGCGGCTGCATTTGGAAAACTAGGAAATCGGGAGTAGTGGGGAGTAGAGATAGGAGAGGCGTTCTGAGGGCTGTAACAGGGTCGGACAAAGGAGGTAATGCAACTTTGAAGGGGCAAAAGCACCCTTAGAGTAGCATAGGGCACCATTCGGATACTCGCAGTGCTTGAGCTGCCGTACAGTGTAATACAGCCCCTGCACAATGTTCTTCGCTCACTGGTACTGCCACCTTCGGGGAGTTGCAGTGCGTTGTGCTCTCGCAGGAGGCACGTATACACAACGAGGCTCCTCGTTACTCTCCTAGCGCCTCCCTTTTTTGCTCAAGCCAAGCTACCGACCAAGTGGAGTGCCAAAGCTGAGACCATATGCCGGTGGGGCAGACTTGGCAACTCGCGCGCGCCTGGTTGCAATCAGCTGATGGCTGGGGACCTCGGACTCGTGGCCAGGGTACGGGGGAACTGGAAACGATGCGCCACAACGCACCCTCTGTTCTGCCTCTCATGGCTTTCACAACAGGAACGAGCGGAAGCGCGCTCGTCTGTGGCAAGGATGCTGAGCTAAGCCCGCAGCGGTAGACTAGTGCGGCCATGGTCTTGTCTGTAACAAATTTTAAACAACAAAAAGACCAACGAATGAGCTTCGAAAGAATATCCGACAGGGAATATAATGCTAGGTTGTTAAGAACCTAATGTCGGTTTTTATTTATTGAAATTTTTTTGTTTTTCGTGATGTACAGCTGAAAAGCCCTTTGTTGTCTAAGCCTTTCGTGCGATTCCACTATCGACACCACTAAATGTTTCATCGAATTCCCACCTCAAAATAAGTGTACTCTATGTTAAAATGTGACAATTTCGATAATCCACATAACATAAATTCGATTTAAAGTTAAAAAAAAAAAAAACTGTGACAGTATAAACCAACAAAGACAAACTAAATAAAGGAATTGAAAAATCAGTGAAATCTAAAAAAACTAAAAAAGTCCTAAAGAAAAGGACCAGTGCAGAATATCGAAAAGGTGGCAATATTAAACAATTTTTAACCAGCAGCGTAAGTGTAAAAGTGGGATATTTTTTGTTTTAGTCGCCTTTTAAGGCTTTTGATCTTTATAAAATTGCTTTAGTTACTTCTTGATATTGATATAAAAGCGTTTGGATTGGAAGCAAGTATATCATCTAATATGACCATACAGAACGAAAGAGTCGAGACGTTAAAAAGGAGACTCGTTTATTACTTTCACTGTTCTTGTATCCAAAACTAATACTATATATTCGAATGAGGATACGTTCACAGTAAAGCATTGTTGTTGTTGAGTTGTTGGTTCTCATTAAGAGCTCATCCAAAAGTATGAAAGTTATATACGTATATCTAGTACTATAGACGATCATTATTAATCAGACAACATTTGTGCTTAAATGATTTGTTCAACAAAGAACACGACGTAGTAAAAAATATGTAATATGAAGCAGTATAATTTCAACTAATCAACCACACAGAATACGTCCGCCTGCTTCTATCTTCCACCCTGGCTTTGTATATCCACTGACACCGCCTTTACATTTGTTCAATGAACAAGTTTATCATACAATTTTCGTTTTTCTAATCTCCTGATGGCTGCTATAGCGAATAGTTAACGATGGCTACGACTACGATCACTGGTTAAAACTTCATCTTCCGTTGTCGAAACAAGTGATCTTCTGTTCCTTCCGATGTCTTTCATTTTAACTTATACTTATTTATGGCTACGTCGCTATTGCTGTTTGCCGGCGTGTCTCACAGCTCGGCGTCTGTATACGCAGTGCCTAGCCTATTTTTCTAAACCTGCGTGCAACCTAATCAATCAGCTTGTGTTAGATGTCGTCACCTATATGACCGCCAATTTTAGTACGATGGAGAAGACTACATGAAAACAAGATCTTTTCCTCATTTACACGAACTATATTACGTCTGCTTAACGGGACTGAAAATAGTAAAAGAAAAACGTTATATAATACGCTGCTAAGTGTGCAGCTACTGTTGGTATTGATGCTATGACGGTCTTTCTTCTTTAGCGCAAAATTCTGCCCATAGCTTTGTAAGCTCCTCTGGGCTGAGTTCGTCTCTAGGGTCGAGACCGCGCACCATCCGATAGAAGTCCATCTGCACATAACAGCCGGAATTCGCAGAATCCGTTGCGATACAGGTGCTGACGGAGGCTGCTTGTGTAGGGCTCTCCTGCTGGCTCTGGTCCTTTGATGTCGGAGGGGCAATCGTTGCTGGCATAGCGGGCAGCGAGAAGTGCCCCCGTCCTCTCAATCCTACCGAAGCTATGGCCACGCAGTGTGTACTATCTAAGAGGCATTCGTGGAACGTCCACTTGGCATCCAAACGGCCGTCTACTTCGACACTCGTCGAGGTTAGCTCCTGGCCTAACCGTAGTTCGTCACAGATGCGAAAGTTAATCCGCTGTAGGTCCATTCCGAGGCCGATACCAACCGCTTTCACGTAACTTTCCTTCAGGGTCCACAAACGATAAAAGCGTGCTATCTGCTGAGACTCGAAAGAGGGGGTCTTGATGAACTGCCACTCTCCTTGGGTAAATTGTCTCCTCATCAAACGAAAAAATTCTGGGACGTGGCGTCCACCCGTGTATTTCATTTGCATGATGTCAATACCGATGCGTTTGCAGCGACCAGACGTGGCCGCACAGAAATCGCCCTGGTGCGATATGTTGAAGTCGAAATTAGCAACAGGCTCTGTCAGCACCGGCCGTCCGTCCGATGTTCGTGTGAGATTCAATTTAGCGTTGTTCTGCCGTAGAGAGTCGACCAAACAACGTCGCATTAGGAGTCTTCCAGCCATCGACGCTTTAGCGTCCCGCTTAAACACGAACGCCGAGATTCTCTTGGCTTCGTCTCGTTGCACTAGTCGGTTAGCTAGAATCCATTCATCGCGCGTCGGACACCAACTCGAAATATTGAAACACAACTTTGAATGGCCGACCGCCGCCATAGGATCCTGATCACTGCCGACTTTGCTATTGTCGTTGATGCTGCAATTGCTCAAGTCTGGGTTGGTGTTGATAGCGGCGGCAGTTGTGGCATCGTTGTCTGTTATATTATTATTGCCGTCTACAAGGACAAAGCTCCTCAACGCACGAAAGTCGTCGTAACTCATCGATCCGTCATGCACATGTCACGCTTGTCACCTACCAGCCAGCAGCGTCACCACGACCAGGTAAAACCCGCCGAAGCGTAGAAGAGCCACCCGTCTTCGATCAGCCTCAAGCTGGCTTTTCACGAGTTCATACACTCGGCGAACCACTGTTTATCCTGATGACGCTCCCGGTAGACGACGAAGTAGGCTCGCTCCGCCTTTCAGTGAAGAGGGTGCAGAAGGGCTGTCGATGGAAACAAGGGGAACATCAAGTTCTCATCGTGGAATCCTCATCGCCACGACGAACCGATAAACCGTACCACCCCTAAAACCTGATTTTTTTGCTATCTTCCTTTTTCTGTTGTCTTCTCACTACCTGGCCACTCGCTCGCCAATTTTCCATTTATCTATCTGTTCGAAAAGCACGTGCCGTTAGAAAGACATCCCGGTCTTTGTGTTGTTGGTTGGTTTTCTACGAAAATGCTGCGTTACCGGTGCTCTTATCGCGAGTACCATCGCTGCTGGACCCCCTAGACACCAATTGGTGCCATCCGTTTGCGCAGCCAACTTCTCAGAGAACAGAACTTCGAACTTCAGCGAACGGCAGCGTCTAGCTTTACCTACTTAGTGCAGCGCTGGATAGTCAGCTAAACGGTTGGATAAGACCCACTAATCTTGAGTAATGCTAGAATGAAAGTTACTTCAAACTGCGACGCCAAGTAATGATTCGTATGCTCTATTTATTCTGCTACTCCAATCAGCTGATGCCGGCAGGATCGATTCTAAATCATCACACAGAACCAGACGATGCGCGGCAACATCACGCGCATAGAAGGTTAGCTCGCATCAAGAAAATCTTGCAAAGCGTATTCTCTTCACTGTTGTCGACAGAGCGTGCGTCACTGGCTTCCATGGAGCTCCTTTAATTGACGATCAGCATGGGGGCAATGCTTACAAGCCCCGTTGTTTGTTGCCTTTAGCGCCAGTTGCGGTGATTCTGCTGATGGAGCTGCTGCCATTGTATCGAGTGGCCGAAATAACTTCCAGAGACAGCAGGCATATTTCTCTCAGTGTTATTGTGTATCATTTTTGTAAGGAGCTTTTTTTCTGGATTTTATTTTATCACAACGAAGACAATATTTTTAATTGTATGAAGTTATATTACCATAGTTATAACGTTATTACTATTGGTACTGACCAACTAATGTAACGAAATATGGCTGTCAAGTTTCAGCTTTACTTATTTTTTTTAATTGCCCCAAAATAATTGCTGTGAATCAGCCCGAATGGCACGCTTTGTGGGCTAGAACTTAGTGTTATGACAAAGCTTATTCATAAATATTAAGTCCTTGCGCTGCTTCAATAAAAAAACAGTGTTATATTGATACAAAAAATATATTAACAATGATGTCACATCCACAGGTGCTGATTCCGTCAAGTCAAGTCGGTCCGTATGAAAAACGGCACTTAATGTTAAGTTCCATTTCATATGTGCAAACATAGTTTGTGGCCGGGATTCCGAGCCCCACTCGCTCAGAACTGATTTAGAACGCAGCCATCGTTTTATAAGTTCTGTTTATTAGTAATGCCTTCCTCTAAACTGCCAGAAGCTCCGACCACCAGCGGAGAAAAATACAGGACGGTAATATTTCCTGTCGTTCATCGGATCAAAGGTGGCCACCGGTCTGTGATGAATGTCAGGGAAGAGAAAAGATCGTGATGCTTCCACCGCTGCCGGTGTCGTGTACACTCTCGTCCGCTGTTCAGTTTCTGATTGCCATCTCAGCCGGAGCCAGTCGTCTTCTTATGAGCGAGCGCACTCAGACGGACCCGACTATCGCCTAATGTTCTTGGCAGCAACGGCATTTCAGGCGAATCTGCCCAGTGTCAAAGCCTTTTTCTTTAGGCTTTTAAATATGATCGATGACCCCGGCATCTACTGTCTATTCCACAGCTTCTCGCACTCTTTCTGTTTCTATCGGACTTTGTCTCTCGAACGGCCCAAGTGAAAAGCAAGCAGCTTTCCATGTATACCCATATATATATATAGCGAAGAAAGTTGGAAAGAACAGGCAAACTCTGTGAGTTTGGGAAGCACAGAGATAGGTTCCGTAAGAAAGACGGAGAATGGAAATATATGTACAAAATCCACTTGAAACACAATGGTAAAAGATATCCCAGTTTCATGGAAACTGCGTAGTCGTCATCATTGTTCCTGTCCTGGAAACGGTCCACTGTGGTACACAAGCCGCTTGCCTTTGTCGGTTAGGCGTTCAACATGCGTGTACGGAGTGGCCATGGGTTTGCGCACCGTAAGTGTGCTCGTGTGTTGTTCCTGTTTGTCAGGGCTAAGCCGGCTGCATCCAGAGTTAACTACACGTGCTCATAGCGATAACTGGCATCCACGCTCTTGGAGGTGATGACCCGTTTGCATACTCTGGATTCTTATCTGAAATAGATATAGTTGGAGGAAAACGTCTTTTTTAATTCATATTGTTGAAGAGTCAACTCAGCGACTTATTGAAGAAAAAGATGCGTTCCATTGGGGAAAACGTTGGCAGCGGTGGGATTCGAACCCACGCCCCCGAAGAGACTGGTGCCTTAAACCAGCGCCTTAGACCGCTCGGCCACGCTACCTTGCGGTTGCCTCTACGATGCAGTAAAATAGTCGTTATATACAACGACGCAAGATATATAGTTCTGTATACTAGATAAACTATGAAGTAGGTAGAGAAAAGCAAAACCTCATATAAAACTAAGCAAGCCCGTATGGAAAATCAAGACTTATTAAATTTAGCTATTTTCTTTATTATTTATGATGCCACGATAAGATACGATTGCTATAAATTACATAGCATATAAAATATGTAATTTATTTTTTAATTTTAGAATACCATTAAACAGCTACAACCTTCATGGTTAGTTGTCCTGCTGAAAATAAATTACAATTAAAATAAGGCCTGTTCTCTATTTCTTCTTCTGTGTAGCTAGCAATTCACGATCTGCACATAAATAATAATTGGAAATAAACGATCAGTTCATATGAGAAAATGTTGAATGTATTGCTTCGTTACAGGTCATATTTTCAGGCAATATTAATTAATATAATAATAATTTAAATTACAAAAAAAAAAACTCTCATGCGCTTTTATACGCAGAGTGGTTCCATAATAAATTAACCTGTAGCAAAGCAAACGTTGTGACGATTACTCATAGCATAAACGACAGCTAAGCAATAACATTGGAGTTACGGAAGTATTATCTAGTTCGGGGTATTGAAGTAGCACTGATGAACATAGAAGGCGAGAAGACGTCGACCCTAATACAACGAAGGTGACCCGGACGATCAAAGACGTGTTCTATTTGGCTTGGGGTACGATTGTTAGGATTTACTAGATAGGTCCTTTTTTCTACGAATACGTAGGTTTCGGCCTATTGTAGGCTCTGGTTGACTAACTTCCTAGTCAGTAAAGAACCTTCCATTCAGATATTTGTACTGTGAAGGTCGACATATAGTACAATTTACGGAAATAGAAAAATTAAGAATTTGTGTGTGTTGAATATTGATGTAATAGGAACCTTTATAGAAGACTGATAACTTCCGCGATGGTCACGATAGGTTCCAGACTATCTGGAAATATGCAAGCAGACACTTTACGATAATTCTGTGTACTCTTTGACTAGGGTATGTACGGTAACTTACGGATAATGGCAGGGTATCTTTTTTGGAGCGTGTATAATACAAGCCTAAGTGTGCAGAATCGTGTTTTCAAAATATTGCAATAGATATTTTGAAAATACATGACAGAGCATGTGTGCGTACGGAGACACTTAGTTGAAGTATTAGGTTGAAAAAAAAAATTCTCGCGCCTTTGCACTGGATACAAAGCACCACACTTTTATCCTTTTGACAATAAGTTAATATGTTATATATTCACTTACGACATTCCACCATATGGATATAAATCGTTTCGTCGAAAAAAAAGTGGGTTTCATCTCGAAAAGGTTTTCCAAAAATATATTGAGCCCTTAATTCGTGTGGAAGGTATAACCACGAAATTGGTCACCCAGTAAACGGTCTAGGGTCCATCAAAGGAAATCCATCGGCGCAATGACCGGCGAGTAAGATGAGTGCATGAAAGTTCCTTTTTTAAAGTCCAGGAAGGCAGCTTTGGCGATGTTTACAGTTAGTGGCCTTACGTTATCACGTAGCAGAATGGCCTGACTTCTTTTCTCTTGAATAGCCTGCTGTACTCGATGCACCACGACTGAATAAACGTGCCGTTCAACTGCCTACTTCGTAAAACTAATAATTGCTGAATCAGGGTGTCACAACGCTACCAAACGTAATGCACAACTTTTTTTTTAATGAACATTTGGTTTTAACTTCCCTTCTGGCGCCAACCAATCCGATTTCTGGTTCATGCTAATGTAGAGACACTTTTCCCATTACCAGTAACGGTTCTACGCAAAAGTCGATCATTGTGGCCGCAGGACGCTCAGTACTGGAAGAGATATCAAAATGCAGTGTAAAACTGTAATTCCTTGCGGATTTAGAGAATTTAGAGGTAGCCAGGCTCCATGCTTCTCTGTAAACCCAAGCCACTTCAGGTGGTTGCGGCCCTTCCTTTCGGCTAATTTCCAAATTTTATAGTCGTAATGTATAGTACAGTATTGCAAGTGTATTTTAAGTTATAGCTTACGGTTTCATAGCAATATTGAAAAAATCTTAACAAAATTCGATCAGTCAACGGCTTTTCGAAGGGTAGACATTTATGACCATTGAGATATGTACACTGAGTTATAGCAGTTCAAAATAGAGTCTCATATTGTTTTAAAGGAACCGATTCACTACGTGGTGAGCTCTTAGACTTCCTCTGAAAAGACGCGGAGTAACCATTCTTTTAAAGTATCCTTGGCTGAAGTTTAAACTTTAGGTAACCCATAAGTATAGCCTGTTGGTGGCGATAGTGTCTAAACTGAGCACCTTTACATAACACAGGACTATACGTCGCACCTGGCAATCAAAATTTCTAAGGATGATAATATAACTGCTGCTACTATTGTAAAAGTTACTGGTATTACTGGATGGAAAAGCAACGTTTGAATCATTACCAGCATCGCCTCGTCTGTTGGTCACCTTAAGCCACCCCTGAAGTCTGAGCCACGGCCTAGAGACAGAGGTCGGCTGCGACAGATTATTGCCTTCCGCCTGCCCTTGGGCATCCACGACAACCGTTCCCAATGTTATGTAGGTTCTGTTACCATCGGCACCTCTCGTCTCTGACTGTGTGTTGAAGTATGTCCGAGTATACCTGTGTGAGCAAGCGTCGCGGTGAGGGAAAAACATGCCGGCCGACAAACGACAAACAAAGATCCCTTTCAAGAAGAAGACCCCTCAGATTCTTTGAAGTTTGAGGCCATCTCCTCTGTACGCCAATACCGCGCCGCAGTCTGCCGACGTGATGGCTGCGGCCATAGCCACGACGCTTTTGCTAGGACAAACAGGAACCGTTGTCCCGTCGAGTTTCACAATAGCCAACCACTACGCTACCTAACCCAGTTTGTACAATATCACGGTCGTGTTTCAAGTGTAGTAGAGGGTGGGGTACCTGTGCGGTTACCACGCAATCGTATCTGTCCTAGCTCTCCCTCGACTATCATCTCTTTATCCCCATTTCTATCTTTTTTATGTTTCCCCATTCCCGGCCATCTTTCCCCCGCACTACTTGTTCTACCACATCCGTTCACTTTCACACCCCCTCGTGGATGCCATTGCATGAGCTTCCAAACTCTTTATACCTCCTGTCGCAATTCATACAGCTACACCAACGATCGGGTGGTTTGCAGCGCCAGCAGGAATCGTAGCGCGCAAGCTGATTTGAGAGCCGGCAAGAGTCAGGGAATCGGGGGGCACAGGGCGGACAGGCGACCAACTTTCCCACTCCTCCAGCTGCTTGTAATGTAACCTAGCCAGTAGAGCAGATACGTATCCATGCTACTTTCTCACAGGCAGGCAGACGGACAGGCCACAGGCTGGCCAGGGCCGAATCTCTAGACCGTACCCGGCTGGTGTCTTTCGCTTGTCTCCCTCACCGTTCACTTCCCTCGTCCTTCTGACACCTTTTCCTCTATCATTTTCGGCCACCCCCTTTGCCGTTGGTGCGCTCGTTGTTTCGTTCGGTTTGTAGAGGGTCGAAAACGGAAGGACCTCCGAGAGCCACACCAGCGTTACAGTATCAGCAGCGACGACTGCGTCGGTAGCAACTTTAAAACTGTTTGAACCCGTTTGCTGGAACGGCGTTGTACGTCGTTCTACGCTTTGCGCGGTGCGATCTTCTCTGCTCTCGTGTGGCAGGCCTAGAACGAGCCGTTTGTCAGTAGGTCGGTTGCCCATCTGCTTGCAGGTTCGCTCGCCGGCTCATTGCTGCTGCTTTTGGACCAACACAGTGGCCGACGCTACCGCAGCAGCAGCGGCGTCCCCTGAGTTGCAGCAGTCAGCTCAAAACAGGGTGAGCGGCTCCCTGGCTTTCGGCTCTCTGGCCCAGGGTACAAGCAGAAATGGGCAGCAGGCAAGCGGACAGACGAATGAGACAGGGGCTGCACTAAGGGGACAGACACGCCAGCCGTTTGAGCCCTTGAGGCTGCTCCGGCCGGCGACTTGGCTGGCTTGCTGCTACTGCGGCTCTGTGGAAGACGACTCGTAAAAAGCGATAAGAGGTTTCTTGTAGATACGCCATCACTGTCATAGCTCTATGCGTTCTGCTGCTATCCCCTAGGCGCTTTCCGACATCCAGAAACCTCTTGTGACGGTAGCGGACCTCAACGGGCTTTGGAGATGGGCCCCAGTCGGTTGGCAGCCGGCTTCGCTTGCCGCTTCCTGGATCTTAGCTGCCCTCGAGGAAAGCGCTGTGGGGCAAAGGAATAGATGCAGGGTGATTCAGCACGAGGGGCGCGGGCGGTGAGGAGGGTTCGTCGAAAAGGGGATGAACGGCTCATGCAGTCGTATACTGGTGATGGTGGTAGCGAAAAAGAAGCAGACTTAAACTTTGCCAGCCAGAAACCCTGGAGATGTTGTCGCCTTTCCCGGTCTTATACACTAACACTCATACCCGCAACTCCGATTTTGTTCCCTTCCACCTATTTCTTACCCGCTTTCCCCTCGTTTCCTCCCCCGGCGAACCCCGGGCCACTAACACCACTCCCTATACTTGCATGCTCTCGTCCTCAAAGTGGGTCTTTTAGCGTCGGTAAAACGCAGGTTTGCTGCTTCCTCCATCACCTTTCTTCGTCTCTTCTCGCGTCCTCACTGAGGTGCAACTGTATGCGCGGCCACGTCGGTCCCATCTGCCGCTCAGTCGCCACCACAGACCAGCCGCTAGAGCCCACAACACCCACACATTTCAGCAGCTGCAGAAGCACCATCAACGCAACCAGCTACACAACTATCGACAACGGCAGAAGCGCCTTTACTGCCATGCACGATGGGTATCAACTTGCTGGTGCATTTGCAGTTTGCTAAGATATGCACAGTACACTTGTGCCTAACTGCTAAAGGAAACCGCCACAACCGTGGAAAGACGCCGTTTTGCCTTGTGCCTAGCCTGCTGTATGCATGGCTGTTGTTGGTAAGCGGTAAGGACCGGCAGGACAAGGCAAAACAACGGCACAAAAGCAGGGAGCACAGACTGGCCAAGCTGTCCATTGCAAAGTCGCACATAGAGACAGCATTGCTGTGCAAGCCATGTGCATGGGTAGGGGGTCAGGCATGCATACCTATCCCCCAAACGTCTTTTACCTCTGCTGCTACTGCCGCCCCCCGTCTAGATCATCGTCGGTTCCTCGCATTCGCGTCGTCTGCGCTCCTACCACTACTACTATTACTACTACCAGCAACGCCCTGGCCGCCACCAGCCAAAAGCCCAAGAGTCGACCAAGGACCATAAAGGTTTTCCGGTCGGTAAAAAAGAAAACGCATTCAGGCTATAGCCGAGAGAGTCAGGTGAAAGGGTGTGAGCCTGTATGCAGAAAATATTTGCCATTGGACCAGGAAGACGACAACAACGAAGGCAGCACGGAGTTGCTAGCCAAGCCGATTCGGCTGTAGCAGGCGCGTTGCTGGTTACGGGGGGCCGGGGCAAGAAAGAAATTGAGCCAGAGAGTGGTCGGTGTGCTCACCATTTGCCCTGCCTACCTGGGCGTCCTATGGCGGACGAAATACGGGCACACGGGTTGCTCTTATGTTTCTTGCTGCGACCTCTGCGTACACTAGACTGTGTTAGGCTTCGGATGCTGGTATTACATAGATGAGGGAAATATTGTGTGTACGAGATTGCACGAAAGTAAAGAAATTGGAGCAAGGCAAAAAAAGTGAAGAAGGGAAACGAACGGAGACTGTGCATGAAGCTAGCAGAGATGTGGCAACGGATGGCGACGCAGGAAAAAGTATAGAACAAGTAGAGACAAAAGGGAATGCCCACTAGGCATTCCTTGGCCCAACAGTCCCTAACTGCCGTTTCGTCATCAATATATGTGGCCATATATACATTTATGTGCTTATGTGGGGTGCATGCAAAGTCTTCAAAAGCCGTACACCGTAAAATCATTTATGGACGCGGGTTGCGACTGGTCACCATTTCATAGCGCAGCAGCAGCAGCAGTGGCAATAGCAGGGGACGAAATCGAGCATTCATTTTTTTGCGAGAGTTGATCAATCGCCGTAGGTCTCACGCGTTCTGCTTCCAACTGACGACTGTGGCTTCCGAAGCTGAATTCGTCGTTGCTGAAGGCGTAAGACGTTATGCAGTATATATATATATATATATATATATATATATATATATATATATATAGGGAGAGAGAGAGAGAGAGGAGAGAGAGAGACACCGTTTGGTGTTTGGATAGGAGGATCAATCTGGTACACCACAAGTACGCTAATCAAAGAATGGTGCGACTGTTGCAGAAGACGTAACTGTATGCCATGACTCAAAAAGGTTTCACACAGGTACCTTGGGGAATTATGTCGACAAGAACCTTATAACTTACTTTTTTCTGCACGATTACCTAACGCCGCACGCTCATGGGCAAGCAGGCCACGTTCCCATATTGGTACCCATATTAAAGGAAACAGCCAATTTTTTATTCAATTGTTTCTTTTTAAAAGAACGAATGTTTTAGTAAGTCAAGAGATTGTTTTATTCGTGTTCGAACTGCACATAAACGCATGCCGGGGATGAAAGTCTCGGAAACACCCGTTGACCCCACACATATGGTCTTGTCAACCAAATTGTATCGTACTAGCTGCCCAATATGATTTGTTACAGGTTTATCATTGGAACTATATGCAGTAATTCAGGGTACAATATATATTTTCGGTTCTTCTCTACGTAACATCTGTTTCGCAAGCGTACAAGGTTAAGCGCTTCGAGTCTGCCATCACTGCTGCTGCTGGCGCTGCTTGGTAGCCACCAGTTTGGCTATATGGCCAAAAAACACGTTCAACCTCATAATATGATGGCATCTAACCGTACTGTTTGGTAACGGTAGATACCCCGCATGGATGTCGGCGTTCTTGCTGGCTCGAAGGACATCCGGAAAATATTTAAATTTTCAAACTATAATAGCAATCTTAGTTCGAGCAGTGTTGTGTACTCTCGCTACCATTTCTAGCCAGACAAAGAAAATGGACATGGCGAGTATTCTAAAATGGCCAGGATAATTTACCATTACCAAATAGCACGTTCTCTTCTAAAAAATATGCGTTTGTACCATGCATAGCGACTGTTGCAATAACTTAATAAGAACAACTAAAATATTCGAAAGGAGCGTCCATTTTATGAACCTAATAATGAAGATTTCAAGACTTAGAAATTAAAAGTTCTTCTTGTTGTGACTAGATGTACATGCAATCTTTTATTAATACATTCAATCTAAACGACGTATTTTTCATCTTTGCTGAACTTACCTAACAGTAATTAGCAAGAATATTGATCTTGCGCTAAAATCTACGGCGCACTTTTCTAACTGAGTAGTACCAAAAACAAAAAAAACAAAAAAAAAAACCTGAATTGTATTCACAGATGTAACTTCATCGAGAAATTATCCATCTGCGAAAGAAATCGATCCGTGTAGCTATTTTAACAATATCACTTCGTTGTCACCGAAGGTAACTTCCTTGAAAAGTTGATTTTTCCGTCTCGTCATTGTAACATATACGGCAAAACTTTCGCAAAGATCATATATGCGAACTATATAACGAAATCACACTGTTTATGCATCCTTTTAGGACACGGTGCTAAAATAATGACCTTTCTTTGATCGTAATTACACATTAGAAATGGACAGCAAGCGTGGTCACTAAAAGAGACCAGTTAAAAATTGGTTTTCTAGTTCATACTAAGCTCAGCTATACACATTTTCCCAATGTAAATTAGGGCCCATAGACAGTATTACGAAACAAGGTTGAAGCTTCTTTTATCCAATTGTCCATCTGAACACATACAAATAGAAATTATAGCTACTCGATCGCATACGTGTATAATATCAGTCCGTCGTCAACTATACGTTACAAAAGAGCGTTCAATTATGCAACGACGACTTTTTTTCTATCCTATTTTGTCTGCCTATTATGCCTCACCAGCCCTCATAGAAAGCCAATGACCTCTTGTCTTATATTTAATGAAAAACATTTTCAGTCAATTGAGCCCTCGGACTAAGATACAGCATTAAGACTGTTGTTTTTTTCCTTGCACAAGCATTTGTGATTGAAGCACTCGATCATGCAGCGGATGTGTGGACTTCAAATATATAGACCCTCGTTCCCGAGCCTTCTCCTAGTCAGACGCACTTCTATCTAACTCTGGATTACTATCTACTGGAGTCAGGATAAATCAACTATCCAATACTTTTCAGGGCCAATACCATAGAACGTAATTGTTAGTAACCCGTGTATCCTTATATAATATTTTCAGACGGAGATTCATTCAAAGAGGATCCTTTTCTGCATTCAATGTCTAGGTGTGTGTTAACGCCCTTAGTCGCGACAAATTAGGATATATATGATATTGAAAACAGAATCTCGTGTTGAGTCGAAGGACCAGTTATTTTTCCAATCTGTACGTGGTTTAATTAGCGACTGCTATTAGCTGACATGAAACGATAGTCGCGACAGATTGGCATTGTTCGAACATTGAATCCGTTAGAAGTGACGATTTCCTCATAGCGCCCTAACAATTTAAATAAGAGGCTTATTGCCAGCGGTACGTCTAGCGCGACGAAGTGCTTACACGCCAGGATCATAGACGTATCCCAAAGGAAGTTGTTCCACATTAATTAAAACAGCCGCTGTAGGAACATTACCTGTCATTGTGTTTCCTGGGGTTTGACTAAAACGCAAAGGCGCATGGTACAAATAATGAACCACTGATTGTCAGGCAGGAATAACGGGTCACATTACCCGTGGATTGACTACGACGTACACTTTTCGATCTATTCGCCGAAGGAACTGCGGTAAGCTGAAGAAGGCGGAGGAACTCGCGTGGTTGCCGTGTCTGTGGATGCCTGGGGTGATGAAGAATAGACGATCGAGACGGTCTTCACGAAGAAAACAGGGAGACCATCTATGCAACAACGAAGACGAGTCTTACGGCTGCGGCTGTTTAAAAGATCATTGCCTGAAAGAGTCGCTTCTTCTTGAGACGTCGTTGCTCTGAAGTAAAAATACGACGGCGATTCTGGTCGAAGATGACCTTCGTCTTGATCGTCTGGGTCGTCGTGATGTGGTCCTTACTTCTCCGACTTTTTTCATGTCCGAGTACTCTTGAACGAAGGCGGTTTGGAGAAGGAGTAGGAGGCGATGGCGACAGAACAGAAAAGACTCAGATATTCTTCGGATTCGAACAAATTCGCCCTCACCGATTCCTCTTTGCGTACCCGGGTGAGTTTCATATGAAGCTCTCATATATGCATTAGCGCGATGCATGCAGCTTCGCATGTGTTGCATACATGCATACATATGTATAGTATATAAATCGTGCGTGATCGTGCTGTTGTTACTGATGCTGTCTCTGCCGGTACTGCCTTTCGGAATGCCCTGATATAGCGATTTGACGTGGATGTGTCTAGCACCTCTTGGCATGTAGAGAGGTTGGGGGCACGGAGCGAAGAGAAGCCGGGAAAGAGATCTGACCCCATGTGGTGCTGTCACCAACGCGCTCAGACAGGTTGCAGCAGCAGGAGGAACAGCATTAACGATTTCCCGTTCTTCGATTAACTGCTTTCCTGTCACTGGCATCAGTACCACAACTAATCCACAACCGCCGCAGCACCACCATGTTGTTCGGCTGGTGATGGTGCCTCTCGGAGGCACCAGCGATCCGACGGCAGCGACGGCGACGGCTGCGGCGGCGGCGGAGACGACGACGACGATGATGACGACGACGACGAGGAGTCCAGAGTTCAAAGACTGACAATTTCTACATTGAACTTAGCTGGGTAGCTAGCTGACTAACTGACTGAAGAATAGGCTCGGTGTCGCTCACGGCAAACTTTTTCTTCACGTATATATCGCCCCGTTTCTGCAGTGGCTGCATTTCTCTTTTAGCCTGCTTCTATTTTTTCTGAAGCAATCGCGGCTGCTTCTGCTGATGCTTCAGCTACTTCGACTGTGCCTGAACCTTTGCGGTATAGCTCGCCCCTTGAACCTTGTGGCGCCGGTGATGAATTTTGAGACCCTGCAATTTTGTAGTAGTCGGGATTGGCAGGTAAGCCGGGAACTGGACACTCAGCAAGTTCGAGACAGCAGCAACAGCAGCGACGAATGCTATGACGCTGTGCATTGGCGTGCGTCTGAAGAGAAATCGGAACATGCGGGCGGGCCAGTCTCCGTCAGCTCTCTTGGTGTCAGCTCGGGTTTTTTTCAGGACGACTCAACGGCAGCTACCGAAAAGGGTCAACGTCAAGGAGGACACGATGGAAACGAGCAGCGGCGCTGACACAAGGAGATAGTGACAAAAGAATAACGCAAAGTGTTAGAAGTAGCATACACGCCGAACATATTCTAGCATGGATAACATGACTGCTAACTATCAGATAAGTCACTGGAGAAGACAGCTTTTGACATTGTGCAGCATTACACCTAAAAATTACTTTTGGCGAAATCTGTAGCCAGTGGCCTTCAACTATTGTGATACTTTTACCATATAGTAGATATGGAAGAATCACTTGGTGATGGTCTTCCGAAGACTAGCCGTAATACTGAGCCATTCATGATTAATTAGCCATATTGATCATTAACGCAACATTGTTGAAACGACAGATATCGGTTCCTACATTATCGGATTAAGTTGACTGCTGGTCGACTATTGTTAAAAAATTACAAATATCCTCTTCGACTCGTCTATCTTACATATCTTGCTCATCACAAGAATCTTCTCCTATCTATAAATGCTCTATGGCTGATTCTTAGATAGCGAATGATTTTTCTGTCCTCATCTACACAGAACAATACGGTAACCGATTTAACCATTTTTTTTTGTCGTTGTAAATAAGAAAGGTTAGTCGAATCATTATTACTTTTTGTGAATCGTAAAAATACAAATAAAAGCACTGGGTTTCAAAAGAAAAATAACTAGAAAAAAGTAGCAGGGCAAAGATGCGCTGTTTTCACGAGCGAGTTACATTACATTAACGAGTTATAAACGTTCTCCAGTTGCCTGACCCGTACGAGCTTCAATAACCAACATGGTCTATATGAGATATCGACAGACGTCGTCATATTGCCTAGTTGCATTCACTGAACGTTACGGCAAACCGGCTGATTGTTGTATGTCCTGCTACGCAACGCAGAAATCGTTGTGCGTCACAGAGTTAAATACTCACTTGGGTGCTTCTCCCTTCACTCGCTCTAACCCCTATTGGATCTAGAACTGAGGAACGGGTCAACTGTAACAGATTTTAGTTTGCCTACAGGCAAACCGAAGTGTTCAAACAAAAAAAGAGATCCATCATGAGCTTAACTGTTGAACGAATATAAGGGGACACCACTCTTTTCTTTTTATTGAAGACAGTCAGTCAAAATATGTCTGGATGTTGCTACACCAAGTAAATACCGTCTAGATTGTTGCTAATAATACTGGCACTAAATCGCATTTGCTGCGGGGAAGTCTGCGCGACGCTACACAGTTGACGCTTTTGACTTTTGGTCTGAATTACCCCCAGACATGCGACAAGTGGGACCATCTCTTCTGTTCTATTATCCACCTACCTTTGTCTACTATGGCAGAATACTTGGAGGACTTTTTAGCAAAAAAAAAAAAGACGCAAAACGGAAATTATTTTGTCGTTGCCTATTCATACATGGCAAATGTGGCGTTCAGTCATTAGTAAAATTGCTATCTTGCTGAATAAGATATTTTTTGAGTTCACTACCGTAATAACAACAATATCTAGAATATAAGCGTGAGCAATACGTCGTAGATATTATGATTATGAGGAACGATATATATTATGATTATTAATTCAGTGCTAGTAACTAGAGGTGGCCCGCAGAACGATCGACCTCAGATGAAGCACTGCTTTGCTTGAATCGTCTGAGGCGGTCTTACTGCTAAGATATACCTCGTGGATTTTATCAAAAACCTTCTAAAAACTTAGCGAGTAACTTAGAGAGACAGCGAGTTATGGCGACTGGAAATGATCGCATTACGAAATCTGAAGTTGGTGTATATATATAGCAGCTCGTTCAGCTAGATATTAAAGACTGCAATAAACTCTAACACGGTTAAAAGTTCCACTGAAATCAGGTTATATACAGATACAACTAATATGCTCGGTATAATTTATAGTACGTTTTTACCTGGTATGTACTCGTGAATGTCGTTATATGATATTTACTGATTCTTTTCGAAACGACTCTAACTCGTCTAGAGACAGGACACGCGCATATCTACACTTAGCTATGACGCAACTTGAGAGAACGAAATACGGAAGAATCAAAAGTAAAGCGTATTTGTGTTGCTTTGCACCATTCAACGTCCACAGGGGAGAGCAGGACAAAAACAAAGTGAAACATTTTTCGTTCGAGGCTATTTGTCATTTTTAACATGTCCTTTGTTGGCATCCCCTCTCATAAACAATTCCATACCAAGCTCGTAACACGAACACTCAAATATGCTTATTGTATCCCTGTTGTTGTTGTTGACGACGACGATTTAGGGGTCACCTGCGACTGAATAGGCACAAGCCGTCACCCGCCGCAGTAGCGGCCTGTGCCGGCAGGCTACAACCAGTACGTTACTGGCCCCTGCCTCGCAGGCCGTCGCCAAAAATCTCCTCTATCTATAGCAGCACCGTCATCACGATCAGCAACAGCGAAAGCAAGCCATACGACCGCGGTCTTGCAATAAATACACGAGTAGGAACAACATCATTTGCATCAACGCGGTAAAACGAAACCGATGAACTAGTAGCACCGGCCGCGAACTCGGCCGTTGTAGCTGCGCGACCGCCACACAACAAGCAACGCGGGTACAGTTGCTGATCGTCATGGTAACAGCAGTAAAAGAGGCTAGCAACGTTCTCGATGCCAATCCAAGGCTGTTATCGCCACGACAACATGGCGGCGACCAATCCTAGCATCGCTAATGCCGTAGCGCCGTTTCTGAGAGAGTGTGCCTAACTATCGGCAGGCTGGTTCGGTGGTTTGTTGCCACGTATGCATACCTGTAAGGCAGTACATGATCTCGGTTTAGATCTACGTAGACGTGCTGTGGCGGTCGTTGTGTTTGCAACATACAAAAACTAATCGCTATAGTAACGACAGAACTGGCGCTGGCGGTAGGACCAGCTTAATAAAGCAAGGCCTCGCTAAGGTGGTGCCGAACGTAAAACTAAAACCGTTAGTATGTTCAGCCGTTCAGTAGGAGCAACGGTAGAATTAAATGGACCTAAAAATCAAAAGCATTTTATCTAGCAAATATACATAGTTACGCCAAGACAGGAGTGGAGGTATTGCGCGATTCTAGTTCTTTAGTCCTTTAGTCGATTCGCTGGTGATGGCCACGACGACACTTAACTCTGGTATCGAACGGGCGGCTGGTGAGTGACGGGACAGAGTTACTTTACTGGCGGTATGCCAGTTTTGAATGATGACAGATGCCCACAAATTCTCGTTGTTTTGGCGTTGCAACTAATGCGGCTGTTGCCGGTGTCGCCGGTACTCCGCCTGCAGCCGTCGCTACTTGCCGGCTATGACAGCTGGTACAACTGATGTTTCTACCGCTGTTAAGGCTCTGAGTTCCTGTTACTGTCGATAAGAACCGTGGACAGTCGCGACTAGACTGAGATGTCCCGGAGCTGAAGTAGCTATTGCCGCCGCAGCCGGCAGCACGCGCAACGAAATCCGCAGATCTGTACGTGCGCGTACACCTTTTGAGGAGAGTTTTCTGCAGTGTGACTCAATGGCTTGTTTTAACATTAATAATGCTAATTTCTGCTGTCATATTCGCGGAGGGGCTGCGATATGCACCGCGTCCGTCCAAAAGTGGCCCGCTCGTTCGACGATCGTATCTAATGGTCTATTTGGCAGTAGATGAACTGTGGTTCTGATAGAAATTGTTGGCTGATTCGAGTAAACGCGAAAAAGCGCATAAGAAGAAGCGATGATGGATTAGGGGAAAAACGCGTCATGGGAAACCGTAGGCAGCTGCAACATTTCCTTGCTGCAGGTCGACCGACCTTGCGGCCGCATAGAAGGTGCCATGATTTCGGTTATCATCGATTTTGGTCAATGTTTTACTTGACCCTCGTAGTACACAAATGCTGCTGAAATTCTTACCACTGATTCCGAATATATACATATAAACACGCATTTATTGAAACTTTGAGTTGTTGAAACGCCAGTGTGGAGTTAAGGTTCTCAGCTCTTAAAGTTTACTTCGTGTAGTATTATTACTCGATCAGAACTGTAGTCTGTCTCGACAACTTGCCAGTTCCATACGTTACGAAATTCATTCTGTGTGACGTCGGCGGATATTTGGTGGTCGTGAACAGCAATCATTTTCGGTTTTCAACGGCAAAGAACGGTGTTTCATTTTTGAGCGCTGTATCATCCTACGTCGACTGAGCGCTGATAGTCGATGTCTTCTCTGCGTTACGAAGTGCTAATGGGACACGCACGATCTTACGACGCCAGCATTAGGTCACTTCATGTAAGAACTACCATGATAGAACGTTCATTTTTCGTTGTTTACGTTCGATCATTGCGCTAGGTCTCAATTTCAATAACATTGCCAAAGAGCTGAAGAATTGTTCAAACAGTACATGCGTCAGCCGAGAATCGAACCCGGGTACCTGCATGGTAAGCGTGTTCTACATCTGTACTATCTACGCCCACGGAGCTTACCCCCGTGACGGACATCTGCGTATTGACATAAACGTATGACAATACTGCGCCTTAGATACGTCAGTAGGTAACTGCTCTTGTACACAAATTCTATATATTTTCTCGATTTATAATCATAAGCATATAATATGAGACGAACCCGGTACCGCTAAGAAGCATATCGGACCCGCGGCGAAACTAACACCTAGATACACCCCGCTAAACGCGCGTGCCCAGCAAGCATAGTCCATAATGCGACCTGTCACGAACCCCGTCTTAACGGATTCAGTGATCCGTTTTCTGCGAGATGTACAGATCCGATCCCTCAAGGCTTAATACCCAAGCAAGTAGCATAGGCAAAACGCCCTAGTACTACCTAGAATTAAAGTTCTAAGAGAAATAACTTTTCATTCCCATAAATGTGTTTTGAGTTATATAGTATAGTTAGAACTATATGTGATATATATATATATATATGTTCGCCTTTTGTGTGATCTTGTGGAATTTCGTTGTAACTGCATACAATATCATAGACTAAAATTCTATGGATGACTTTCAGAAATACATACGCCTTCTGTAAAAGAAATTGCCCCACTCAATCATAGGTAGCTCATTGCGCTGTCTTCTCTACGTAACGCTGCTTGATCTTGATCTCGTTGTATTGAGCCTTTGGATGCTGCGCTTCTAAAGTCTGTGTTCCATCAAATAGCAGATATGCGAATAGGGGCAATTCAACTACTGCCTACATATCGATACCATCGAGTTACTCATCGATACGACCTTGACCCGATGACTGAGACAGAGGGCATGTTATATCTCGCGCGTTACTCACACTATTACGGCAATGCGAACAACGCACTTCTGGGATCACTTTTTTCCTTTATTCTCCAAAAGCAACGATCTTAACGTGTACGGGAATAGTTCCAAGGCACTATACAATTGTACAGTATTATATAATACGCGTAATTCACAAAACAATATATAGGATATATAGTTTCAGTAATCAGGGTCATAGTCATAGACGATGGGGGCGCAGCTCCGCAAGAACGCCATTATGTGACTATACAATGGACAGGGGTTTTCATCTACTGCATTGTAAGAACATCGTCGCAATATTTCCAACATCAAATCTAAACAAAGAAGCAACCTATTATACAATTATGCTTCGTTGGATCTGAGCGGTACAGATTTTCTGAAACATATTTGTGTGTCATCTGAAGGTGGCGATAACGGCGGTGAAGCCTTTGGCTCAGCAAGAGTTTCGAACGTTTACCACACGTCATATATACCTTGTCCTTCTCTGCCGTTTCGCTAAAGTAACAGACCGTTTAACCGGATAATGTAAGGCATCCTGCTTCGAGTTGTCCCCGTAGTAACAACGAGCAGTTGAACCTTATTGCAGCCGAATATGGATTAGGTACGTACGTAACTGGCAAAACCAAGTAGGCCGTAGCCTCTGGTATCTCCTATACGTCTTCCCATAGAAGGCCGCGTGTTTCAAACGAATGCACCATGCAACGCGTTACTTCCTCAGCGAAGCTGCCATGAAGTAGGTAAAGCTCACTTCGACATATTGTCGTAATACAGCTGAATTATGTTACGACTTCATTTGGCCGTCATTTATTCGTCTACAATACAGTAGAGCCTATTGTTAATATTAAGTAAATTAACTTCGAATCTGTTTTCTCTATTATAAGTCGCCATCTGAGTGTGGCTATAACTGTTATCTGTAACCACAGAAAATTGCAGTGTGTTTCTCATCTTCTACCCTTTTTTTCTTTTTTTTTTTTTGCAATTGGCATTGCGAACGATCGTTCCGACCATACAACATCATATTGATTCCTCTCTAAAAAACAGAATTTGTTGTTGTGTTTAGCTCAATTATCATAGGGAAAGTAAGGGCAACATATACATATAAGTAGTGTACTGGCCAGCGTTTAACTACGATATAAACTTGTTATACTGCGTATCTATAGCCGAATATTTTGGTCCCTTCAAGATTTGAAACTAATACGACGTTAGAACAATATAGTTCGATTTACGGTAAACATTTTATTCATCAATCTTTGAAAACAACCTTATTTATGAACGTTCATAGAAATGTCATCGATATTAAATTATAGATTTCATTATAGTTGCGAAATACTGCAGCTGAAAATGAAATATTAATGAGACGTAAAAATGATTTAATGCCAAATTATCATATATAAACACACAGCACCCGACGCCACTGTCTTTCGTCTTTTGAAGACTTTTGGCGCCAACCTCTTGTTCGCAAAGGCTTGTTTAGTCCATCAAAGCAACGAAATGACGCCAGAACGAATTGTCGTGTCTGTGTTGACATACTGATGATTACCCCCCCCCCCCCCCATCCGTCTCTTACTTCTTGAACCGGCTCTTTGCATACAAACTCCACGTTCGTTCCCCATACATACTTCGGCTAATCAAGCAACAATCAGTCGACAACCGTCATCCAGACGTCGCCGTCCACGAGAGACGACTTTGCACCCTCCCACACACCCCATTTGGCCTACCCAATGTATTCATGCTCGCACGTGAAAACAAACCACGTACGGCTCACTCCTTCCAAATCTGTCCTGCCGTTTTTGAAATTATCTCAACCTCTGTAAACACACACATTTATGTGTGCACTGCACTATTTACTAAACGACACCATAGCAGACGCTTTCTGCTATTGCTTACTTGTTCATGTACAGCGCTTAGGGACAGTTGGTAAATGGGATTCACGCGACGAAATCCAGCCGAGCGATTGCAGTGCCGCTGCAACCCATATTTTGCCAATAGCGTCACTGCACACGGCCGTTCTCAGATATCGTTCTCTTCGCTAGTTGTATTGGACCGCTGACTGCGCGATTTTCCGGGACGCCGTCGTCTTTTACCGCAGTCCCAGCGAATTTGACAAGGAGGAATCTTCTTCGCCAGTAATACGATTCAATATAGGGAGCGATTACGCGATGCGCAGTAAATATCCAACAAGATTTAGTCCGTAAAATTGCGATGACATCGTAGACTGCCTATTGCTTTTAATCATACCTGTGGCTTTTCAGTTACCTAAAAATCGGTGAAGTTACACTCTAACGAATCGCTGGCTCATGACACTTCCCCTGGCTTTGTTTATCGAAAACGAGAAAAAGCTCCATGTGATCATAGTGCGAGTCTATTCCAGTTAGTATTGAAATCCAAGCATATATTAGCCTACTGGCTTTACCATCCGAAAAGCCCGTTTCTTGCATGAAAAAGCAGGCATCTCTTGAAGCTGGTCAACAGAACAGCCATCGTAAGCGTGGACAACGTCACACAGTATACAATTTACGTGAATAAAGAAAGTTTTTTTGCAAGCGGTGCCCATACGAACGTCTATTTGCAACACAGTCTTTCTAGCTTCATCATTGCGTTGTCTCTCAAGCTGAGCTAAAGCGGTACGGGGTATCATCAGACGGTTAGTTCTTTCAATTTCTTTTCTGCATTATAGTAAACGATTTGTGATCATGAGTAGATCCTAGTGCGTGCGGTTGTTTTAGCGTAATTTGGTTTATTTACATTTACAGAAACTATAATTACGCAACAAAAATACTGAACAGTAGATTGTTTATGAAGAAGCTAGCCCGTACCATTGTCTCATCGTCTCCCTTCATTTATTGCCTGGTTATTGAGTGTAAATTAATTAGAGAAGCAGTAACAAGCGGTGCAGCTACTACTGATTCCACTGTTGTTCCTGGCCGCAGCCAATAATGACGAACATGCCAGTCACTGAAACACTCTATAGCATTGCCGCAAAAACGCTTCAATGGGTCATTCTTGTTGATTCAATCGGAAGATCGACACCACCCCGCGTTCCTCCTGCCTGTCGGCGTCTTCGCCTCGACATTTTCTGGTTCCTTTGCTATACCAAATGGAACAGAAACAGAAGTAGAGGTTCTAGCTATAGCAATGGCCGAGAGCGAAGGCCGTAAGGGCCGGCATCAATTATGGTCTGGGTGAAAATAATGGTTATCGAATAGCAGCATAGGTGCACCGCATCATCAGAACCTGCTCCCTTACCTTGAACTAAAACGGCAGAAACTATAAGGAGCAAAGTAAGGTGCGGTTAAGTCTGGCATCGGTCCACGCGAACACATGCGTAAAGTCGCCATTGTAGCCGCCGTTGTCGCCCAGTGCCCTGGTACGGCACCGACAGACGCCTGCCGGTGTCGTACCTGCTAGGAATACCTGCGATAGCGAACTTAGTTAACAACGACATAATAGAAACTGGTGTTAATTGTTTTTCGGCGTCTGACCTATGTTTCCAGTGTCCCTTCTGCTAGCCGTGAGTCGTTGTCCTGGTCGTCCTCGTCATCTACAGAATTCAAGAGATTGTCGGTCTGTTTTACTATCTGTCTGGCTGTCCATTTATCAGAGTTCTCAATCGAATTCCACATCTCACCTCCAGTCCATCGGAGCATTGTTGCGCAAAAAAAGGCTGATTGAGATCTTCTTACAAAAATATAGACGAATATTGCCATAAAACGGCAATTGTCTACTGCGGTAAGAAGATGTCACTCTCATATTGTATAGAGGTATATTGTACATTTTTATTACAACCCCTGTTATTGTGCCAGTATGTAACTATATCTATATTTTCCGACGGTGATTCCTATTATAACGGTGGTTGAATGGGTACACTCGTTTACTAATAACAATATCCGTTGATATGAGTACCAACTAGTTCTGCTGCAGTATGTGTTAGCAACACTAATGAATCGGCAAGCTAATGACCTTACTGGCCAATCGCTAAGATCTGTTAACAGTTTAAACAAAGAAGTTCAAGTTTTCGCCGAAAAAGATTTCGGAGCGTTAACAAATGTTTCATAAGTATATAGTATAGACATTTTTGAAATGGGCCTAATCAGTCTTCAAAGTTAGGCTACAAATTAGGTACGAAAACAACACAGTACATCTAATCACACAGGAAATGATGAGGTTGAACTTTGGAGACATAAGTTATTTCTTCATTTGGTGTTTGTGGTTATTTTCGTACGTTCTCTCGAATTGTCAATCCCGTTTAATGGCACATATTATACAGGCAACTTAATTAGTTATACATTTAGTATACGCATACAGCATTGACGACGGCTGATATTCACATGCTTTCAACATGCGATGACTATAAAAAGTGTTAAAGTTCTTCACACTGCAACTAGGCTACAACTAGGCAAGGGAACCCAGCCATTATCCTCTACGTAAGGGGTTCAGCAAAATGGAACATTGCACTATAATCGAACGCTACTTATCTTGCCGTTTCTCTCCTCCTACGTGTCTGATTGAATAACGGCTAATAACAATCTCAGTAGCAGACGATTCCTCCAACTCTCTTCGTCCTTTTTTAGCCCCGTGTAGCCCTTTACTATAAGATGTTGGAAACGAAAGGCAAAATGCCACGACTCCCCGACTCCCCATGATCAGATTCGTAGTAGCAGTACGGCTTGCAGCGACCGATCACGTCGGCTGTTTCAAAAGTCTCAAAATAGGACCAGTCGACCCTGTCCGTCGAACCCCGTCATTGAGTTGACAAAGAGGTTTTGTTTCGCTTACGTTTGCACCGACACTAGTTCCTCGAGCGATAGCGGCAATTGCCGCAGTGGCGACGGCGGCCTCTTCGTTCGGCGTTTTCGGACTCTTCGTTCGGTTCCGACATCGACAGGCCAAAATAGTGCTGCTGGTGCGAAAGAGCACGGATATGTCGTCTGACCATGCGCGAGTAGGCATACAGAGAACGGCGAAGACGACGAACTCAGTACGAAAAAAGCGAGGAGCGCTCAAGCGTCCAGCGACAGCAGCAGCAAGTAAACCTGTAATTTTTGGACTTTATCGTTTCTCATATCTTACTGCTTTTGACTTCTTCTGCTCTTGGACTTTGTTCGCCAATGCACCCGCGACATGGTTAGGCATCCAAATAGCGACAGATCAGACTGAAGGGGGCATTTCAGCCTCGTTTCATACGGTCCCGAACACCCCGCCATCTTGTTCCAAACGACAGTCGCGCTGCGTTCTCTTTCTTGGTCTTTCAATAGGATGTTCTACGCATCTCCTCCAAAGGCTAAGAAAGAGGCGGGGCAACTAACTCGCCGGGGCAGATCAACTCAAGTCGTGAGTGGACCCCACTACATGGGTCCGAACGTGAATTATGCAGGTGCTAAAGGAACTTTCTACAGGGTCTATATATAAAAAATGGTTTCCACAGATTGTGTAGTACTTATTTATGTACATGCTTTTTACAGATATGTATACTTTTTCTTTTATATATATATATATATATAGAACGAGGCATTCAAGTTCAAATACACTTTATCGGCCTGTTTGTTTCAGCAGGCACACTTTGACCTATTATTTTTGGCCCTAAAGAAAGCCAGTCATTTTCAGACAAAACAACAGACTCGTCATGGCGAACGAGTGTGCGTCATTTTCGCAATTTGAGTGAAGATTAGCTATTGTACAATGTGAAGCCTCTCGCCCTAACGTTAGGAATTTTTTCCCAAAATCGATGGGCTAAGTTTCACGTGGTTTTCGAAAGAATCAAAGAGTACCTCTAGGAGACAGCCAAAAAAACCTTTAATAAAGTTTAGATTTAAAAGGTCTTGATAAATCATCACAATAATTCGAAAAGCTATTTTTGACACATTTGGGTTTTGCTTCGAAAATGAAGTGTCGCTTTTCAAAGAGAAGAAGACTAATCAATTGAATCGTCCAGATAAGTTGTAACGGTTAGATTTCCTGAGACTCGTCGCACCATTCTACACCTTTCGGACTTTTTGGCCCGTTTCGAGTTTTCTTTTAGGGTCTTTGACCTGCTACAAAAATCTAATTCCGTTGAACTTTCTCGTATGTAGCGTATGTTAGTCCTTTAACGCGCCGGTATTATTTACTGATTAAAAAAAAAAGGTATTATTTGCATAGTGATTTAGGTCGGGAATCGTAGCTATAATCGCATTAAGTAACATAAGTTAAGACATCTATAACTTATACGAAACAAGAGGTGTTTCATCGAAAATCGTACGATGAGTACTGCGTTCTTGATGTATTTTTTTTCCATTACTTTATAATGATCTCGACCGAAATTTTAACGCGCTAGATAATCGACAGATTACAATCTCTCCGCCGTATTATGTGTAATAAAAACACGCTTTAGCTGAGTTACAGTAGTATTTTAGCCAGCATTATGGTAACTTTTTGGCCCAGAAACTATTCGTTCTAACTGGAGCAAGTTCATCGCCACGACTGCTTCGTTGTGAAAAAATCCCTGTCATGTTTATGTTTTCAATTAAAGTTTTTTTTGTTTTTTTTTTGTTTCTATATTGCTGCTTTCATATGGGTTGCGGTCAATTCAGTTATTATTACATTTTGATCGCTATTTACGGTTTTTTTTTTTATTGCTGTTGGAAAGAGCGCGGTTGTCGGGATAAGAAAGTGATGGATATGTTCAGTGCCTAACAGATTTGCAGACAACGATTCATAATAACATAGCTGAGTGACATTTCGTTGAAACGGCAATTACCTCTAGTGACCTAACCCGCTACGAAACGTACCGACCTGGTCTGCATGGAGGCCCATTTGAGGAAAGTGATGATGTCATGCAAAGGGCAGCCCGTACTCCGTTGACGCTATTATATGAATGTGGATGAATAGCAAAACTAGTAGAGTGTAAAGTTCCAAAAAAAGAGTATAGATAGGAAGCATTGATTAAGTTATCATAATTTTTCAGCTAGTAAGGTTGTTGTATGCGTTAGCTGGCCGAACAAATGGAAACACAATATATGCGATACGGACATATAATCTGATATTATATTGTTCAGAATGACCATAAACTGACGTGACCCTGGTAACTGACCGTGACATCTAAATCTAATGGATAGTCTCACTAATGGACTTCTTGATGGCCCGTTGGGTTCGAGATATTATGTAAGGGACTAAAAAATTTTTTCCAAAATCGTCCGCAATCAGACGGGAACGGCAGATATTGATGCTTTCGAGCTCTTTTTGTTTCACATCCCTAATTCGTAGAATCGCTCTTTTCTTTGTTACTTGGACTTTACCACGTTACGATACTAATTAATACGAGCCTCGTAATTTCCTATAGCTTTTACCCACATTAAATTGTCTGAATGAAACACATTTAAACAAATGTACCACTCACAACTCCCTTCCTCTCTCGCGCTATATATATATATATATTGATCGGTTGGTTCTTTTCTACCGATCATTCTTTTGTCTGACTCTTTTCTGGTTTTTTTGGCTTGCGTATCACATCTATTAAGATGTCTTTGGGGAAATTTCTGCATCGGTTCGCCATCGTTACCATCTTTCCGTCCTCGCTTGCCGCTGTTACGGCTATCTATCTCCACCGTAACTCTGGCTAGCAGTTCTAGTCGTAATGTTATTGTTGCTTCCTGTTGTTCTTCCGAAAGCCGCAGCGTCCTTCACGGCCAATGACAATAGCATCGCAACAACAACAACAATAGCAAAGGCTAAATCTGACTACCCACCGCTGCTGTTGCTCACTCCCGGAACATCGAAATACTTCTGAGGGGGCTCTTGTTCACCGGCTTGCCACCTCTGTGCATCTTGTGCTCCGTCGGACGTTTACCCATGTCTATCTGCGGTGTGTTCACGTCCAAATCTTAGCGTTCCATTCGCTCGCCGCCAGCCGAAGGCAGAATGTCCCTGCTCCTCCTGCCGCTACCCTCTTGCAACTTCAACTACCCCTGGTTTCCCTTAGCTTTTTGTTATTCCACCATTCACATACAATCAACCGACCGATGAGCAGGACGATATATATTTGTTTGTAACGATGACTGTCGTTGGTTTGTGCGCCACGTGGGTGTGCTTGAGCTCGCGTTTGGTCTTGTCTGTGATTCTGTTCTTATTGTTGTTGCGTTTGCCGGTAAAAGCGACGCTGTGGCTAGCTTCGCCGCTGATACTGATGATAATAGCGACGAGGGGGCTGGTGCTGATGATTATGATTATACTGACGATGACGGCTGCACTGCCGTCGTTGTGATGACGACATCGCTGATGGTTTAGACCATTGGCCGTCATCGACCTTCGCTTTCTTTTCAGTCCGCATCGCTTCGCTACTATTGTGCGACCATTACGAATGAAGCTGTTATTGCTATCGCTACTGCGATTACTGCTGCTACATGACGACGTCTATTGTCGATTGTGTGGCTTAGGCATTTCCACTTCAGCAGCAGCAGTGGTGGTTCCAGCAGATCCTAGACGGAAGATTAGCTGGGTAAACGAATAGATAGATAAACGGCGCTGGTAGTGATAATAGTTGTTATGGTGTGTGGGTTGGTCAGACGCCCGGACCGACATAGACCAACACACACGAGCATACATACACAGCCAGGCAGACAGCGATCGGAGAGATGAAAACAGACACACACTACTCGCTGGTCCATGATGGACCTGTGTTTGCCGGTGTTTTTCCTGACGCTGTTTGTTATTATACATCACTATAAACAGCCAGCAATGCCAGTATCAGTATGGGTACAACTACAGTTGCAGAAGCTGCAATCGATGTGGTTGCCTGGTGGTGGCACCTGCATAACTCTGGCGGCCGAAACCGACCGGTGCCATTGCCTCCGGTTCTGATGGTGACGCTCGCCTGTAACGACATCGACCACAACAACCGCGGCGGCAGCGGCCACGTCGCTTGACCTTGGCAGTGACCGGAGCAGCTCCGGGGGCAAGGTTGCACTAGACGCGCTTCGGACGATACGCAAGAGCGCACGTTATAGTACGTACACGGAATGACGAAGAGACACTCTCGTGGACGACAAACAAACACACTAGATATATTCGAAACAGGAAATGTAAGCTGCGACAAAGTCTGACAACACAGGCACTGATAAACGACAAAACCGAAAAACCAGCTTTTGTTTGATACGCTTGTCGATGAAAACCAGAAAAGTACAGAAAACAATTTTTGTATAGCTGTTCAGGACACAAATCGGGGTGGGGGGTGGTGAGGCGAAGCTCGTGGGATATGATTACGCTGGGTAGATCACGTTGGCTGTCGAGATGAAAAAGGGCAGTCACTGAGACTATTCATCGTAAATAGTACTGTTCTAAGAATAGATTTATTATCTAGCATCAGTATCTTCTAGCTGAACTGTAATTTGGGTAATACCTTATTCAACAATGGCCATACTTGCCTCAAACGTCAACGTGATAAAATCATTCATTCTTCCACATATCGTGGCATAGGATTGCTGGTCGTGTTTAGGTTCGGTGACCATACACACACTCGTACGACCCTATATATTATATTTCGAGCTGTGTCAAATTGTTTAATATAGCATCGATTTTTCAAATAGCGTCCATTTTAGGGTACTTCGTACCGAAAAAAAAGCAATTAACATCAGATGCTATCGGCAACGATTCGGCATCACACACACACACACAAAAAAAGCGTGTACAAACGGGTAAAGCTCAGAAAGTCTGTATCTATACGTGAACTTTTTAAGCGCTTCGTATGCTCGACATCGATACATAGCCGCCGTTCAATGGATTAACGCACTGCTTCGGATTTCTACGTTTTTTTTGTCGTACATGCCGTAAACCTGCGATACTTATTCATCTGTCCGTTTCGGGCGACGTTCTTTGTTTTTGTACGCGCTCACTAATTGCATCATTATCGTCATATTCTGGGCCGTATAAGCATACGTCTGTATGTATAGATTTATAAATGCATGTAAATGTCAAAAATGGTCGTCACATTCATCGGAACGATGTACGACGCGAAGGAAAGTGAAAATATCCGCAACCAATATCGGCTCGACCCGTGTTTTCTCGAGTTTCAATCGTCACTACCGCCGCTGCTGCTGTTACTCCTGGCGTAACGATAATCTTCTCCCAGTGAACAGTTTATGCCCTCCTGTGGTGCGCTTCAGTCGAGACAGCTCACCAGACGTAAAAACAGATCGCAGACCGTGTTGTTGTCGTTGATGATTTGGACGGCGGTGGCCAGGGCAGAGTCGCCAGACGTCCCGGTCGTTATTACGGCAATTGAAGACATCTCGACCATTATCTCTCGATATGGGTACGACTGACCCAGACATCGTATTATCGTTTGTCGAAATCAAATAGTTGTACCACGCGCGTCTGTATGGGGTTGCGAGCGTGTGAGTACTTGTCGACGGACGGCTGGATCAATGAATGAATGAATGACAATAGAGAAGGATGTTCTGAGGTGTACAGAGTTGATTTTAGGATGTTAATGATGATGAATCGTTTCGAACGTGTTATATTCTAGCGGGTCGTTGGTGAAATTAGTATAGCAATTTATATATATATAAGCTGCGATGTCTTGTATCAATAGATAATGAATTAGTTAAGGGTGCTTGTAACAGATGCCCAGTACCTTCAGGTAGTTACCCTCGATCTGTGTGATTGCTCTCAGGACACCTACGCCTAATTAGAAGTATCTCTAGAAGCCTGTAGCAAAATAGAAATGGTTCTCTATTTAGCACATTTAATTAGTCTGCCAATTCCGAATATCTAAAGCGAGTGAATCTCAGGCTGTTTTACCAAGACATAAGCACTCTTTGTTGACTACATAGTTACTTAATTCTCTCGTGATAACAGAAAGAATAGAATTTTATTTTTACATCCACAATGAGAAGGTGTGGCTATTGACGTCCTGTAATTTAATTTTAATGCAAGCAAGCTATGTACGAGGGACCTTTTGTTTTCGTAACAGAATTCTATTCGATATAATGGTAGCTGATGATTAAGCCTTCACCGCTACTACCACAAATAAGAAACAGCTATTACCGGTTCCTTCTGTGTTTTACAGTGCTAGCGCCTATACGGAGCCGCCATTAGCCAGGCTTGTCGTCCTCCACTGTTCCGTCGTCCAAGCGGAAGGAAACAACCGGAAGTTGCAAAATAGACGAAGCAAGCAGAAACGCTCAAGCATAAGGCCACGGTACACCGAAGTGATGCACGGTGCTGTGTTGGGCGGTGCGTGAATAGATATTTCAAAGTTGAGTGGCCAGAGACTCAGTCGAAGTGAGGACGCAGCTCGAAAAGCTATTTGTTTGTAACGAGGGCGTCCTCGAGCGGTTGCCTTCGCTACTGTAGTGCACATCGCCAGAGCCGTCCCTTGTTGTCACATTCTGTGCTCTTTTGCGTGTTAATGGCGCTTTGTGGCGTGCTAAAAACGCAGCTAGGTTACATCCGGTCCAGCAAGAACCTGCATCATAGTAACGCTAGCCAAGCTTAAAGATAGTGCTCAATAGAAGTAGCAGCAGCAGCTCGATAAAGAGTAGGCAGAGGGTGAAAGCGTGGGAGATTTTGTAGCTGAGGTTTGGGGGGCGAAGGGAAAGGTGATAGCGGCGGTGGCGACGTGGGGAGAGGCGTCACACTTACACCGGCTACTAGCCCCCCAGAACAGAGTCAGACACGGAGGATAAGGTTCGCTTGCCAGTCGCCCCTATGGACAGCCGGATAGAAAGGTGACGACTCGTTTCGCTATCAGTGGATGGTTGAGGCTTGGAGGGCAATTTTTTTACACGCGGTTATTGTCCAGTCTTCTTTTTTCTTCAGGCGGGTTGGTGCTGCACCAAAGCATACGCGGAGTCTTGGTGTCGATCGTCAAATCTGACCATAGCTGTGGTGCAAATGCACAAGGATCGTAGAAGTCCTCTGGAAGTACGTATGTGTTGACGGTCAATAAGGGTAACGACAAGGCCACTACAACAATAACAAGGACGACAACAACAAAAAACCATTAGCAGCCGCCCCGTCGGTGCTCTTGAATACGCAGGAAATTGCATCAATAAACAGGTATACTCGTCGCCGCCGCCGCCGCCGTCGTTGGCTACCATGAAAACGTTATTTCCATTTCTCCAACAACGGGTATACTGCCGTCACTGTGGTCGCGGCTATGGTGCCAACAAGAGGCGGGCTTAAGAACTCGCTGAAGAGCAGTGGTCGCGTTTAGACGGCTTCACATCGGACGCCTGGGACAGAAGTAGCAACAGCGACGACGACGGCAAGTATTAGAAGAACGCTGCGTTTGCCTTTGTCTCATCGCTCATCCTGTACCGAAAATCACGTAATAATCATGATAGTTTCAATACGACTATAAACAACAGAGAAATCCGGCTGACAACCAACAATGATAATGATGCAAATGAGTTCCAAATAGATTTAATCGAACTCCTTGTTAATGAGACATTGCGAACCAGCCAAAGGTTAAGCCAGAAGGTCGAAATGAATGGATAGTTCGATCACTGCTTACATTACTGGCTTAGTATAATATTGCCTCGTAGAAATTTCTAAATAAAAGTAAGTACAGAATCATCAGAGCAGAAGAAAACATGCGCGTATTCGTCATCAATCTTCTCTTCTTCTTAGCGTTGCATTGCGTCGTAGTTGCGCAAATCGATTAGAGAGATACAAACACTGGCTCCGAAGATAGGCGAAACGTTTCAATGCTCAGTTTAGGTATAGGAAGTATTGACAATCCGTTTAATTGAGTTAAGTTATCGTTGGGATCCAGTACTGATAACGGATCATTTTTAGTAAATAGGTTTATTTCTTTGAATCTTTCTGGCTATTTGCACCACATATAGAAATGTTGGTACACACACGTGTCTAACGTAAAAGGGGGATCTGAATTAGCTTTTTTCGTATATTATAAGAAGTGATTTGCCTCGGCATTACCCAATCAATTCAGGGAAGCGTTTACTAGCCAGTTAGAGTATCGATTTCCTACCAGCGATAATGCCTACACTTAACACTTTTCCCGAAGAATTCGAATCTTGTTCAAATTCTTCGAGTCTGCCTTATTTTATGCGATATTGCCTCCCATCCTCGTTAGGGCCGCAATGGGGAAAAGATAGCATCTTTTTCATATTCCTTATTTTTCTTCGCCTTTTTCCATTCTTAATTTTTTCTAGTTGCTTGCGCCGAATCGATCGTCGTATCCCATAATAAGGTCACAACTTATCAATTGTTTACTGGAATTAAAGATTGCTAGACTTCGGTCTCTTATTCACGTTTCCACGTTAGCAACTCGAGCAGAGTCCTACTACCTCTGCAGATACTGTACTGTAAAATAAGTGCCTCTACGGAACCGGTGTCGGTTGGAAAGGCTTTGTCGCTCGTGGCGTTCTACGGTAAATGCTTCGCAATGTGGACATAATCATCATTCTCATACAAGCAACTTTGGCCATTGCAGCTTCGACTCTTCGGCGGATCACCAGCGCCTGCCTATTATAACTGAAAAAAAAAAATCCGGGCGCTTTTCACTGTTGCCGATTTCTTGTAATAGAGCTCGCGATCTCACCTCTCAGCGGGAACATCGTACCCTTCTCGGGACGGTGAGTCGCGTAACTAATCAATTTTGTCCACCGGCCGTTTGGCGTTGACTACACTGGCCGACCGAGCTACATCAATTCGATGTCGATCTCTAGATATACACCTCTGCATTCATTAGCGCACTCTTTTCTTTACCTGATAAACACCGCATAAGTGACTAGGACCGTACATTGCTTTGGACTATTTCTTGCTGGAGGGAAGATGAGGAAGACAGCGCCGGCAAACCTGCTTATATATAGACATGACGCTCACGGTGCCCGCTAACTGCAAAGCGTTCAGTCCGCTAACGCTGCTGTGCCTTAACGCATATGTGGCTTCCCACGCCTGGCATAGTGAGTGTCAAATAGCTCGTTTTGATAGTCGCTGTGTGTGACAGACGCTTGCAGTTGAAGGAAACTAGGACCATAAAACGATATTACGTCACGCACGTTTTGGTAAGGTCGTAAGTCACAACCAATAACTGAAGCGTCAACTGCAATGATAAAAGGAAACTGCAATAAAGCTGCTGTATGCGCCAATGCCGGCGCAGGTTTCTGTTTGGCCCCTTTCTCTCCTAACCTGTATCGAAATTCTGACGATTCGGCCAAATAAACATTAGCGTACACATGTGTAGGAGTCACGTCAACTGATCCACAGGTTCATGGTGCGTTGTGGTGACTTGACAAGATTAACGTAGAGCCGGGTCGACTTGTGACGATCTCTGTGACGAAAATGAAGATGCTGATTTTTTTCCAGCAGTTAGGTGCCACTTGGCGTTCGTGGTACGAAAATTGTCATGAAATAGCTCCTGTGTAGGATAACATGACGGTTCCACAAATATTATTCTCTTGTTGTTTTCAATAGTTTTTGATAAAATCTGTTGACTGTAAAGAAGGGTATGTAAGGAGCATTCTCTCAAAGGATTTCTTAAAGCATCCGAATGGCCAATACTGTCTACTGTACCCCCGTCTCCCACGCCATGCAGAAGTTTTTGCCTTTGTCGGATAGTTCAAGCGCTGACTAGAGTCTTAGCCGTACACAGACAGACCTGAAGGGGGCTGAGCTGTGGGCGGTTGTAAAACAGTATAAATTCGCATTTATGTCGCTGGAAAGCCATGAAGGTCTATATGACTGGCTGTTATCGGCCACACTACATGCACTACAAGCATGAAGCATGAATGTTTGGCATTTTGAGATGCATGTACATATGCCCTCTGACGGAGCGAAATGAGAAGCGGGTTTAATTCGAAACATCCGCCGGAGCCGAACCGCAACAAGCGCGTAGTCACCGCCATTTCTAGCACAGGCGTCACCACCGCGACAGCCATCACCGTTAGCAGAACTGAAAGCGACGGCAGATGAAGTGACGGCTGTTCTGTTGACGTCCGTGAAGAAATAAATCTGATCAGCGAGTTCGTTCAGATATACGTAGCATTATGCATCCGAATGACTGAACAAGTCGAGCGCCACTCACGCGAAGCGAGAGACTCACACATCTCTACTTCATCATTACAAGTACCAGCAGCACATGTGCACTGTGTCATATAGAATCGTAGTGGATCAAGCCCATGCGCTGCGTTGGTTATCTCGCTTCAGGCTGGCCCTCTGAGTGACTGCGTGAACGGGTGATTGGCTGGCTGGTGACCAGAAGAGCGGGTCAGTGCAAAAACAGACGGATATACAGAAACAGACCGACAGACACGCGCCCATAGCCGACAGGCTATGCGAGTCTCAGATATTGTGAGCAGATGCGGTGTCGCAATAGGGCGAGATGGCAAAAATCGCTGTTTGCACAGCGCAATCCATACTAGGAAACCACCATCCACCAGAGTAACGAGCTTACTGAACGCAGAAACATTGGGTCAGCCAAATTAAGCGGGTCCTGTTGTTGCGATGGTGGCGCTAGTTGCTGCTTGTTGTTCGTGAGAGACCAACAACCCAATGACGAGCGATGCAGTGCACTTCGTCGAACTGCACGCGGCACCTTCACTAGTAGACGCTGCTGTACGCGTTAGCCAACTAGCCACCCACTTTCCGATAACCGAACAACGACTAACCTATCCAAGAACACATGCGATGATCTCAGAAGAGCAAGCGTGTCATCGCCATTATCATGTCTATGACACGTGTCTGCCGTGTGTTCCGCGCGCCCGCAGGAGGTCGCGCCCGAAAACAGGTTACCCTAAAGATGTAACTTCGTGCTAATACAATTGTAACAACAGGGTAATGCTCGCAGGGGTAGGAAATGCTGATGCTGTAGCCCGAACTAGCTGCTAGCTTACTACTTCAAAACGGGAAACGAAATGATCCACGAGATCCTTGCGTTCTGTGCGCACTAGTTAGATTCGTGTGGTATGTTGCTGGACAGCACTTGGAATTCCTCTACCTTAACGCACCATCTGTGAGGCTTTGTATTTAGAACGTGTCCTGCTTTCGAGACGGATAGAAACCAATTGTAAATTGGAGCAGTGTGATTCTCTATGTAGAACCTTATAGGACCTGTCTATACATTTACGGCGTGTTTCGTGTATAAGATATGTTTACTAATAAGCGTTAACGCCGTTGACTATCTCTGCATGTTACTTCCTTACGCTAGTGATCGACGCTCAGACATCTTATGCAAAAACTATTAAGAAGTTGTGATGAATACCTTAGTATGAATTAATTTGTGTAAACGTGTTAGACCTTTACATAAGTCACTTATTATGGCCGCATGGCACAGGGTGATCGTTTTGCGTGGAAGCAACAGTCTTGTCCTGTTTTACCAACATATAAAAAGGAAAATTTCCTAAAATGGGTTTATTCTTCACTTGAATCGTAGGCTTGCAATATGGGGCGGTAGTGGCACATGAAGATTAATGACTCAAGGCCTCCCTTACAAGCATACTAAAGGCGGATGTGGGTCCATGTAAGTTATACTAAAAAGGCAAACCCATGTTACCACGTAAGGCTCTTCCAGAATTCAAAAGAGCACACAGTAAGTACAAGTCTTTATTTATTACTTGAGGGTTATTGTGGAGTGCTAGCATAAAGCACAAGCCCTTACGTAAATATTTGGCTTTTATCAATGACTTTGAGCGTCTATTATGTTCATCGTAAGTTGCAAAATCGTCGCATTTTGTATTTCTAATAAGCTTAAGAAATGAGCCTTTAGATAATGCAGGTATATGGAACAAATACGTCTGTGTGGAAGGCAAGGATAATAATCGCATTGAAAATCTACGTTACCAGGACATGCTGGATACTTCTGCATGTCTAATTACTGCCTACTAATAATTATTATTAATTGCATGTCTAAATAAGCCTCCAATAGTTTTTTTTTTTTTTATTATCTTAGCTACCTTTTTTCTTAAAACCATTCCACATGGTTTGCAATGACACGCCTACTCTAAGCAGCGTCAATAGATAGTTCTATCCGTTCGATCTTCGCGCTAGCAACAGCCGATACACTTATAGGAAAACTGGAATAATAATATAGAACCATACGTTACTTGGCATCCATTTCATCAGAGTTCCCTCTGGACCCACTGGCAATTAAGCAGACGTTCAAAAACGAGTTACCGTCGACGAGTTTTTTTAAATTTTAGAATACTCTGAATGACCTGAAAACAAATAATATTTAAACACTAAATATGGAAAAGTAAATATACAGCAAAACCCTTTCTCTGATGGGTAATATAGTTCCTACGCATCAGACATGCTGCCGCTATCGCCAGTCCCATCGGCGTCGTAGTGACCACAGCAGCAGCTATAACGCCCCAGTAATAGGCATTCGTTTGCAGTCCGCGTATGATAGGTGCTTTACATCGTGTCTGAATTACATACGCCTTTCGGTTTGGCGGCCTGCCCTCGTCCAACTTTCTCTTTCTTTTTGCTCTCCGCGTCTCGTAGCTTGCTTCCTACAGCATATGCCTGGCCCTGTATCTGCCACCATTGGTGCTTGAGGCATTGCCTTTCGTTGCCTCGAGATGCGTACGCAAAGGCAGCCGTATGTAGAGAGGAGTATAGAAGAATACGAACCAACGAGCGACCAAGCTAACGGACCAACAAGCGAATTTAGCAGCGCTGGCAGCACCAGCAAAAGAGCACTGGGAGCTTCAGTAATAATGGAGGGATAGGGCTGCCAGGGGGATGAAGTGGTGGCGGCAGCAGCGGCGGTGGAGCACGGAGGAAACTAGCCCTTTGTAGGAAGTAGACAACGAGCAAGCGGATGAATGCGGGCTAAGGCTTGGCAGCGAGAAGACAGACACCCCACGTCGAAAAGCACCAGCGGCTTGGTCGCTCGAATTTGGGGAGCATATCATGGGGTAGAGGAAGGTGGAAGGCTGGCCGAAGAACGTTTGCGCGCTGCCGTTCCCTGATCCGACCGAGAGCAGCCATCCAACACCAGTGAACGTCGACTGCTTATTAAGATGGGTATTTATGACAACGATATTGGAATTCCACCGGCTTCATTCCCCCCCCCCCCTTGAGTTCTCTTTTGCTATGGCGGCGCCGGTGACGACGACGATGGCGATGATCCCGATGCCTCCATTCCAGCCGTATACGCTCTGCTCCGGCTGCTCAATTCACATACACATGTACACACATGCATAGGCATACACATGGAGGCAAGCAAGCGCTTGGTTTCCCGTCATCCCCAAGAGCCGCCCTGCATAAGCCGAACGATGCCTACCGTCCCTCAACGTCTAAGCGAGTCCCAGCGAAGTTTGCATGCCAGACATAGCATAAGGAACGGAGTTTGCCTGTATGCCTGCCTGCTTACTCGATCCCCAGCTATCAGACCATAATGCGCAAGCAAGATCTCCTCCGGGACCCTGAAGAGAACCTGAGGATAGCTGAGGACAAAGTCTGTTTTGCTTGTGGCTCGACTCGCCTCGCCCGCCCTGCCTCGGCTGCCGTGGTCGACAAATAAGTGCGCTACGCTATGGACACGCATATGCTGCTGTGCCTTCGCTATGGTCCGTTGCTACTGCTGGTGCTGCTGTTGAAATAGCAGCATGCAGCGAGTTATGCGCGCTGCTTACTGAAGGCCAGCCAAGCATTGGGCAGCTAAATGCTAGAGTGGGTTTGCCTGCCACCGTTGTGGCCAGGCTCGCAGGGGCTGTATCGGTAGCAGTAACAGGCCTGGAGTTTTGTCGTTGTTGCTGTCGCAAAAGGGAACAGGGCGAACAGTCAGAAGGGTACGCATCTGTAAAAAAAAGGAGCTCCAAGCGATGCAAAAGGACGACGAGAGCCACAAAAGGCCTATGAGGATGGAAAAGCCGCTAAGCAGCTAAGGGTAGCAACCAGTCAGGCAGGCCTCATCGCGCATACGAGGAAGCTTCAAAGTAACGATAAGCTGCACACATTCGAAGACAGGCCCTAACACATAGGCACACTCACCAAAAGACGTGAAACTGAGCAGTAACAAAGACAAGAGCACCATAAAGGCAACTGTCAATGGATACAGGATCAATAACATGCAACGTATGCGACCCCTGTTAGGGTCAGTGTCTCTTGTATCAATCGGCAATTCTTTATAAACATCGCTTGTCGACTAGTTGAGATAACAAACGTTTTTATAAGAAGTGAGCATATTGTTATTAAGCATAATTATTTAACTTAGCTTCTCTAAGAGATCTATGTGGGCTTGTTTACATTTTTAGTTGTCATTTAGCTGTGAAGTTCGGGTATGCAAGGAGGTATTGTAGTGGATCTTATTGGCTTTTGAGAATACTGAACTCACTATAGTAGGAAAGTTTAAAGGTAACTTTGCTTGTTTATATTGCGACAAATTTATAAAATTACGGTATATATTACAATAAATATATAAGGATTAATTTCCGACAAATAATAACAAGTGATGATTAGCAACGTTTGTTTTATCTTTTGAGATATCTGAGAGAGGCCATGGATAAATATAACTTGCGTACCCTTAAATTAACTTCATGTTCGCTTATTGAACATAATGTGATCTCTCTTTCGAGAATGGTTAAGCTGAAGAAAAACGTTCCTATAGTAGTTATTTGTTTTGAATTCACCAAACTTTAGTTCCAAATAAGAAGTATTGCTAGGTCTAGAAATATTGGCAGTTGGCTCATTCATTGGCTGCCTATGTCGTAATCGTTTGAATTAAACTTGCCTCTTCGAAGTGACCGCTGCCGAACGCAATGTGTGTGCTATCATCTTACGCAGTCCTTAAACAAAGTTTTTAAGCCCAATCGTAGCAATGGAACTAGGCCCTCAACGACTTTTTTTTTTTAATTTCTTGATCCTTTCAAAGCCAATTCCTTCCAGGTATTTCTTCAACTTCAAGATGAAAGAAAAACTAGAGGGGGCTAGATCCAGTAAACGCGGAAGTTAAGGCAAAAACAGGCGGCTAGTTTTATTGCGGGAAACGCAATACAAATGGCGGCATGTGAGCCAGTGAACAGCGATGATACCACAAGTTGAAATCTGGATTGTTTCATTTGTTTGCGATTCATGCCTGTAACAGGTGTGCTGGAACAGAGACCGTTTTCAAGGCTTTCCCGTCCTGAAAGTATCTGTGTCATTAGAGCATAGCTTCTACAAGGTTTTTGTAGCACTAGCGCCTACTTCGTTCCATTCTTAACATAAAACACCCTCCTCCCCGAATATTCTTCAATTTATCCTTCGAAAAAAGAAAAACGATAATTTCAAAGCGCTTGCAAAATATAATACGAAAGACACCTCCAAATTTCCAAAAGACGGTCTGAGAATAGCAGACGACTAGGCGAATTTGGTTCCTTAACCTCGGTCACGGGTCGGCCTTTAGCCGACAGAAGCCGGCCATTTTATCGATATTCTTTTTTATCGAACCGGTGGTCGACATGACACAAGCGCGCACTAGGTCGCATGCGGCAAACGTTTCATTAGGTGTCTTGATAAACATACATGATGTGTATGTATTCACGTATAGCTGGAATAGAACAACGTTTGTGAAAAACCACGGGATTCTTCTCGTCGTTTTTCTGTCTGTAAGAAATCGTAACGCTCTCTCTGCTGTTGGTCTGCCAGTTATTGCTAAACTACTTGCTGCTACCTCTCGTTTTCGCTTTTCATTCGTGCCCTAACGATGTCTCGCAGCACTATCAATCTCTTGCAGACTGTGACTACTACGTTACGTTTCGTTCGACGTCGGTCCCTCTATATACTGCTACGACGAAACTAGTGTCGAACTGAGACTGCTGTCTCTGACAGAAAGGCCACCTAGGCCTTAGCAGTAGTCCTGGTGATGATGGTGGTTACAGTGGTGGCAACGATAGTAGACTGCCGTGCCAGTGTCACTGAACAGCCTGAACATTTCAGCTATCTGTCTCTCTGATACCCTCTTGCCAAACTTCCCTAGCTTTCGGTCTGTCAACAAGCGAACTCTGAAGCCTCGCCTTCCCTTCATCGTCTGCCAGGCTAGGACTGGAATCAGGACCGTCTGAGGTTAGGTTAGGGCTGCAAGTTCAGGGCTAGTTGAGAGCCTGCTGCCGGTGAAGGGGCAGTCGTTTGGAATTAATTTGCCCATCGGGACCGACGTGTCGAGTCGGCCACTAGTTGGAGGGAATCAGGAGCCCCTGAGCTGCGAGTTCTCGGAGCCTCCGGTTTGGTTTCGATGGAAGAATAAGGCCCAACGGGAAATGGTAGTCGAGGGCTTGGCTCTTTCTCACTCTCTTTCTTGCAACCTCTCTAGTTCGTGTCGTCTTCATGGTCGTTCCTGGCATCGCCTTCGTTTACGGTACCGTTGCAGCTTTCAAGGCTCTCGGCCGTATACGTCGAAATTCGAATGACGGGAGTCCGCTAGCTAGAGAAACGGTGAGTAAGCGAGGGGCAAGTTCGAGAAATCTCGGATTTACGAGCGCCAGTCGAACGTAGGATTTGTCGGTGGTTCCCCTCTTCTTCATCGTCGTCGTCGTTCTTCTCGACCTCATCGATTCTTTTCTCTCACAGCAGACATTTTCGCTCTTTCTCCCGGGTTTCCTCTTTCGCGGGTAGTCTAGCGGGCCGGCAGCAAACCCGATTTGGGATTCGTACTAAGGCCAAAGAAGATTTACGCCTGCCGGGCCTTTCTTGCTGGCTTGCTCCATTTGCCAGAGTTCTTGAGAGTGTTCTGGCTAGTGTCAACGTCGTTTCAAACCGCTTCAAGCTTATCTCGTTCTATACCCTAGACCAGGATAGTTTGCGTTACTAGTACCACGCTATATACGCACGCCATCATGGACAGTGGTGGCTTCTTAACCCTCTTATGATACGAGAGGTCAAGAAATTATCGAGGCCAGCTGATCCACTCACTGATATCCTTATCATCGTAACTTGCTCTACCGACTGTAACAAAGTAGAACTACTCCGAACATCTATTTGATATACATATACGTGCATATACTGACTGTATCATTCATGCATTTAAAAAACGCATAAGTATCTACTAGTGATTTAAAAGTCTTTATGGACCACAAAAATAGCTACGTTATGAGTACCGGGCTTTCCAATCAAAGTATTTGACGCTGTAGTGTGGGGCTCTCATTCATTAGGACTTGATACGATAGACCCTATACGTGGCTCCCTTCGCTGCATATATTGTTGATACCTTTTGGCCAACAGACATGTAAGAAAATAAGTTGGCTATATAATCTTGTTGTTTTCTTAATAGCCGGTATGACCCACAGAAAGAACTGAATTACCAAATTAAAGTTGCGTAATTTTTTAAAGGAAGCAGATCGTGGCTTATGTTATTAATGATGAATAAACTCAATGTTTAACGTACAATGATGGTTTTTCGATTGATCGATTAAAACCATAGTCAGCTTGATGCCCGCCGATGTTTCCAATGCTTTCTGTATTTTTCAATATGCAAGTACTTCATGTTTTACGTTCGGTACACTGAGCACTGCTTCAGACGGCTGGTCCCTAAAACCAAACGGACTGGGTCCATGTCCGATTTTGGATCGAGACCACCCCTCGTGTTTCTAGGGGAACATGTTACGATTACATTATCAAGGAAAGGCAGAATAGAATACCGACTTCTATTTTAAGTGTGCTAATATGTGCTCTTAGTAGCAATGATATACTTTTATCGGGTCTTGAAACAGATGTTAAACATGTCATAAATATGTCTATACGTATAACACATAACACGTCCTCACGTACTCCCCATCAACATAGGCCTTTTTATCACAGAATTAACAAAACGTTATTCCTTGTCGGCCCCTAGCTGGAATTGCTTGCAAGATCAGGCTGGCTTTAAATTCTCCTTACGCATTAAAAGAGAAGTCTTGAAACACACGTTGGGCCTCGTAAGCCCGCAACTTTTGAACATGTCTAATTAGTGACATCGTTGGTATATTCTTAACTATTACTCTTTACTTTCAACGTACTTTTTTTCGTTCAATCATTCTATAAGTTTCCGATGTTCAATGCCGACCTTGTAGGACGGGTGCCATTAATAACCGGTTGTCAAACATGTGTGTCTTTAATGTAATGGCGAGTACCGTCGACTATCAAATTCAAGGCGTTGATTCAATTGCCCCGAGGGGCAATTACAGTTTTTTTGAAACCCATTTGATTTGAATTATGATAAGAATCACTTGTCTCGAAATACGTCGATTCGTACCTTCATTTCTTTAAAACACTTATTTTATTAAAGTACAGAAAAATATGCTTTTTCTTATAGGCAACTTAAGGGCTGTATAATGAACGAGCACATACTAGAAAATAAACGGTTTCTATGCGTAGTAAAACATGTTACGACTAATATTGTCTAAGGATAAGCAACGGTTTACTTCCAAAAGCACAGCACCGCATGATCCGCTGTCCTTTGTTGCTGCATCTCCCTAACTGCCTCAGATAAAATGACAGAGAGAACGGCGAACCACGTGGTGGTTGCTTGATTGTCGGTAGATTGAATCTGGGTCAAGCTAGAAGGACCAATGATTCCTTCGTGGGGTGGGTCATGCCGATGTGGTGCAGAGGCAAGCGTTTGTGGCTGTCACCTACAAGGCGCGAGTTCGATTCTCGGTTGCAGACCATTTGGTTCCATGGTGTAATGGTTAGCACTCTGGACTCTGAATCCAGCGATCCGAGTTCAAATCTCGGTGGAACCTACTTTTTTTCGATAAAGAATTTCTTACTTATCACTTACAATGATTTATAGCAAAATATATTTATTTGTTTTTAAATGTTATTTGGCGTCAGACCTGACTAATGGTTTCGCACAATCACTTATGTTTTTTTTAATAACTATATAATATAAAATAAGATCAACAATTCGTTCGAAACCTTTATTGATCAGTCACAAACGTTGTTGTTTATACGGGTTTCTCGTCTCTATTTGTACTAACGATTAAGACTACAATTGTAACTTTAGCATTAATTGGCCTCAATATGAAACTTTGATAATCTCAACTAATATGATTAGTGCTACTATTATATATAGAGGAACTTCACATTTTATCACACAAAATATAATATATTACCTAGTTGAAACAAAGAAAACGTCCGGTATAGCTGTAATACTAACTAGACGTATTTCTTACATACAGCATATATAGAAATTAATGATAAATTTCGCACACAGACCAGCAAAACTAGTTAAAAATACAAAACTATTTTTTAAAAATTTTGTAAAAAAATTCGACAATTGCTCTAAATATTACAGTTTTCACAGTCGTAGAATTAATATGCTGTACTAGCAGTAACACGTAGACGATCTGTTTATTCGTCTATACACATGTACGTCTAAGCTATAAAGACTCTTATTACTAATCGTTCATTTGTCCTTTTCAGTTCTAACATAAATCGGTCTACCTGTCAGCCGCACTGGCAAAACTTGTTATCTTTTTGTCGCTGTTCGCTCGCATGTTCCTACACATCCAGGAATACAAACGCGCGCACACGTAGAAAATTTAAACAAACTAAATTCCGACCCCTAGAACTATCATAGCATTACCCCTGCGCTCCCTGTCCCGCTGATTTAGCTGCCCAAAAAGCTAGCGGTATATGCCGTCGCTTACTGCATATCGATCCGATTTATAAATTAGAATTTTTAGATTTTTTCTAGAATTCTGTGCCTCAAGTTGGCGGAACTGCTGTTTATTTGTGTTCGGTCGGTTACTGTTGCTGTCTGAGGCCAGCCAAACTTTACCGATCGACATTAGTAGCGTTTGACTGGACAGACGACGGTGGCCCAGCACCAGTAAAACGGGCGGGTATTGAGCTAGCTAGAACTTCTTTCATCTCTGCCTCCCCTTACTGCTCGTTAGTTTGTTTGGCATTTCCGCTGCCCAGAATGGCATCCAAGGCTTTTCTGTTTTCTCTATGTTCTGTGCGGGCCGTGATCGGCTCATTCAGGTTTGATGGCGCAAACGATTGCACACTGCTACCGATACGTACGATTCCACGTACGAGTTGGCCATACAGTTTGCTACACATAGCGCTGTTGTCGCCTTGGGAACAATAAATGACATAGCTATACATTAACTAGAATTTCGAGCTTGAATAATTTCGAAACAAATGTATCTCAATTTGATAATACTGATATGGCCGATCAGAACGTTCAGGTAATCAAGTAAATGAATAAGCTACGAACGTATTGGTACGTTCAAGTTTCCCTTATTCGACGCCATATGCATTTGTAGAATTTTTACTACGTTCCTAGGTATCAAAAACGTTCCTAGGCAATACATCCACTTTTATAAACTGGGGCCGCAGCTATAGCTGCTAAGTGAATTTTTCTATAGCACCGATTTTCGTTTGCAGCAAGCGTCACAGACGCAGAACTATCTGGCTCATTTTCTCTACTGTTTCTTTATTTTTCTGGGGCTGACCAAGCGAAGCCGTTGGGTTGTCGGTGGAAACCTCGCTACTTCACGGCCGAGGCTAACCAAGAAGACTTCCAGTGAGCTGATTGCTGAAATATCTGAAGCTGCGACGACGATGATGACGAGCAGTCGAGACGAGCGCCGATGCCACGCTGGCGGACGTTGACAATAGGCGATCCCTTACGTTAGCGGAATCGTTGCAAAAGGAGAACGCCACTTTCTTCTTCCGCGCGACGCCACTTTGACGCTGTGGTGAACGCTTTTACTTTCTGATCTTGCGGTATTTGTGGAAGAGTAACGATATTAACATAATTAAAAAAACATACATACATGCGTATACACACGCTCATATATGTAAAGCGGAAAAAATGTTTATTCTTCCTTAAAACTTCGGTGAACTTTATGTGACATAATATACCGAGAAGATATTTTTTGTTACCACCTTTGGAAGTTCTGGCCATCGCTATCTCTTTATTTTCATAGTGAAATTTTAAAAATAGCCGGACTTGCGATTTCAATCGTGAACAAATGTATTATTACTATTCATAGCGTGGCGTAATGCTTCGATACCAGACGTTGAATAAGTCGTGCAGGCGTTTTGTAATATGAAATACATCACGAGGGCCATTTTCCTTGGAGCCAAATATATTTGTCAAACAGTAACAACTAAATGAAGCTGACGTAGAGCAAGTGTAGACCGTTTTTTTTTTTAATTTGCTGACTGCGATATTTTATGCGACCCAAAAACAAATACTAGACAATTCCATTCAGGATACCAGGGTTCAGAGCTTTCGCTGTGGCCTATAATAGTATAAACCTGAACGTATCAGGGATGGCCAGATGAAAATGTTCTAGCCTGCTACACCCGCTCACTATAATACGAATATGGAACACGCACAAAAGTTTAGACAAATATGTTTCTGAATTTTTTTCTGTCTCAGTCGAGAATCGTGGGTAATTTCGCGTCATTGAATGTATAGCACGGTATCCTAAGCGTCATTCCGTACTAGGAACAGACAAAAGCTCACAAACGATATCACACGCTATGAATAAGATCACAACAAGATGTATCAAGATGCCCTGCCTATAATTTGTGGCAAAAATAAAAATGGTTTATCTATTAGCTGTGATCTACGGTGTGACAACAAGCACAATCTGGCCGTTATGTACTATTTTTCGAAGCATTTATTAGATCGCACTGCAGCTAACTGTCTTTGGTACTTTTCGTATCATAGACCACAACAGCAACACAAGTCGAGCAGAAGTGAAAAGGCAAGACGCTCCGCGATTCAGCTCTCAATCATATATACGACTCTGACCCTGATCTACGGAAAGGGAAGCCGTGTCGTTTGTCATGTAGCAGGCTTATGATGCGGATGCTTACTGACTCATCATAGTCATGTACGCGGGTTAATTTGAATGTATACGTTTGCGGAACGGAATAGAGCTAACAGTTGAGTTCGCTTTGTCGGTGCAGACGCAGCGTACTCCCCTGTAGCGCGCTCCCTACTTCCAAAGCTTATTTTGGCGTTGACGCCATGCTGATCAAACGGCCAAGGGGCGACTCTCTCTACTGACAAACTCTGTTCGGCCATTTACGCCTGCGAACGCAGGGATCGCGCTTATCAGGCACGCCGTATTTACTGTTGCCGTTGCCGTCCGTCAGCTGCTTGCCTTGGGTAGAGCTATGCGCCTTTAGTCGATGAACAAACACTGCTGCCCAATTACGATGATTCACTTCTTTTCGAATACGTGCGTTTGTATATAGTTTTTATGAAACAATTCTAGAGACCAAGAAGTTTCGAATGCGCGGGTTCGTTTAAATATTTTTAGTCACACAAATGCTTCAATAGTGTCGCTTACTCTGCTCAATGCACTGCATGTCGCCTTACTAACATCTAAGCCATATATGTAGGAGTTGAGAACAATGCCACGGCCTCACGTGATAACACCGACTCTAGCAATCGTAGGTGGTCCTCGCCAGGTAGGCCTCAGAGGAAACCTACAAGATAAACAGAAGCTCATCTTTCGTTAGATTATTATAGGTGGATGCAATTTGTTTTATTCATTTTTTTTTTCCACACGTATGCACGCGTGTCATACGCGCGGAAGTGCGAGTACCGATACAATCTCTCGCGATCATGGGTTTGGCCAAGGTTGCGGTCATCTACCCGTTAAGGAATCGTTATAAGAGTGAGTCTATAGCATGTACGCGTGTAACACAATCGATAAGCAGACTCTGCTGCTACTGCATCTGCGCTGATCCCGAAAAAGCCATTGAACGGAGAAGGAAACTTATGCTAGTGAAGCTGTCCGGGCACCGCCTCGACAACCGCCCTTCTGTATTAACCTTCTGTGAGCACGAGTAAACGGCGGCGGCAAAGTTTGCCAGCAAGTGATTTGGAGTTGGACCAACTTCTGTGTAGCGGACCGGCTACGTATGTGAGAAAATGGTGCTCGCGGTGATAGTTGCGGTGCTTCGAACGGCAGGGAGCGCCTGTTTGTCTGGCCATATTGCTCTGCCGTTTGAACGAAGCGACTTTTTGTCGCTTAGCATTCTCCTATTGCTTGGTGTTTTCCCACAGCCACTCGTAAATACTCCGAAAACGGACGATAAAACCAGTAAGCCGGTCTGTGTTTCTATGACGCTTTCGCTGGTATCGGTGGTTCCGTTGTGGCAACTGTCCCAAAAATACCCCTGATAGGCGGCCGATTTTCGCTGGGCGTCGTTCATGTTTTTCGAATATATATATATATATATTACAATAATTGAAAAAATCCATGAAAACATGCACGCGTGTACGCACGTGCATATTTGGTTATTTCGGCTAAATCTATTCGTAGGGCTATTCGAACTGGTCTGTTCAGCAGTCGTGATCCGCTCCGTATCAGCCCGCTAGAACACGTTCACTCGGAGAAAGTATTGTACCTTTTTTTATAGTAGGCGTGTGTAACAATAAAGCAGATCTAGTACTTAGCATATGTATGAAAGGATGTTGTTATTAAGTAGATAATGATTGATCATAATGATTCGTCGATGTGTATTTTTCAAACAAAAGGGATCGATGCAAAGTAAAGCAATCATAGCAGGGTTTGTACATACAATACTGCAACGAAAACTGCCCACAGAGCCCTCCTGAACGTTCGGAGATATGCGTATTTAAGTTTCGCAGAAAGAAAAGGTCATGATCGTCTTTGGTATCCGTGTATTACGAAACGTGCTTGTTGCTTGCCAGTTAGAAACTGCGATTCTCCTCTATCGTTGTTGTCGTGGTTGGCTGTTATATTGTCGTTCGGCAACTGGCTGGGAATATACGCGCAGCATTCCTAGGATCCTATCCTGAAAAATGCTGGGTCTTCGAAGAAGCGCGTCGCTCGATAACCGCCCCGATTATGGTCCAACTATTTGTCCGTTGAAAGTGATCAAGTTCCGCATGGCTCCGGCCTCTACAGCTAGCTATCTGGCCTTGACTACTCACAGTACTTACCTGTTCACCCAGATACTGAGGCTTAACCTAACTATTCGCTAGACCATCAGCAAGCCGGTTGTTTTGCGCTTTGATTGGTATTTCCTTTCTTTCACTAGACTAGCCATGACATCTACGCAGTCGACAGACCTTCCAGTAGACGCCTGTTTAGCTATTAGCTGACTCTCTGGTTGGCAGACGTTCACGCATGCACAGATACGATACATGGTGTCGCAGATAGATGCCACGCAAACGGTAGCGGGCCGAAGTACGCTTGTCAATGACGAGCACTCTGCCCATCCCTTAACTTTTGCTTGACTGCCTAAACCTTTTCAAGTGGGCCGGTATTAGTTGCCATTAGCTCTTCGTCAATGTACCTGAAGAACAGCAATTTCAACAGGGTCAGGTAACCAACTGATCGGTAAGCGGCAAATGATGGTAGTGCCAAATCCAGTCGCTATCGGACGCCGGTATCTAAAAACCGAGAAGTGAACCGCTAGAGCAAGTTGCTGGCGTACCAAAGCAACGACGACGACGGCAGCAGCAGCAGCAGCAGCAGCATTGACTGATGCTGCTGTAACAGCCTACCATTTTCTATCTGACTTCTTCTGCGAATCGAAGACGCGAAGTCTCAGTTACAGCGACGATGCTCGCAATGACGCGACCTGCGTGTTCGTGAACGTCTACTCGAAAGTTATTTTTTTTCTGCCAATATCGATGCGTCTATGATGATATTCACCGGTGCTAGTCGTCGTCATGCAGCCGCCATTGCTGCCGCTGCTTTTGGTGATGATGCTCACTAGTCGCTGGCGTTGCGTTCGCGTTCGATGCGTCCAAACGCTCGGTATCGACGGGAGAAATAGACGCTGTAAACTAACTGGTTTTTGCTCAATGCCCCTTTCTGTTCATGTATCAAGTGATTGAGATCAGAAAAGGCCGTGCATGCATTGTGCGAAGCTACCCGGCTCTCTCCGGTTTCTCGCTCTTGTTTTCAGACCGAATCGGACTGCGGCTTCTGCATAGGTCCATCTATAATACCATACCTGCTATATGGTGCCGCCCTTCCTACTTCAGCCTGTAGCCTGATCGAAAAGGCTCACCATTTACTCGCTCGGAGTAGTCCGGACGGAGGAAGCTTAAGGCAGACGCAGAAATAGAAGAACAAAAAGAAAGTTGAGGGGGTACGCACCTGTGGGGCAAAGACGATGACGCTCTGAAGGGGAATAATCAACAACGGATAGAAAGCACTAGTCAGTCGTCCACTGGTCGGTGCACATGAAAAACGCGACGCGCTCGTACGCAAGTACTTCAGTTACGGAGAGCCAAAATGATGCATAGAGAGTCGCGAACCCTGATGTGGCGCAAGCAATCTCACAATCAAGCAAGCAACCTCTCAGAGACGAAAACAACAAATGAAATCATCACGCGGTTTCGACGAATTGGTGGAGAATGGTGCCAGGCTCCATCGTAACGAACGTCCATAACGTAAGGCATAACAACCTACTCAGCGTCTACCTGAGCTCAACTTTCATAAAAACTTCCAAACGTATGTAGGAAGAATAAATAACGTTAGCTGTATAAATAATGATAAGTTTACCTGTACCTACTTTTTTACATGCTGTTCTGGGCACTGTTCAAACTAGAAATGTTCCTATGAATTATAACTAGTGGTATCTCCGTCGACGCAGGTATGTTTTGCCTAGATATGGTCTGCTCATATAAGTACGTATAAATGTATGCATAGAAGACCCATGGGCCTTTCATATCGATGTAGGACGTGCTGATGGTTAACACGATGCTTACACTGATTGCTAATGATGCTTCCGATGGCAATGGTTCCAGTCATGATTACAAAACGGTTTGCCCTAATCTGTGCGGCGATCTTTGCCCGCTCAACTGTAACGTAAAGCTTCTGCTAAGAAATGAAGACACTGGAACTTAGATCGCCTCGCTGTATTGACCAAACAAACAAAGCATAGGGTCACCAGCGGGGAAGTTACTGCAATGTACACTATGGTTAAGCTGTCGTCATAGCGACACTGCCTCTCGGTTCCGTCGGCCAATTTAGTGTTTTGTGCTCTGAAGAAGGTAAGCAGGTTAATTAGCCAAAATAGAAACAGCAAAAATGCAGGAGGTACTTGACCGTATGCCTCTGTCCTGGATTGCCTGTTTGTGGCTAGCTTATCTGGCCCGCGCAACAGATATAGGCAGACAATAGCTATTATTGCTATCGATGCTATGTATGGCCCTTGACTGACTTGCTCATCACTCTATCGAGAGCAAGCCGTGGAAAGGATCTGGCCTGCTTGACAACCTAGGAATGGCGACCGTTCACCAGATATACTACTGTAGCTGTGCCAGTGGAAGCTAAGCCAAACATTGTACTGTTAACGCATTGTCGTCATCCAAGGAACGTTCGTGTTTCTCACTCGATTTGACTTAGCCTGCATTGGTGACAGATAGCCATGACGTTTAGTCGACGTAGACGTGGTGAAGGGAATTCACGCACGTAGTAACCGATCTGAGATCTGTATAATAAGGTCAGAATAAGTAAGAAATATTGATGGTTATATTGGCTACTGCTCGTGAGCTAAGACACCTACTCATTCTTTGCAAAACGATTCTACATGAGGGTCTATCAATAAGACACTAATGTTCGTAAAGAAGAAACAGCTGCTTTCGTGATTCATGTCTAACAAATATTTTTTTTACTGATTACACCGAATCATTGTCGATCTCCTACCTCAATGCGATGGTTGATACGAGGCCTGCAACTTGAACGATTGCGACTAGTGGTGACGTTAGCTGGAAAATTTCTAAAGCCTTTTTTAGATGGTTTTGCACCAGTTTTAACATTTGGCTTGAGGACAGTCTAGATAAATAAATTGCTTGGTCTACTATGGAACCAGGGTCATAAGCATGGTTGATGCGTACGCCTTTGACGAGGCGTTCTAACTTCTCGAGGGGAGTTTTCTAGAGGAGTACGGTGCATTTATCAAGGCGCGTCGCGGAGATGGACCGCGGATGATGAGCGAGCGAACGAACTGACAGATCAACAACAACAAAATCCTGCATGGGTCGAATTTTTACAGTCTTTACTAATGCTCGTAATATTAACCACCAGCTAAATTAGTATCTGTGATAACAGTGATAGCTGTAACCATCGTGGTATTGGTAGAGGACTGCGGTGTGACAAAGGCATCAGCAGTAGCGGGTGGTCATCATAAACTTCATTCGAAGAGAACAACACGCAAGCCAACGTAAAATTGTGAACCAATGCATCGTACCACAGCAAGTCAGCATAATGGTGTAACAGCAGCACAGTGAAGTGGGTGACAGTGAAGTCCGTAACGTCTACGAATGCACGATCGACGTCTCTCGTATTGGTGGGCCGTGTCAGTCAACATGGAAGGCAAAGGCCAGAGGAGATAAACCGGGCGGGCGGTTTCTTGTGTTCTAATAGAACGCGCGCTCGATCTTACTCTTTCTTTATCCTTCTAGCTCGCATTGATTTGTTTTCGCTACTTGTCAGACTGTCTTGTGTGTCTTCTGGATCTTTTCCCAAATGATGAGCATCATCATCAACAGCAATAGCCATCTTGGTCATCATTGTCGGTATTCGTTCGCAGATCCGTCTGTATCCTTCTATTCTCGGTCGGTCGGCGTTCGGCTCGTTGTCACCGACATGTGCGCTGACGCTTCTGCTGCGTGGACAGTGAGGATTACTTCAAACGCTACGACAGCTACAACGGCTACATATGCCGCTGCTGTTGTTGCTTTAGTGTAGTAAAGATCGGCGTCAAGCTAGCCACGACGATTGGTCAGCCAAGCTAGCAGCCCATCCCACTCGCGTCACTAGTCTGACTCCTCACCGAAAGCAATTTCAGCGGCGGCGATAGCGTCGGTGACGATTGGCATCTGGCGTCAGCCTAGAAGCCAGACGGCGACAAGATAGCTACAGTAAATATCGTACACAGGAATATGGTAACAGCAGATCAAGTAGACTAACTGCGGCAGCCGATGCCATCAAAATGGTGGTCGCGTCGGCAGAAGTTCGTGAGGAAGGAGTTCAACAGGGGAATCAACAAGCGACGTCCGTGTATCAACAACTTCGGTGGGGGAACCTGGCTGTGGCCCGTAACAGCAGTTACAGATTGTCGCCGTAGAAAAGCCGATGCCAGTTCCTGCGGCTGTCTGCCACCGGTTGCCCCATCAGATGGGGCGATCAACTTATGTAATGCCAACTTACATACATACCAATTCGCATCCGCTACCTAGCAAGCACTTCAAGCAGCGAACCTTAGAGGACAATTCGATGATAACGATGTTGATCATTTTTGCAGATCTGGACATTAGCGACGACAATGACGACGATGCGCTGTTGCGCATGGAGCTGTAAAGGTAATTTTTCCTGCTTTCCTTCCGTAAAACTGCGTTTCTGGGAAGGGTTGACTACTACATCCAGAGACAAGACCGAGCAATACAAGAAAAGGAAGAAAACATTTCATGCCAGTGATGCCTGGAATATCAGCCGACGCACGAATGAACAGAAACGGTTACGGCTGCAGGAGCTGCACAAGATAGCCCGCTTGCGCCAGTCGTCAAATACGAAGGCGGCAGCGGCGTGTCAATGTGCGCGTGCAGAAAGAAGTCGAAAGTGATGACAATCATAACGAAAAAAATTATCAAACATTTTTTAACGCTGGCCAGCATCGAGAATGACAATAGAAAAAGAAATATTCAATGTTTACATAGACATTTTGCCAGCCGCAGACGACCTTGACAAAGAGGCTGAAGGAGCGATGACAGGAGTTGGCGAGAAACTGGAGGTGCCGTCGGGGTTATTTGTCGTAACAGTGACTAATAATAAATTGAATGATAATAACAATAATAGTTGTCAACAAATTAATTTGAGAGATAGTTATACTAACGTAAATGTTCACGTGTGTATATATATATCCTCTGGTGTCTATTTTTGTTAGACGAAGACTTCTGCAATGTAATTTAAGGTCGCTGGTGATAGGGATGAAGAACGTAACGAACATTTTCTCAGCAATATGCCTCGGCAACAACCCGTAATGCGAAACGAAGCAGAAGACTGAGCCATTAGCATAATAGTAGCAAAAAAGCTTTTCTATTTTCAATTTAAGTATCTTAATAGAAAAATCGACGCATATAATATTGTTGATCCCGTAGCGTTGTTTTGTTCCCATTTTTTTGTTTTAAAAAGTACGCCAAATCAAATAGAAAACGACTGCCTAAATGTTCCTCTACTTTCAAGGCTAGATTCAAGCTAATCCTGTATCAGCAAATACCCAGGTACCTCAATATTTGGTCTTTCTTAACTTTAAACCTATTTAGGTTGCGGTTTATTCCTAACGACTTCACACAGTAACGCACTCAGTGTTATGTAGGACAAAACCATACTCCCACTCAATCCCTAACTTACCTGAACCAACTATTAACATAGTTGTCTGACGGCACACAGGAACTGAAAGTCGAGGGAGCTCGCCAACTCTACAATTCCGCTGACATAATCGAAACTTTTAGAGTAAGTTGGAAAAACAAAAATTACCCTTGCTATTATTATCATCTTCTTATTCGTGTCTTTTTCATTATGACAGACAATTAATTGTATCAGGTACAAGTGCGAAGCCTTTACTTTTAAATAACAACAAGCACAATATTGATGGTGTAAATCACGTTTTCGGTTATTAGAGCAGGACACGGTTAGTCTCATTGCGTTCTAGTTCCTTTGGTAGTAACCCTCTATTTAATGAAATTTAAACAGAGATAGATAAGGCCTCGTTCTTTTTCTCTTTCATAGATAATCTGAATATGTGCACATATTGTCCACCTGTACGCTTGTTGCAATTAGTACATGTTTGAGTCTATCCAACGAGAGATGACTGAGTAGCACGGTAACGTTATTTAGGATATGTGAATCGATCCTGAAACGCTATTCATGATATAAATGCAGAACCACTGTGAAGTACAGGCGAGTTAAACGCTATTTGTATAAAAACCCAACCCTGGGTCTGTACACATCTATAGTACTATTCATTAGCTCGATGTTCACTTTCTTATCAGTATGTTATTCTGTCTGAGATACGCGCTGTTATAGAAAGAAAGTTATGTACTCCATGCACACAGAACAGGTAAGATCAATCGTCCGAACTGGGTTCTATTGAACTATAAAAATTAAGGACTTCACGCCGTGGTGTCCGAGTTGAGGCCACGCCGTCGACAATCAAGCGTATTTCGTTAGGCTTATTGCAAATTTAAATCATGCTATGGTCCTATTCAACGAACGATAATCAAGAAAATTGTCCTTTTTCGTATCAACATAAAATTCCGCACGCGATACAGCTCGCCATAATAGCTCAACTATATCCTCGACTTATATTAGTCACAAAGGTGAATTGACGGTAATCTTACCGTTAACGAATGATTTTCCAATACGCCTTATGTCACGCACTTTACGGTCTATATGGATTCGTGTGCATTTCTGAAAAGTCAAGATAATACGTAATACATTAATACTTTGCTTCCGTTTCCTTAGATATACATTCTTAGATACGTGTATGGTGTATTGCAAATTTTTTGAAACAGTTTCACTGAAGAGTCGACTGCTTGCCCCGTCGCCATCGGTCCCCATGTGCCTTCCTCTCTCTCAACACAAGCGTGACCGCAGCTATGACCGGGTGTGTATCCCTGCTCCCGGTTTGTATGCCTACTTCGACTATATGTTGGTGTTGTTTTTACTGTGTCTGAGTAATAATAATTCAGACATTTCTTTTGAAGGCTGAGGGCTTTTCTGGCCTGCTCCGGCCAGCCGGATTCCAGAACAGAGCCGTGTGATCAATGCGTGTAAGTACATGTATTGGCGTCTAAGTGTGTGCTTGTGTGTCCGTCTGATTGTGAGCGCTTTCCGTCGTGTCTGACTCACGCAGTCGACGGTCAGCCGAATCTCTATGGCTTCGCTCCATACGGACCGACTCCAGGCATTTTGACCGAGCGCTATTCGGCGACAGGGTGGCCTGTAGTGGCTGCTGTTGCCACGGGCATGCTTAATCCCCTTAGCGCAGCACTCGTGAACGGGTGAACGGACAGCGAAAGAAAACAGGCAGGCACGCAGGCAGGCAGGCAGGCAGGCAGGCAGGCAACGTCAAAATGGCGACAGTTGCCCGCGCGCCAGTGGCCACGGCGATACAGGCCGCCGGGCGAGACTGCTTCACTGAGAACTATCGCTATTTCTGCGGCCACTGTCGTTGTTGAATCGGAGAAAACCACGACAGCAACAGCATGCCAACCGCCCTTGGTAAGGCCAGGCGCAAGCCGGAACGTAAGCAGACATCGGAACTGAGGGCGAAAAATAGAACGAAAAGGCTGGATGACTGGCCTTTTCTATCGTCGTTAGAAGCGTAAGTTTTCTGGAAGCCACTAGCCTCTTTTCCTTCGTCTCTCGTTATATATATTACGTGTACATACGTATATTTCTGAATGACTATCGGGCAGCTTAAAGCCAGGAGCTACCTCGGAATGTTTCGACGCACTAGAGCAGCTAGATTGCGAGGACCACTACTTACTTTTTGGGAATCCTAAAGCTTCAGAAATTTTTGTAGTGATACGATAATGCAATAACTTACATATAACGAGAAAGAATAGATACTATAGACCAAAGCCAATTGAATGTGATATTATTATAGATATGATAGATGAGATGATACTAATGGCTATGAATAATCTCGAAAAGGACGTAAGTAGTACATAGAAAATGAATGTGATTTGATAGTTGACTGCTGACACGACGAAGTGTAGTAATTGGTCGTTTATTTTACAAACTATTCGTAGGCAAATTTCTAGTTCTTGTCTTCTTCACTTCACGTCAATGATGATTCTAGTTGACAACATCTGTGAGACGTGTTGATCAGCTCGCCTTGATGTACACCTTTTACGTTCTATAGTGGCGTCAAGCGTTGCTCTAGACGACTGCCCCCCACCGTGACGAACCTAGATCATCTAGGGCGCCTTCAAGTAGACAAGTTACCACGAAAAAAAGATCATCACAGCAAGGCACATTGTATCTATGTTAGCTACCGCTAGCAGTGTAAAGAAACCTAGCAGCACTATGACACAAACCGCAGCGTCTCGTAGGGGTCTACGTGCCCGTTCAGTATTACGGTGAAGCAGAGCAGGCAATTTCAGAACCGACTAACCACTCGGAGTACTAGACTCTGATTTAGCTACCACTGAACTTTGTCTTTCGTTCTTAAACTTTTGTTGTCTTTGAAATCTATTAGTGTTATAGAGTTGGGACCAGACGAGAAGCAGCGGGCCAGCACACGCTTGTATTAATAGATGAAAAATATTTATTTTGCTTATGGTCAATGAACAAGTGACTGTATACATTATAAAGACTTCTACTCCCACTACTTAGTTATGGATTTGCTCTATTTTTCTGATGTCCATTTTCGTCCGTTTTAAAGGTATGAATTGGCGGAAGACTAGCCCTTGTACAAGCGTTTCCAACATGAGACATTCGGCACGAATTATACGTTAACTCTATTTACAGTCTTGCCGCCCTAGAGTCATACCTAGTACACCGTAAAGCTAACAAGGCAAAACAATGCTGAGTACAACAGCGTAACAGCCCTACGGTTTGCCAATAAAACCGCACGCGTGTCAAACACTGAAAATGAATCCGCTATCTTCTGTGCTCATCGAACGACTGGAGGGTAACCAACTCTCGAACTCCCTTTCATTTACCGTTTGATTGAGCCCGGTAGCTAGCATGAATGAAAGAGATTACCGATTAGATCTAGCCAAACGATATCGAACAACGCGTGCTGTGTACAAGATGCACATCAACAACAACAACAACAACTAGGGCTCTCCCTTCTTTCTTCAACGTAAATTCGCTGTTATATATGTGTGGAAGTGTGTCGCTCTCGAAGAAGATCAAACGCCTCACTTACCGGGAGAGATAAATGATTGTTAAATGGAAAATTCATAATCATGCTATATTCTAATAGAATCATAAGAGGCACAAGATAACAAAAAAACGGCGCCTCGACGTTCATCTCAGAAATGGCGCACGGTGGGGGCGCGGAACGGGGTACAGGGGTGGAAGGTAGTGAATGAAAGCTATTCAAAACATGCCAGATTACCAATTTCGACCTCAACTAATTCAGCGCTGTTCCTACGAACGACGCGTGTCCTGCCTTCGCGTAGACGTCGCAATCGGTTCGGCAATAAAAGGCGTTCCAGTTAATGCAGCTGCGACTACCAACACACTGAAACCGTAAAAGTGATGTCACTTAAATAAAATATCTATATCCCTATACGACCGTCGCAGGACGCTCTTAAGGCTCGTTGGCCAGTCAGGGTACAAACTTGTTGCAATAGAGGCGCCCGCACACAGCTGCCCCTTATTCAAGGTTGCTTCTTTGAAATTTGAGAGATATTTACAATCACTTTAATGGTGATAATAACGTAGCTACCATTACTGGTAATGGCCGCGACGGTAATAATGGTCATTTCAAATAACAACACGACGGCGGAAATGCTACCGCTTAGCGACTGCGAAGATAATATTGGGAATAGATTGGCTGCGACCTCGCTGGCCTTCGGCCGCACGTAAATCGAGCTGACCGATAAAACTGACTTATCCTAACAGTAACTCGGGATCAAAGTCGGCATGTCGGGGAAAGAGTCAACACGCTTCATGTTGACATGCCGATTCTGTTTCCTAGACGTTATAGATTAAGCCGGCCATAGGCTGACGTTTAATAGACGTAAGTATGTCGAATTGGCCTTCGGCCGATGTCAGACACAAATGCATGTATGGAAAACAGACGCCATTGTAAAGTAGACAAGCAAACACTACCAGCTGTAATAAACATATTTTTACAAATAAGGAGAGCAAGGACTAGATTAAATGATATCACTACAAACTAGCAAGGACAATCACGTACGCGCGTGCGTCAACAGATGTTACAATTAAGGTACTGCATTTTGTAATAATATTATATATTCTCGACAGCAGGCTTCCTTAAAGGCCATATGTGCATGCGTACCTTATATCGGGGTGCTATTGAATATTTGTGGTATCCTCCCACACCCGACAAAATGCATGATATACGGCGTACACATGTGCATATCGTCAAACGTACACGACGCTTGAAAATCATCGTCGTCGTTTTCTTCTGCGCGAGGAAGCTGCCCTCAGCGTTTCGCCTGCCGCTTTTAGCCGTCACTGCTGTGATCACTACTACCACGCCCGCCCCGATACTCTGCCCACAGGAAGTAATATAAAGATGTTATATCTATTTGTATTGATTTGTGGCTGACTCTCCGCTACTACTGCTGCCGAGTTGTAGGACATTTTTGAATCGGGAATAACACAGAGCACACTGTTACATGCGATAAAGTTCTACATGCTCAGCGACTATGCTTATACTGTGCAGTTTATCGATGCATGTGCTTCACCTGCAGCTCGTCAATTGCGAAGGGCTACAAGCTACCTTAGGCTGTAATCGTTGATGAGCACCATGAAGTTCGATTGATAAGTTTCTGTCTATCGCGTCGCTTATTCGATACTGCAATCCAGCATTAGGACAGCATAGGCAGAAGTACAGGACAGACAATAATTTGAACACAGAGCTTCGCGGCTCCTAAAATACATACAGTATTTTACGTTAGCTACGCAACAGAGGCAACTGTTTTATGGCTGGAGATGTAAGATAGAAACAAAAAGCAAAATGTCGATTCGACAAGAGGCATTTAGTAAATCTGCGACGAAAATGGGACGTTTAACGCGGCGACAAAAAATACACCTTCCTCTTTAATACACAGATGCTACAGGTTGTCCTACTGTAAAGTAGGACAAATCATACCGTAGGTGCAACCAAATAAGCAACTAAAGTTTCCTCATCTATTGTTTGTATTATCATATGTAAAAGGTATCTACGCCTAATATGATACTCCTATATGTATAGAAAGATGATTTTGCCCTTTTTTGAACTACTCTAGCTACTATGAAATGCTGCAGGTTTGCCAAACGCAAAAACCAAAGCGATTACTACATGGGATGATAGATACCGATTACCTTATCAAATGAACAGAGTTCTCTTAGATGTATTTAGATATTTATACGACCTAGCTAGTAAATAAAGGAACGGTGCTTCTTGATTGTTCGTCTCTTACATATGTTGTTGTAAGAATACAAATTATTGTATAGCAGTTTAAGCAGATAGTAACACGCAAGCAGCCAGACAAGGGTCTCTTTTTCCATCGCTTCTTGACCATTTTCGTCCTGCTCCATTTGGCCCCGATATATATACATATATGTATATGTATATATATATATATATGTGTGTGTGTAGCACACACTTTTCGTGAGCTATATGTTTTGTCGGCTTGGCCATCGTGTTCTCATCGATGGCGCAAGGTCTTTGGGGAAAAATAGCCCTCACGTCCTCACCCAGTGATTCCCTTTCTTCCGTGAATATTAGTTGCTTGAGCATGCTTAATCTATTCGCTTCTTCATCTTTTTTCGCCATTCAATTCGATCGTCACGAGTTGGGCAGTGGCTGGTCGCAGGCCCAAACAGACATCGCTGACGTCAATCCAACGGCTGTCTTTATAGAATACATATATATATATATATATATATATATGTATATTCTATAAGCATGATATATATATACATACATGTTGCTTGATTACAAATGGTGCAGCGATACTCCAGAAACTTCCGACGATTGATTTTTTCAGACAGCATTTACGTACAAGCACGCAGATACAGAGATATACTAAGATAGGCATGTAAGCAAGCATATCAAGTCAGTCATTGAGGATTCCTAGCCCCTGCACTCTGTCGAACTCTCGCTCACTTTAATGGTGCGTTTTACGATGTGGCCCAGCGATTAGGCGAATTCATGGACGAATCGAGCGTCTATGCGAACAAACGAAATCTGCGGAGAAGCGAACCAAATAGTACAACACATTTCAATATCAGAGGGGGAAAACATGGGAGAAACTGCTTCTGGAACAGTCATTCTCAATCGTATAGAGACGTAGAGTGTGTTGTTTTGTAGGTAGACCAACGTCTACGCATTTCTGACAGTCGCGGCACAAAAACTCGTCTTCGGATGTCTCTTTTCGTATTCCCTCTTGGCCCATTATTCAGGTTTCCTGTTCGATGTGACGACCATTGGCCTATAACGCGGGGACATCTTATTAAGCACCTTTTTTCACGTAACTCCCGGGAGATAATAGCGTACTTCGGCAGCCACAGCAACAACAGTGGTATCAGAACTAGAGGTGAGCGGTTGCGGCACACCGCTACGCGACAGACGTGTCGAAAAAATGACCAAACACGACCTAATCGACCAAAACTGCGAGCGAAGGTTGTCGCTGGCCAACTACTTACAATAGGATTATAACTGCTGGTCTCGACTCCTCTACGTTGGACTACGCCAGTGGCAAAAGGACTACAGCTCCGCAAAAAGGTTGTTGTTTCTGCTGCTACTGTGCTGATATCGTTCATGCAGCACATAAGCACATACGCAGACAGCCAGACATGGCTTTTTCTCTCCATCGTTTCTTGGCCATGTTGGTCCTGGGTCACATGGTCCCCGTATTGATTGTCTACTTCGTTGATTCATTGCCTTATCGAAACAGCGACCGGGTGTCGTGCGGCACACGCAGCTTCTTCTAGATGGCGAAATGATTTCCTTTAGCTTTTTTTCCCATCCGATGATGATGACGACGATGACGATCTTCATGATGACGACAATGAGCTACCCTGGCATTGTGTCTGTGGCGTTACTGGCGGAGTTGCTGCTGTCACTCAAGTTCTGCCCCACTGCATCTCTGCTTCGGAGGCAGAACTCTGTCCCATCTCTGCGTTTGGACTGCTATAAGGAACGCAATAGTAGCGGCGGCCGGCGTCAAATGCCGTTGCCAGCATATAGGTACTGCTAGCTGGCCATCATGAGCAGCAGGGCCAGCACTGTGAGCGGCGGTCGGACGTAGCACTGCGTCGCGCCTTGCCGCTGCAAATTCTGCCGCTGCTACTGCTGCTTCAGTAGTGCCGCTGTGCCCTTGTGCGGTTCGGAATTCATCTTGAAGCGAAGTGAAGCAGGAAGGCAGCACCTCCTTACGTGTCTTCTGTCGCTTCCGCCGCAGCCATTGGCATAGCCACTGACGAGACTACGACAACAACGAAGCTAGCGAAAAACGACGATGACGACGACATCGCAGATGAAGAGAACGGAGAGGAAACGCGGAGGAGAGTTGCGGTAGAAAAAGAAGTTGAAGAGGAAGACGAAAGCGAAAAGGAAGATCTAGTCACTGTTCCTGCTGGCAGAGTATGGTGCTGGTGCAGCGGCCGATGCCGCAATCGCCAGTACCGGCAGCGCCGGCGTTGTTAATGCTTCCGTCACACCGAGCGCTTCGATGCGTTTGTGCTGCGCTGGGGCTGCGTGGCAGCCGTAAACCGAGCGAACGAGTCAAGCGCGAGTCTAATAAATGACTGAGCCAGGCAGCAGGTAAATAGGCAACAAAGCCGCAGCCTCGAGGCAGGCCGACAGGCAACCAACAACAAACAGCGTTAAGACTATTATCGCTCAAGCTATAACCAGGCACAAGGCGGTAGTGGCAGCAGGCATAGATGCGCGGCCAGTCGCCGGACGGACGCGCCGTCGGAGCGGCTTGACGTACCGCTGTTTCCGTGAATTGGCCACGACAGGAGTGGCAACGGCGATGGCGAAACGCAGCGGCGAAGTCGAACGAACGAACGAACGAATGAACCAACGAGGAAGACAACGACGAAGACGTAGCAGAAACAGACGAAAAAAAAATGACGACAACGACGAAGTAGAGAAACGGAAAAGATGAAGGCAGCAGGTGGCACAACCGAACGAGGCTCTCTCACTGGTGTCAGTTTGCTGCTGCTGCTGCTGCCGTAGTGAGTTTGCCTCCCGATCCAACGGGATCGACGGCAACGGCCTCGGACGGCAACTGTGCCAGGGCGCACCATTGTGGCAGCAGGAAGGCCCTGCTTCTTCTGATGATGATGACAACGATGATTGTGGTGCTGCCAATGCCGATGATGGTTCCGCTGTTACTGCCTGCCGCTGCAAACGACTGATTTAGTGAACAGTCTAATGCGGGCCAACAGCACGGGCAGCAAGTGACATGGAAGAGAATGGTCACCTCCCGATGATCTAAGTTTTCGACACCTGAAATGGATAAGCGAAGGAGTCAGCCCCGAGGCAGTTTTTGTCGACCACGTTGGTGGCATCTGTAGATGTATGAGATGCGATTCCAGGCGATAAAGACTACAGGCTCCTCTAAATGGGATAAAGGTGCAAGAAAGAGAATATGAAAGAAAGGACTAACGATACAAATAACAATAGCATGATCAGCATCAATAGCCTGCTATAGGCAGGCAACTGGCCCAGACTGATTTATGCCTAAAACGCTGTCGATCAAGAGGCCAGACCCCCCAGTTCCACACCCCCAATGTGCGATGATAAAACAATCGTTCAGCGTAATCACAGTACGAGTATAAACGATGTAACGTATTCTGTTGGAAATTAGTCTTTCGACTATATTTTCCAATACTTTTCAACGGCTTCATAACTGAAACAAAAGCTTCTGAAATGACCTAACGTGTATGTCCATGTAAAACTACGGTAATTGATTTGAGCTGCTCGGTCTAACATTGTCCATATGCTAAGTTAGTAACTGCCGTTCGTGCATATAAGTTTCAAGTCTCCATTACCTTTTCGAATGTAATACTTACCACCCACAGATAAATGATCATCAGGACATGTGAGTGCTTTATATATGTTTGTTTGTCGCCGAATAAATTATACATTGACATCGACAGGACAATCGCAATTGTTTTTTTAGATACGTACCTTGTACACCATAAACTACGCGGCAGTCAAGAGATTGCGATTTTGCAATGTAATCATTATTCAGTATCTTTGTTCGGTACCAGATAGTATCACGTGAGTACGTATTAGAGGGGAGCTCATTAAACAATGAGATTGCCAGCTATTTGTGTCAGGACAATTCTAGCGCCTGTTTCCCCTGCTCTTTGACTGGCAGTTACCATTCTTCATCTTTGACGTCACAGCGTTCCCGCACGATATTTGCCAACGGCTACCATCACCGTTTCAGTACAACCCGAAGTGACCACAATTAGTCCAGCGCTACCGTTCCTACCGATGCGCATGATGATGGTAATGGCGCAGCCATTGGCAAATCCGCTGTTGCGCCTTTTCTAGTTCTGCCACTGTTTAGGCTCGGGATGTTGTCGCTACGACAACTTCCAATAGCGACCACCGCCGCTTCTAAAAGAACATGTAGGGCTCCTGAACACACAGATAAGCCATAGAGCCCTCAACTGCCGTTGGAGATTCATTGTTTTTCATTCATTTCTGTATTTTTGTTTTTGTGATTGCCCATCACCAGTATCACAGGCAAACTCCACCAGCATGAACAGTGGCAGCGTCTCCTAAATACCGGCTTTTCGCAGCTGGGTTTACGTCTGCATGGTCAGCTAGCGCCACGCTTCGCTCTACCGAACCGACGAACTACGAATTCGAACCGCGCGCCCGTGCTGTTCACCGACATGGCAACGACTGCACCACCAGTGATGATAGTGTATTTATTATACATAGGTTCTTATGCTGGATAGAGTTGCGCGAGTTCATTTACAGCTGCAAGCTGAGCGGCTACGATGGTCGGTTGTTGACGTCGTCGACGAAAGCTTCTTTTTGTTCGTGCATGTCCATGCCGGTGTCCGTGTCTACTGGACTGGAGCGCTTAGAAACGTCCGCTTATATCTGTCTGTCTCGCTGACGCACGTCGACGCTTTCGACGGCGTGGCCTGTTACCCCCCCATCGCCACGGAACGCTCGCCAATTGTTGCTGTTCCAGGGACTACGATTGTTACTGCGCTTATTATTAAGGGTGCTCATAATTTGTTGCTAATTGAACAATAGTAGCAGCAACAACGCCGCCGTGGTAACTGCTATTGCGACGGTGCTGATGAAACTTACTGAAGCTTGCGCCAGACTGCTCCAAGCAGTCGGCTGCGGAGCGGTCTGCCTTTGCACGGAAGTTTTGGTGTCCTATGGTGTTGTCATTTACGACTGCCACGTTTGTCACGCTTTTGCTGTTTATGATTTCAACTCAGCTAAAGCGGCTGGATCCGCTACTGTTGCCATGGAAGCTCTTGGTACTATTGTTGTGGTTATCGGGCAGTGGAACTGATGGCGATAGTGCTCCATGGCACCACGCTATAACTAGGTATATAACTGTATCAGAGATGAGATACAACATCGCAGACACTAAGTAGGCCGCTAATAGAGTAATAGCAGCGAAAAGTCCACCAGAAAAGGACCAATCGATACTGGCCCCTGGGGGATGCTTGTCACCACTACAGGTCGGCCCTTAATCGTTAGCACCAGATATAGTTGCCTTAGACACTGTATGAGCGCCACACTTGAATCTCCTTTTGCATGTTCCTTCAAGCAATTAATGATAATAAAGCGCTGCATTGCCACAATTCCAACCATTGACCGCCCCTGTCCACCCACCGATAAGCTAACCAGCCATCTAAGCAGAGGCGAAACTTAAATCTTTATGAGTATATATATATATATATATATATATATATATATACGCATGGGCTGTGTTTGCTCAGAAGTTAAATCGATCAAAATGCTTTTGAAACACGCAGTGGAAAACGGGGGTGTGCAGAGAGCATCAAAGTTGAAAAACGCGGATTAGAGCTACACATTGCGACGTTAAACAGCTAAAACTGGCACCCAATGTTCGTGAGCGAGGTTTACAGATTCAACGACCCCTTTAAAGAAAAGAAGATCCGCAGGTTGCCCAGTAGTATGTAATGAACAGTCCCCGCATCGGCCGTTGCTTGTGGTGATAATGGTGATGGAAGGCAGTGCGAAACCGTCCGCTGTTGCCTGAGCTCATGGGAAACGCGGCCTTTTTGCAGGTTCGACACCCACCACTTACTAAGCGCTATATAGCAATGGTTACCTACGATATAGTGTGGACATGATGGCCACTAGCATCAGTCACTGGACTGCTGTTGCTACTTTATCGCTATTATATTATATACTACATGAAGCCTGACGAAAAGCTATGCACAAAGAGAGTGCAGAAGAACCTAATGGCAAAAATAGAGTCGTTCGGCTGCTTTACGCTAACATATTGTAGTCTGTTCTTGTGTTTAGTTTTTTTAGTACTACGACCACAACTACTGAAGTCACTACAATGGTATGATAACAGGGATTAAACAGGGAGGCTGGGGGCACAGGTTAGCCGGTCTAGCGCTCAGCCAATGTAACACGGTGCTGCCAATGATGACACCAACAAAAGCAGCTGCTGGTATCGGCCGTCGCCGTCGCTGCCGCCGCAGCTCCGGACCTGACGGTTATACAAAAGCAAAGCGAAAAAGAGCAACATCAACAGTACCGACAGCAACGACGGCGGTAACAACAAAAAGCAGCATCACGTACGGCAGTAGCGTAACAGTCGCAGCAACAACAGCAGCGGCAGACGCGATGCAGAAATCGGTCAGAAGAGACGCAACCATCGGTCCGGAAAGAGTCGCCCTTTGATTCCGCTGCTCACAATTAAGCGCTATTAAGCGCCTCGCCGTCAGCGTTGGCCTGTTCGCAAGACGCCAACCAGTTCGTTCAGGCCAGAGAGCTGTTCACTGTACCGCGGCGTGCTCTTTCTACGAAATAAGGGGGACGGCTGCAATGATGGCGTGGCTACTCACTAACTGTGACGGGCCGCTTGGTGACGAAATGAAACTGCCGGAGCAGAGGCAAACAAACCGTTCGACGAACGAACAACGGCACCGGTAGCGGCAGCAATAGAAAAAGAAGAAGTAACTATGACAATAACTTACTATAAGCGAGAAGACGAGCAGGGCTATGGACGGCCTCGAAGAGAGCGTATTAGCGCTGGGGGCCGTTGTTGTAAGCGTACTGCGGTGACGCTATTGCAACGATGGCGGTACGTTAGCCGGACGTCGGACGGTTAAGCAGACATACGCACACTCTGCTACATCAACACCAAAGACCACATTGCTGTTGTGACTGGCACTATTTCTAATTCCGCTTATGGTGATGGTGATGCCGATGATGATACGACCGCGCTGTTACTATAACGACGACGGCTACTGCTGTAACAGCAAAAGCTAAAACAAAAAACAGCTCGCTCTAGATTCGGTCGAGCATTTGGTGATGTTGTGTCCGATTGCCGTTGTTGGTGTGTGCTTCTTTCTTCCCCGCCGAACACTCCGCGTAACTGCTGTCACTTACGCGTCCGTATTTGAACGTTATCGCTAGCGGCGGCACCGTCATCATAATCAGCAGCAGCAGGAGCATCGGCATCACTATCTTCAGGAATTAACATCACCATGAACAGCGGCAGAAGGCAACATCCGAGCAGCAGCAGCAACAACAACGACAACCTGGGTCGCCAGCTGGACCGGCTTCGTAACTGGGTCCGACATTTTTCATCCGCCGCTCAAACACGACAGATAAACGTAAAAAGAAACGTTGCTACCAATGGAAATCGTTGACACTGTCACCTCAGTTTAAAATTTTGTTGTGACGACCCAGGTGACGCCCAGCTATTTTTTCCGGCTACCCTCCAGTTACGTAAAGATACGTAAAGTTTCGAACGTATAGCGCACATACACTAGGCGCATATAAGGTATGCAATATATATTTGTGGTAGCGTCATCGCCCGTTTCCTCTCAAGAGACTGTTAATCAGAAAGCAAACGATCTTCTACGAGAGTGAGTATTGTTCATAACTTATATATTCGCCAAACAGTATCGTAAACTAAGCAAGTTTACGCTTAGATCCAGGTAAAACAAACTATATGTACAAGCTTATCGCGCTAATTTCCTTATTTTACCTACACTCCTATCCATAGATTGGTTCCTCGTATTATTTCCTTCTCTAATAGGGTAACATAGTATATAGCCGAGTAGTCTTCAGCTGTTAGTTAGTCTGTATGGTCGATCGTCCGTGAGTCGTAATACCATGACTAGATAAAAAAAAAAAAAAAAAACAGCGATAATGGCTGAACGAAAGACAAACAGTGAGTCGATGAGATTTCATTCCAATTTTGTTCATTTACCCTCTTTTCTTTCCATTTCATTGTCCGGCGTCATCATCGTGAAAAAAAAAAGATGATTTTTCGATTTTAATTCCACGCACGTGTAATGCTTTAGCTTATTAGCGCGTGGCGTCGCATGGCGTTCTCACACGTTTTTCCTGTTGCGGAGCCATAACTTATCTCGAAAGTTATTGTTGTTGGTACCGCTACCGCTTGAATAGCGGAGATCGTCTCTGTTGTTGCAATTGCTGCTGATGCTGGCGTTCAGTAATACGGCTGAGACGGTATCCATTCGAATAGTTTGGCAGCCTGCTTTCGTGTGAGCAGTGAAAATACTCACACGGGGCATAATCTAAAGTGACTAAGGCCGAACTTGCACGGAAGTTAGCTCAATTGGTTGGCTGATGGCAACAGCCACTTCTATGTAGCCGCGTATATTTTTGCACGTTTATGTGTACACGTAGTCCTTTCCATTGCCGACGCCTCCAGGACGTCTCAACTTTTCCGTTAACCAGTGACGGCAACAACAATATTGCTTGAAACTGGCCAACAAGTCCTATTGTATGACCAAGACAAGACGTACGTAGCAAAAACTGCTGTTTCGTATCGTTTTGCCGACAGAGGTGAGCAGTCAAGGTCAACAGACGTTTGTCATACGAGTCGCTATAGTACAATAACAATTATTGTACCAACAAACAGTATGATGTCGGCCATTGCGAGCAATTCAGCCAACGCTGATGATAGTTAAATTTTCGTTTAGCGCAGCTTTTGCGTTCAAGACGAGTCTTTCCTTCGACGGTACGTCTGCTGCGACCGTGAACACCGCGACCACCTAAACCATCAACGCTTCGCTCAATCGCTTACAGCTAATCGTGTTATAAACTCGCTGGTATTGAAAAAAATATGGCTACGGATACAATGGCGCACAGGCACTTATTGTGGACGGAAAGGTAATTTATAAAGAATCTTATCTTGGAAGAAAGTCTTTTTCCTTGTATTTATCCCTGTCTCGAAACGTTTCCTAGTAGATGAACACTCTCAAGAGTTTTCAATTAGACCGATAGTCACGTGTGCACAGGGCAGTATCGGCGTCAGTCGCACATGCAACAGATACCGGCTGTATCAGCAGTAAATATATATGCTGTATATGTATGTAGGTATGACGATTGTTGCCATTTCTAATAACGACGCACAAGGGAGACGAACGACTTGTCATTTATCTTCTCTTTGCCGAACGAAAACTAGCCAACGCGCGGATCGGGAAGAGGTCTTCTGTTGGTTGAATCTTCGCTATTTTTTTTTCGCATTTATCGCTCGGTCGGATTATATTATTGGCAAGTGTTTTTTTAGTACTGAATTGACCGTCTCCAAGGGTCTTCTCTATTAACGACAACACGTAACGAGTCTCCAATGTGGATCAAGGCGCTTATCTGGCGCCATCAAGGAAGGCGATTCCCTGGACAGGCTTTTCCCGTTGGTATAACAAGGAAGGTGATAGTACACAGCATATAATCCATATGTATAAATATAGATGTATTTGTACTCGAGCAAAATATAGTAGGTATCATGCACTAACTAAGCATTAAAAGCAAGGCCAGACATACAACCAGGCCCATAGTTGGCGACGGGGTGAAGCGGTAAAGTGTCTAAGACTGCGATGCGATCAAATATTGTTGAGATCATCTAGATACTGGCTTCAAATTGGCCACGGTAGTGCGCAACTGTCCGATACGTACCTCAACCACAACCTAACCTGGAGAATAAAGCATGCCTGTTAACTAACCTGTGAGTGTGAATTTTCTCTCGTGGGCAATGGCATTTCCGTTTTGATTTCTTATTTTCACAGCCGAAGCTTTCCTTATCAATCTGCCGCTGCGACTCATCTGCTGTCGAATTCGAACGTTCAAGTTAATTGATCTAATCAACAGATTGCTCATGGTTTTTTTTTTTCATTCAGATGATACGACTTCGTCTTAATCAATGTTTCTTTATGTTTATTTTCGTTCTCGAGTTCTGATCATCATTGTTTAACGTCGTTTTTTTTTTCGTGTTTCTTCAGTCTTCGAATTTTCTTTATCTTAGTTGTTATGTATTTTTTTCACTCGAAACATGAACAATACCATCGTACCATCAACATAATGGCCGTCCTTTTGCGTCTGGTACCTCGTTATCCACGCGCCCTCGTTCTACTCTAGGGCAGACCAGATGGGACAAAGCCCAGGCAACTTTTCCGGTGATCAGATAGCGCTTCGCCCTTAACATGGTACTGCGATAAGATAAGCGACGGTGGACGCTGCTTAGGTACGATAGTTCTGTGCTGAGCTCATCGAAGGGTGGCGAACAACTGACCAAAGGCTGAGCGCTGGGAAAGCCAGGGTTAATATTGACCAAAAGAAATCATGAGTCATTGTGCTTAGTTGTGTGCTTGTTTTCGTTGTTGTCGCAGGCACCAGTGTAGTTTGATAACGCTTACAACAGAACTGGGGATAACAACCGAGTCGAGACGCTGCCATTGGCAAACGCACCCATTTGACGCAACACCAGCATCCGAAGCGCGTTACCCGCAACGGGGTCACTCGGCCTGTTATTCGACGAGGCCTTCGCGCATATGTACACAGCCACAAGTGCTGCTGGAACTCGTTAGCTTAAGACAGGTTTTTGTTACTCATTCACTGTACGTGGTGGTAGTCTACGTTTCCCTGTTTTTCTTGTGCACGTATAGGCGTTTGTCGCACGCGAAGGTATAAGAAACGTCTTGCAGATACGAGTGGCAGCAACAGCGCCCCCAGCCCCCTTCGAGGACGTAGATGGCTGTGAAAACACACGTGAGCTGCTGTTGTCATCGCCGCAAAGTGAACTTTGTTGAAGCGACCAGATACAAACGTAGCGAATAAAGCCGTTGCTCTGGCTCGACCGCAACTCCAAAGCTCGGCTTCTTAACTTCCTGTTGCTTTGCTCACAATGAGATCAGATCGTTCATGTTATGTCGTGGGTGCAGCCATATTGTAGCTCGAGTTATGCTTTCTACCTTCTCACTGTGTGTGTGTGCATGTCTGGCAGTCAACGAATATGAACCCGAAGGTGGCGCCATCTGCAGAGTTATATGCATATAGAAACGCATGTAAATTAAAAGCAAAACTTCTACAGAACTTTAAATGATAATAGTCATATGTTAAAATATTATGCTTTTACTGGTGATCACTCTTGCTTCTCATACAGCTGTACCAGCCAATCTTTGTCACCAGACGTGGGGGGACCATTGTCGTTGCCTGTGCTAGAAGTATCAGTCTATCCGGCTCAACCTCCGTGTTTATATGCTATAATAAGTTCAAATTCGCGCGCTGCCAAATCCCTAATAAACAGAAATCCATTAATAGTAGTAGTACATAGAGTTTCGAGGCCAAAGACTTGTTGGCAGCGCATTACTGCTTCCACAACCTACTTAAATCATTCCAAACACGTACCGTGAAAAAACAGCAACTTCAATAACGTGACCCGCAGAAACAGTCTGGCTCGGTTAAGAGTACCGGTCGTTTGACGTACATTAACGTACTTGGTGAAAGCTGTCACGCAGAGCCATTGTAGCCAGCGTCAAATCACGCGACCGCGAATGGTAGTAAAGCAACAAGCAGTAGCGTAAATTAAGTTCGAGCTTCGAAGAACAATGAATATCATAAGCTAAACCAGCGTATGCGAAACTAATAAGATGATATTATACAATAAGGTATGCACATCAGCACACGTACAACGCAATATTTCCAAACATTGATACCGGCCAAGCTCCTGTTTCGGTGATTAGCCGATGTCAGAGTTTCGAAATCCTGGTCGTCTTCACAGTAACGCAGTATAATTTAGAAGAATTGCTAGCTAGATCTTCGCGCTAATCAGCTACGTCTGACCTTGTCTCGCTGAGGCTCTGGATACACACATGTCGTCTGTTCGGTAAAAATTCAGTGGACCTGGTAGAGCAGAATAACGGTGACGCTCTGTCGGTGGCTCGATCGATGAACGGTAACAAAGCCAGTCAATCGCTTCTTCAGGGTAGCCTGGTGAAGCTCAGTCACTAGTTAGGCCGTCAACCAACAGAAATTTTCAAACCTATTGTCGACATATTACCACGTTGTTCGTAAACGTGATTGAGTAAAAATGACGGCTTCACAACCCCCGCCCACTCCCATCCACACCGAATTCGACGCGATGCCTAAACACCCGTAAATTCAAACGCAGCGTCTAGTGCCCCACATTCAGAAGATATCGTGCATGATGGTAACATATCTGGTGACCACTAGCCCCGCCGTGACCAAAAACCAATGTGAATGCCTCTACCAATGCAATCGCGTCTCTGCCGTCGCCGTCATCGTCAGCGCGGCACAAACACCTCGATATCAACAAACTGCTGCGGACGAACAGTCTCATAAACAAATCATCACGTTTACATGGCGACTCGATTATTTAGTGGCACATGATTGTTACCGGTCCGTCTTTCTGTGTCTAAACGTGGTTTATAAGCGGCCAACGTCGTCAGTCACCATTCGCCAGCCAGCTTCTAGTGCGGCCCCCCACAAAAGATAACCAGCATAGACAGCTCTACCTGTACAGACTACAATGGTGTGACAGGCGATACGACGCTTTCGCGGACGACCCGAGGCATAAGCGAGCTTGACTGACTGGCCATATTGTTAAACCAGTTACTTGCATTACGCGTATTGATTAAATGACTGGTAAATCTGCTGCCGCTTCCTGCGCCGCTGTCGCCATCAGCGAGTCGTAAAGCACGTAGACTCTTGCCTATTCTGATCTGCTACGATGACTATTGTTTGTCGATGGAGGGCACCAGCGGTGTGCTACACTGGTGATTATGGCGGCGGTGTTAGAAATGGGTTGTTTTATCGGGATGCCTCCGCAACGAAATCTATCAATAGCTTATACATCATAGTAGTATATCGGTAGCGAGGGCGGTAGGCGGATAGCGTATATTTGAATGGATATGAGGTACTGAAGACTGGCCGTTGCGTGCGTAAATCACGCACGAATAACTAATCAGCTATCTGCACTGTATAAAACGACGCGGCTCATTTCGAGTTGGCGTATCATACACAAACCTGTTGTTTGTAGATAATGATGTCCTTGTCCTGCTTATTTCCGAATTTCACTGCTTAGATAATTAACTTACTGCTTATGTCCCTGTTATTGATATTATATAGGTTCATATGTATGTGTTTACCTGCATATTCGATTATGTTACTACGCGAGCCAGGTAGTACAGGTTTGTACGCTTCTGCGTCTCAATGGATGCTCTATCGGTGGTAGGATTTGCTTGGGAAAATTCTATGATCTATGTAATGTCATATTATATTTTAGACGACATTCAAATACATACGAAGCGTTGGTCTTTCGGAGAATCGACCAAAATAGAGTCGTCGGCAGCTTTCCTTGAACTCATCACGATTGGTTAAGATCACGTAGCTGTTCAGTCTCTTCAAGCAAACGTAGAACGGCACATGTCAACGTACGTCTGTGTATGATATAGGACATTTTTGTCTTCGGATTTTAGATCGGGTGAGTAATACGGATATGTGTATGGAGACTGCACGCCTGTCGAGGCGACCATTGTCAGGAAAAGAAATCCACGAGGGTACAATCATGTAAATTTTTTTTACGTGCTGCAGATTGTACAAACGCAGATCATACTACAGATGCGCACATGCATATGGGTGTCGTATAATGGGTTACATATGGCAACTTAGCATGACTACGTGCTGTTGATGGTATCGTCGTATGCTTGATCTTGGTCTTTCTAACAATCTGTCTAAGTATATAATGAACTGTTCAACTATAAGCGAAATTGTTTTATTTTAATAGAGTGTAAGGCATGGGTAGATATAAATAACGAAGTATTGTTTTCCTGTAAGGCTCGCTATCCAGGATTCTATCAAGCCGTGTCTGTTTAGACGGTTATCCCTATTCTACCGGCCACATATACGGTCGCGAATAAGGAAATTGTTTGTTGTTTTTTATTATAGATTTCCAGATGTAATACAGATGTTTCGCAAAGAGGTCTGGTAGAGTTAGGGCACGAATATAAGGAAATGGCTGAACAGACTATATTTTTGAGCTTTTCATTCTTTTTTATATTAATTACCGCTTAATACTAATGAATCTTTTTTTTTTTTTGCTGATCAATATTAGAAGTAAGAAAATAAAAAGAGCCAAATAAATAACCACGAATGGCATACTCATTTATTTTGGATAAAGTTTGTTGTGCCAGCGATCACCGCCCGGCTAGCTCAGTCGGTAGAGCATGAGACTCTTAATCTCAGGGTCGTGGGTTCGAGCCCCACGTTGGGCGCAAGTTTTTCTGAAAGCATTATTTTCCTTGTACGTGCAGGATATCCACTATACGAGTTAAGTACGATTACTTAGCCATTAGCTTCTTTGAACGAATTAGGAATGTTCCTTATCTATGTAGCCAGGTTAAGTGCCAGTAGCGATTGGCAGTGTTTCTATGTTTCCACCTGTTCCCGTGCGAAAAGGATTTAGTCACTTTTACCATTTTTTTTTTCAGTTTTAGTCGATTACGTGTCATGTACATTTCCTGAATTCTCTTGATACCTGCAACAAGCTTGCTGCGAATCGGAACAAAAGCACAATAAAAATCTGGGAATAGGGGAACAAACAAATAAATATAGAGCCTTCCATTTACGTGGGCCGAAGGCGTTGTTTTCTAATCTATATCGCTTAATCCTTTCAATAACCTCGACAATCTGAGCACTTTTTTTTTTTTGGTAAACACGTAGCGTTCGAATTGTCATAGTGAAAAGAGTGGAATTTTTGCATGTGGCTAAAGTTTAGATTTAGATCACTTGATACCGGAACCTTTCAACTTATAGTAACTCAACGACTCACCCGAGTCTAGTGTTATGTATAAACTTAACCATTTATGATGCATAAGCCTGGCTTTGGATCCGCTGGTCTAGTCAGAGATTTTGGCATAGCGTATTGGATCAGCCAAAACAATCCGTGGAAAGCAATACACTCTCCCTATGGACTTTGTTCTCTGTTACAAATCACATTTGGATTCGGTACTCGTTCATTAAACCAAACAGCTCGTTATGGCGCAATTTTTAACAAACTCACATTATGTTATCGCCATCTCTCTTGATGATACACTTTTTTCACATTGATTCGCTATAGCTGGTAGCTGGGATCTGTTATTTAAAGATTACAAGTCCGACACCGCGAACGAATATTTCGCCGCAAACAATTTGAAACATAATAACACTTCTACACACAGCTAACCATATAAAATCGACATTGGCTACCATGTACAAGCAATTATAAACACGAGCAAACCAGTTGAAAAGTTTAACCAGGTGTTCAACTGTAGAAAAGTCAGTAGATATTTATATTTTTCTAATAAATTTGGCTAAAAAGAAGCTAGGATTCGATTCCCGTCAACGACATATAGTCAATCAAAATGCGGGAGCTAGTAACACTCCAGCTGTAAATGTTAAAAACCGCTGATTGATAACCGAGTTACATCAATAGAAAGGCGGTTTACATAAGATAAATATAGTAAAGCGAGCTCTTAATGCCTCAAACGACGCAATCTGAAGGAAAATAATGACGGTTGATTACCACTACACTATGTGCACTGAGGAACTGACTCGTACGGATACGATGTCGGACAGTCCTGTGCTTACCGGAATAACTAGCAAAGAACAACATCTCCGATTTTGCCGGCATTCTTTTTGTTTTTACAACTTTTCCGCGTGCTTTTGTCATCGTATGTGGTGTAGCATGGCCACGAATTTTGCAACGTACTAAATCGCAGTAGATTAACACAAAACATACACAATACATCATATCCACACTATGGCTATAATTATTAAGCACATATTTATTATAGTGTCTTGCAGAGAGCTAAAGCAACGATCAGTCGTCATAAGGGATATCGGTATTGTTTGCACTGCACGTGCTACGATAGAAACTAACGGAAAATTAAAACCAATGCGTTAGCATTCGAACCTGGGTCACAGATCAACGTGCAAACTTGGGCTATAGAAACGTTGACGGATTACGGGTTCAGAATTTTCCTACACATACGACAAACGAAGCATAAAATAACTACTGTGTAGGTACTGTTAGATAACCGCTTTAGGATATAACTTGTCCACCCAACTATACGTAAATCTATATAGTTTCTCTGATATCTGCGCATTCTTAAGATCAACATACTTAAACAAACCAAAAAGTACGAACGAGTCGCTCAAAGTGACAGTTCTGCTCTGGCCTTAATTGTATCTACCTACTTATCGATAATCATCAGAGACAACTGAAAATCACTTTGGATTTGTTTATGTATATTGCTATCCTGTAATAACAATACTTGCTCGTTAAATCTATTTGTTCATATCGGTTGTTAATTAAAAATGATCAAAATGCCAGCTACCAAACATTGTAATACTCTCGTTGTTAATTCTCTTATAGTTCTATTGACATATAAGATGTTCGCATGTAATCCAGTCTTGGTTTTTTAGAGTCTATTACATTACACATAAATTGACGATTTCGTTTGGATAACTTCTTTATTTGACAGCTTTTTTTGTCTATGTTCTTCCTTTATTTTTGTTAAATATTACTAAAGATCTGCCATCGGCGTAGTCGTTGACATGAGTACCTTTCACGTCAATCTTGGACGAGTACTCTTTGTCCACTACACGAAAACTCGCTTATGCCCATCCTCCAACCCTCAAGCAGGTTTCTCCATCGTCCCGTCAACTTGCTGAGAGCCACGTTGGGGCAAGCTTAACACTGAAACCCTACGGGTTCAATATAGGCCTATTGAACTCCGGTATCAAATAAAGAGAGCCTCGCTTTTCGTCAGCCAGCGATTACTATGCCAACAATGTAACTTTGCCTCGTGTAGAATCCACGCAAGCGGCTTTAAGGCATAACATGTTACGTACCAGGTATCATCAGCGCAGGTACATAGAAGGACTAGCCTATGTAGTGATACAAGTTCGCCTGCGTTCAAACATTTAAGTATAGCCGAGCACACTGGGGTCAGAGTAGTCACACAAACGCACATGTAACGAAGACCTAGAAGTGAATTGAGCACAAGGCCAGACGTTAAGAGCTGGAGGAGTTAACATGTGACAGTGGCGCTAGCTGCGGAAATGTGGGATCCGGAAAACGTTACCCTCTACGTACATTCACCATATCAACAATGATATGTAATGATAATATCAAAACACTGGTTCTAGTAGTGCCATGCCACTCATTGCGGAAAGTTTCGAGACCCCGGGCCTTGAAGATCGCTGCTGGCAGCTGCTGCACTAGGAGCAACGCAGAAGAAAACGTCCTCGTAGGCGTTGGTGCTGCAGCTGCCGCCAGTATCTTCGTTGAAAAGCTTTTCCTACGGGAAAGGATGAAGTCCTGAGGTCCTGCGACGGGAGCCACGCCGTCCCCTAGGATCGTTTAGTTCAGTTTTGTCATTGCGGTTCGGTCGATGCCGATGTCTGTCGAAAAACCTCGTCCCTGTCAGCTTGAAGCGGATGGCTGCTACCTTCCTGCCCCCCTTCACCGACAGTACAGTGAAGGCAAGGGCTGGTCATAGAGCAAAGCGCTTGATTCGCGGCGGTGCTGATACAGTGGCGCAATGCCGGTAATGCTCAGAACTGCCAGAGCTATGAATGGAGCAGAACGATGGTGAGCAATCTTAGTGGTTGAAGTAGAAGGGATGCTGCCAAGGGACATACGGGTCTATGTGCAGGTTGGGACGAGGGGTAAGGAGGGACAACTGCCTAAGTACTATGTGTCTATCTGTACCATGCCAAACCGCCAACGCCAGGAAGATGTAAAGCGTAAGAAAGAAATTGGGTGGCTGTAAGATCTCACAGGCATCGCAGCCGTCCGCTCGCCACTCGCTCTTCCTCCGGTTCATTCATTCGCTAGCAGTTGCCCGCCGCACGAAAAGAAGAACCGACGAGGAAACAGCTCTGCGGCTACGATATATTTTGATAAATGACATCCATCCACTCGCTCTGCCAGCCGCTTGCTGCGGACCAACCAACCGGCGGGCCGTTCGCAGGCAGGCCTAGGCCTGGCACGATGGCGCTTTGACTAAACGGAGGCTCGTGACTTTTCCACAACACTCTCCGCTTCCTCGAAGCTGAGAAAGAGGGAAAGAAGGAGAGTGCGTTAGAGAAAGTAAAATGGAGGGGAGAAAAAACGCGCATTCGACTGCAGACTTTTGCATCTTAGAGCTAGCTGGCTATCTGTGGAGCATTCCTCGTAGACACGGACCAGCGGTGGAAATCCGGATGACAGTAGAGCCAACGCACCCCTCTGGCAGTGTTACCTATTCTTCAACCCCACTAACATGGCACCAAGAAGAGCAGTAGAAGCAGCGCCACCTCAATGACTCAGTGTGGAGGCCAGTGAGCACGTACCATTTCAAATGAAATGCTGTTACAAACCACTGAAATTCTCACAGATTCTCAGATTGCAGCTTACGAGAGGAATCGCTGTTCTAATCGATCAAAGAGTTCCGCTCGCTTATAGAGTACTGAGTTCTGGAAGCGTTTACTACTTGTTACAATTTTTGCTCGTATTTGTTGAGAAAAGGTCAAAAGTTACTATACAATTACGCGCATAGATTGCGGGCCCTGCTAACTATTTATCGTAACCGATGCACATCGAAAATTGTATATGCACGATCGCTTTAGGTGTTCATGTGCGTGATGAACAAACATGGGTCATACTTACGCCTCGATCGTGGTGAAATACATTAGATAGCAATCGTCTTGTAATACTTTATAATGCATAAGTATATTAGCGAAGTTAGATAATCAATTCCCTTTCTCCGATGGGTTCTTGCTCGATTCATCATGTTAAGTTTTACTCGGGCAGCAGCACTCCGTACTACGAATCGTTTCTCATTGGTACTGGTACGACTTTGTCTCCGTCATCCTGTTTTTGATATAGACCAAAGGCGAATGAAGGCTATATCGAGGGAAATTCCACGCTTCTTCGTACTTCTCAGAAGAAAAACGGCCTGTTTGAGCTGGTTACCAAGCCCAATCCAATGAGGCAACCAGACGGTGATGGCAGACGTCCTGGTTTCCGCCTAGGCTCATCATCCACAAACTGATGTACAGAGGCAGGTTTCGTTGTACCTTACTCAACTTCTTCTTTCATTTTTCTCCTATTAATACGGAATCAGGAATGCATATTTAATGTTGAAACGCTGCTCTCTCTTTGTGTTTCCGCCTGTCCTATTGTTCCCACCGCACAGCCACCACTTGAAGCGGTTGGCACCGGATTGGCACCGCTGCTGTATCTGCCGCTAGCCAAGCAGCAGCTGCCACCTTGCCCCATCGGTACTCATGATCTTCCATACCGAGCTCCGTTAGTTCTCGGTTTGGCTTGCGTTCCACAGCTTCCTCGACCTGGTCCCTTTTTTTCAGGGGACAAGATGGCAAGCTGGTAGGATTTAGAGGATACAACGCCATTAGGGTATGCTGCTCAATAAGCAAAGGGGCAACAGCAGTAAGGAGCCAAATAAACCAAGGCACTAAAACTCAAGGCATGCCGAGGGGCAAATGGGCTATGAACCGAATGCATGTTGCCAGTGTGAGGGCAAGTTAGAAATGGCTTCAAGCTGGCAGACTCTCGAGAAGAGAGAAAGGAAGAAAACGGAAAGCGCGAATCTAAATGCACCAGATGCCACTGCCAGCGCCATATAGCAGGTGAGGCTGGCTTTGGAGTAGAAGATAAAGCGGAGTGTTTGATACATAGATTCTACTACCTCAAGGTTTCGCGTCTGCTTGCAATACGCTAACACAGGTCAAGCCACTGATAATGGCGCACGAAGTTGTGAGTATTTGTGACTGCTGGCCACGCGTGTGTCTGTATCATTAAACTGATACACTTACACATGATCGAGAAAAATTATACGTGAACATAACCCACTTAAATTTTAAAAATAAAAGGTTATGGCTTTTGTCGTAATATCATTTTCCAATCCGTTTATCGAATTGCAGGCCTTCTAAACCTAGTACGTTCAGCTACTTTAGAACCAGAATAGAATTTTAAAAATTCACTTGTTCTACCATACATCCCCGCATTCTGTAGATCCACTTACTCAATTGATGAGTACAGCAAACCCAAAGACTCTTATATAGTAGTCCAATTGTCCCTTTTATCAATAATCAAGTAGTAATACTTTAAACTTTTTGAGTCTTTGTTACATGCGCAAAATAAATTAAGTTCAACCAGAAATAGAGTAGGTATATACTTCTGTTAGTTTAAATATGTGCGCCTAAGTTAAAAAGTGTCATTACAATGGCCTCTTAAATTATTTATCGAAACTAGCCATGCTTGCTCTGTCCTATCCTCTACAGACACCCTATTTACGGAGTTCCAGTCTATAGCGGAACAAAAGAACAGTTAAAGTATAAAGAAAATTATATATAACGTTAGTAGGCAAAAAAAAAAATAAGATGCATACGCGTGCCATCTACAGGTGGGTTCTGTATGGCTGGTCCAAACTCCAACCCTCCATTACTAGAGCAGGCCATTAGGGACTTGCAAAATCAAGTTAACTTGTATCTGCTCTTCTCTGCACGTATAAATTTATGTATCAGCAAGATTTATCATCTCACCGTAGCTTCACAAAGTTAAAACCAATGAATCCTAGAAATTCACGTGGAGAACACTTTATTTACTATCTGTTCTACAAACTGATTATTGGCCCTTTAGGCATCTCCCTACAACCAGCAGTTCTCCCTGTTTTCACGATCTTAGCAGGACCTGCGGGCGAAGCAGCTGTTGACTACAAAACATTAACAAAATCTTCAACCCGAGTCATATCCCCGATCCTTCAATCGTTTCGCCGCTCGCTGTTCGTTCTTTTCCTTTTTTCTTTTTCTTCTTCAATGGTAGGACTCAGCCAGCAGAAGGGAGTGGCCGGGCCCGTGGCTTCTCTGCAAGAGCCCAAACGGCGACATGAAGACGCCTAGATAGTTGAGAAGGGAACAGGAAGACTAGTGCGCGTGTGTGTCTGTGCGTAGGAGCAGTGAGTAGGGGGTGCAAGCGCCTGAGCTGTCCGGCCTGCGCCACAGGGAACGGGCAAGTTCGAGAACAGCAAAGGGACAGCTGCTAGGAGAACGGCCTGCCTTACTGACTGAACTAAGCAGGGGGGAATTTTAGATCACACGGCTTCTGTTGAAAGGTCTTCTAGCAGCAGCTATTGCAGGAGCGATGGGGGTGGCTGTGGCGGCAGCCGTAGTCTAGTCTAGTCGCTTACGAGCTGGCGGTGAAACGAGGGAAGAGAGATAAAAATTCGGGTGGAGGCGATTGCTAAGCAGGAGCGTGGGGGACGAAAGACTTCGGTAAAGATGCCAGTCGCGCTCTGCCTTGAAACGCAACGGAGCCGATCTACGAACGATGAACTCGACCATGCCGTTCCCTGGCAATTGGGTTGACTTTGCCCCCATTGAAAAGCAGAGCTGGCGAAACTGGTCGCTGGCTCACTGGCATTAGGGTCAGAGGAAACCCCTAACTGGAGAAGTGGGGTGGAGTTTGGCATCGTGACGAAGCTCATACAGGAAAGCCGACAACGGTGACAACAACACCAACAACAGCTACGGCAGCGACAACGACGAAAACTCTGCTACCGCCGCCGCAGCTGCAGCCAGACGGGAATCAGAAAAAGAGAGAAGATGCTTTTTCGTAATTGAATTTCTGAGCAGATCTTCTTTTACTTCTCGACTTAGCCTAGTCTTCGTTCGTTCGTTCGTTCGTTTAGCAACCGGCTGACTCGGCGTTCCACTTTGCCTGTGTAGTGCCCAGTGCCTGCTGCTTTCAGAAGAAGCGGGGTGCTCAGTGGGTGGGCGTTTCGTGAGCGTTTTCTTTTCCGCCCTAAAGCGGAAGGAACGCGCAGGAGTCGTCCTCCGAAGAACAGGACGACGCTTTTGAAACGGTGGGCAGCGCAAGCAATAGCCGTCTGGACGGACGTTTGCCCGAGTTAGATAGGCGTTTTCTGTCGCTGTTATTTGTTGATTTTTTGTCCACGAACAGTCAACACATACGACAAGAGAGGGAAAAGAAGATGGAAGCGCGGGTCGGAAGGCTGAGCTGGAAGAAACATCGCGAGAAAGATTCATACGAATGTACAGGGAATTAAGAATTTCCTGACAAGTTGTCCACCAAGTGCGACCAATAGGATCCGCCACTTTCAAAGCGAATCGATCACTAGCACGCGCACTCCACACGTGAAGCGGCTGCATGTCGTGGATGAACTTGTACTCGAGAGAAAGAGCCAGGGAGCAAGCAAACGAAAGGGGCATACAGAAACGACAAAAGTTGAATTCGTTTTCTAGACAAGCTAAAATGTTTTGTTAGGCGTAGCGAAAGTGCCAGTGGAAAATATCAACTAGCGATAGATGCATACGACAGTATTTCTAGGGAAGACCCTATTTCTGCTCACAGCAGAGGAATGTATTCATTTTCATACACGCATTTCTTCGTTGGGACTTTATTGGGAAGTAATGCTGGTGCTACTGATTATGCACAAGCTGTAAATTCCAAAAGGATCCCTACTCGTTTATAGCGTACAATTCGTTAAGCCAACAGAACGCCGCAAGGAGTTGATATGGGAAGCACACATTCATATACCTACAAACAAATAAGTATGTTCTACGTTGCTAACACAGATCACATTGTGACTAGATTGGCGTAGTTATGTGTGCGTGTATTTAAGTTAGCTCATCTGTACATTCAATCTTGTTCGGTATTATTCTAGGAACGTCCTATAAGCTTTCGATAAGTTATGAATACGGATCGATAGAGCTGTCAACTGCCTGTCGCGGTACAGAATAGCCTATTTGATAACGCGTAAAATAGGCAGAAAGTTTACGCGATTCGATAGCATACCCTACAGGATCGACCGTGAACTCATTTCTCGTAATAACAAAACTTCTAGTCCAACCTCTACACCGGAAAGTATTTGGTACGATGATCACTGAACGCATACGATCGGCTCACCGTGTGTTGCCTCTACAATAGAATATAAATAGAACGAAAGCGACAAACTTGCCCAAGTGTACTCCATTCGAAGTCGTATAACGCTTTACGTAACACTTAATACCATTCTTTCTTTCATCGGCAGACTACGCTAGCAGTAGACGATCGGTACAAATGAATATTGTTGGACAAGGGCTCATTTTCCGTGCAACAAGCAGGGCACAGGTTCGGTCATTTTTCTATCTGTTGTTTTTCTTTTCCTTTATCTTCTCATGTAGTGGTATATTCATCGTGCGAGTGCAGTATTTCATTGGTCCAGCTAGCAAGCAATGGGCGACAACCCTTTATGCCCACGCACGAAATACGGCCGTATAAACAAACACATGTGCGTTGTTATATCACGTCCTTGGCAGTCCTGTTCGCTTCCCCAGCCCGCCTATTACCGCTTGGATATCGTGCACATACACACACACACCCCCGCTTGCTCACTATTATGTACATGTGCTATCCGTGGTTGGCAGAAAAGTGTCTCTCGAAAAGCTCACTGGTCTTTGATGTGCGCGATTTGCATGCATAGCTTCGTGTCGCCGGTATTGTTATCATCAGAGACAATTTGGTGTGAGCGACAAATATGAAAATATAAGACACCGAACCAATTCGAAATAATGACTGATACCAATGAGTTGGCCGTAAGTCAATCACTTAGGTACTACCTCTTGTCGTCGCATGTGAAACGTTACTCAACATTATTACTACGCTTTGCGGTAGCGGTGAGACGATCTCGTAATCAACACCAGTTGCTATTCTGCTTGAAGTCGTGGCTCTATCAGAAGTAACACAAACATTTCCGTGGTGCACTGCCGCTGCCGAAAAATTATGTCGCAACGGTAACAGACGAAAAACTCTTTATATATACATGTTACTTTATTAGAATCATATTAATAGTGTTATATGTGTAGTACAATAATATAGTAAAGTGGCTACTAAGCGTGACAAAAGGCGCTAAAGGGAGATAACAGAAGAAGACGCCGACGTCTTGTCTGTCGCTACCGCTAGCCCATACTAAAATCCTTCATTTCTCTATAGGCTAGCGATCATGTCACAGGAATTAATGGTAAAAGTGGCTCTCCCGCTTATGCTACAGTTGCTATTCCCAGCGATATCGTAGCGGCGCTGGTTGGCAGGATGACGGTGGCCGTTATGGTGGACCTTGGAAAGGCGAGGAAGCAAGTGGTCGGGAGGACACCCAGGCAGAAAGCCAGGCACATGGCACTAGCAGGCATCATCCACATTCAGCTACTAGTATCACCACCATTACTATATTCCATTAGTATCGTTTCTGCCCGCAACGATTGAGCTGCCTGTATTACGACTAGCTTCAACGGTACTGACAACAACACCACCTGGTGCCACAACTTCACCACCGGTGCTACGAACGTTACTATTAAAGCTGTCGCGGCCGTTGTTGCCGACGCCAGCAGTAATGGCGTCCTCTCCACCACTGATGGAGCATTGTGCTGGACTGAAATGAGCTGCGGTAAAGAAGGAACGCCACGTCGTTGCCGCTGAAGTTGTGTATGCCCAGCAGCTACTGTTGCAATTGCCCCGCTGCACTACCGGCAACAGTTGCAACAGCAGTGGACTGTTGTCGCAACTCTTGCCGAGCTGTAGGTGCACGAAGCGTCATTGGAACTTCTGGAAACCGAGCCAATACCGTCGCAGAAGCACTACCAGCTAGATCGTTGCCGCATCATCGTCGCCACCGGTGACACGATCGCAACTGGCAACCATTATACAATCTGCTAGATATGTCGCTTTCGTATGGGCATGTTAACTCTCTCCCAGACTATCCCCCATACTCACTGCCCCTGCCTCTCCTGCTTTTTCACCAGCTCTAACTCACTCCTTCCGTTAATTTACTATCGCTGATTTCCTTCAATCATCCGTCGTGGTCGCCTACTCGTGCCGGAAGTGGCTGTAAACGGTCTTTTTTTAGGAGTGAAACGGCCGTCATGTAGAAAGTGCTGGTCACGCTAAACACACATAACGTGCCATAGGAACAAAACTAGTGTTCCTACAAGGTATCAGAAGACACGATAGATATCGAACTATGTATTATGGTGCGTACCATATCTTATGCTACGTACGATATAGGGGCTGAGGAACAAAACATCGGCCCGCTCTAAACGTACGAGTACTGCAACCCTCTTTGTCTATTTCTCGCAGATGATCCGTATAAGCAAGATCTAAACGCTACTCAATATTACTTTGTTGCTGTTCTCAGCCAAATGTGCAACGAGCTCTGACCCGACCTCTGAAGTCGGATCCGTTGTATGCTACCCACTTGGCTGGACTAGTTCACTTGCCCCGTTACAACAGCTTCTGTTGTTCCAGTGTTACGCGACATCTTTACTATCATTTCTGTATAGTAAACTCACTGTAGAATGTGGATCATTCAATTAATTGAATAGTTTATTTTAGCAATTCAACCGCATTGCTTTGGTTACTGTTTCGACTGCTTAGTTTCTCTGATATAGATCTTCTACTATCGTGTTCCCCTACCCTAAAACAAATGCGACCCTAAAACAAATATCCGATACGCCTACCTGATTTTACCTCTGGTTCCCGTCATATAGGGATACTATTATTCCACTACTTCCTTAAGACCTTTCCGTTATCCTAAAATTAGACCCTAATTTTCAAATATTAGGGTACTTACGGAAGGAGCCTAGTGAAAGTTCCGATATGCTTTAGAAACATACAACTATTATCTCAAACCTATGTTGAACTATGAACAATTCAATACTATGTTGAACTCCATGGTCCAAATCGACGTCTTCCGAAAATTCACTTTGGCAATTTTTGCGTGGAACTTAAATAAGTAGGCAGCTTTTTAAGTTTCACGAAGTCTTCAGCGTTGAATCTCTCCAGTCTTAGATCACTATAGCTCACATATGTAATATGTACACATAAAGTAGGTTGCTGGGAGAGTAATGGCGATTTATTATTGTTTTACATTTTTTTTTCGTTATTTTTTTGTTTATACCCAATGCTATCGTGTTGTTCAGATAACAAGCTTTTATTTTTGAGTCTGAACTCTGAAAATAGATACAAAATGGTCGCATAACAGAACTTTTATTATTACGTTATTATTCGTTATGCGCGACGGTCCCAGAGCTGCCGAAACAATCCTAAATTGATAAGACGCATACGCTAAAAACTATTGTTAATTGTACTTGTTAAAAATAACTTACTACTTTCAAACATGGCACTTTCGGCCTAAAAACGTACCTTATCGATATTTGTACGACGATTTGACGAGGACTGTCTTTTTCAGAGAAGATGATTACTAGATACGTTCCTATATCCTAGCTGTAAAGTCTTCATGGTACCTTGGAAAAATGTCCTGGGTTGCTTCTTGACATTACCGAAAAGTCAGTGTCGCAGATTCACTTGACAAGCTTATCTTTGATACCCAAACCCAAAATAAAACTTGCGGAAATATTCAACCATCAACAGATAAGTATTTGAAAAAGTTCTTCTTCTTCTTCTTACTTGGAAAAGTTGTTGCTAGTTGGATGGTATTACGCATCCTATAGGACCTTATTTATCAGTTCACCACAAAAAGTGTATGATTGACTATACTATTATTTAGTCACGTACTAAAATAATTCTAGATTGTAACGCGCGAAAATTCGAAATTTTAGTTACATGTGTAAAATAATAGCTCTTATTAAACACAGGAAAATGAAAAAGCTTCTGAACATAATTTCAGAGTATTTAAACACTTATAAGAGTGAAGCACAGCGTTGAATGAGTAATTCATGTATTTTGCCATTTTGTCTGTATATATATATATATATATATATATAGTTCCCATGTGAATGTGTCCGACTTATAACTAAACCCACTTCTACTGTGCTGGTACGCCGTTCTCGCAACACAAGCGGCAGACTGACCCCCATCTAATCCAGAAACTCGACGGTACCGACTGATAGTTAGGTTCTGTGTACGCGTCTGATCTTTATTCTTCGACCTTTCTTTGGTAGCAGGACATTCGCTTTCTATTCGTTGGTTAGCCGTACATATAGTTTCCATGCAAGAATGTGAACGCATGTGCATATTTCTCGTATTCATCCATAAGGTCTGGTCCCTTCTTTCACCCCCGCGGTCGCCGGATCTATTGAAACTGTGCCAGCCATAACGCTAGACACGCATACATATAGCGCAGAACCATGCTCACAGATATACAGGCTCGCGCATTGATCACACAGTGCATAATACGCGCTTTGTGATATTTTAGGGGTGTTCGACGACCCCTTGCAATGTGAACGCGAGAATACGTCGCAGAGCCGGAGTTAACCTCGCAGAACTTCACCACCGGCATCTTTAAAACCAGGATAGTAGGCCTTAAGCAATTCAGTCACCCGAACGAAGGTGCGACAATCAGCTCGAACCAGCGTCCGGTCTGAACGCAACTCTTGATGTTATTGGATGCTCAGTGGCCATGTGTTGCTCTCCTCGAACGCACTGAGGGGTTTTGCGAGGAAACCGTGCTATTGGCTCTAGCAATAGTTATTGTTAGAATGACCACCGTGTACAGCGAATGCACATTGTAGATTGTTGAGTTTGTCGTCGGCGGTAGAGAAAGGTCCATGCTGTTTGCCGGTGTATCAGCTAACGCGGGATTATCTTTTTGCGCCTATAACAGTAGATTTTGATAGTGGTACGTAGCACGAATTAGAAATGGTAAATTATTTGTAATATCAATGAGTCTGTTACATGAAAGAAATTTGTGAAACGAAATAAAGGTAAAGGAAATTGGATGAGAGCAACTTATGTCTGCTGGGAACAGGTAATGACGGGTGTACTGCGATAACAGCGTTACCGTTTGATATCTATTTTTGTTGTCACTATTTCTCTTACTGTTGACGGCCATATTTGATGATGAGCGACGACTTTTCGGTAGTGGCCGTGGACAGAGTTGAAGCCTTCGTCGCAGCTATTACGGAAGCGGAATTAGAGTGGTGACCTACGAGTGCGTCGGCTTGATGTTTAGGCGGTCGCCACTATCTTCTTTCGAATTGATAAAAACAGCCTCTCGTATCATCCCTCTCGCGGTTCAGAATAAAAAAGAAAGACGAAGTCGACAGACAAGCCGCCATAATCGACATCGACATCAACATCATTGTGATCACCAACGGCCTTGTGCTTCCCAACGCCATCAAGATCATCGGCATCGCAGCCACGAGCACGACCATAATCTTCATTGATGGTGAGAAATCGGCGAGAACTTCGACGAAGACATTGACATAACTGTCGCAGATGTTCTAGTAGCTACCACGCCAGAGCTGTTAGAGTTCCGTTGACTTCTTCACGCTGTAGAACGACGGGCAAACGAATAGCGCTTACACTAACAACAACGGCGACGACAGCAGCAACTCCAGCAACTGGCCAGCAAAAAAAGGAAGGGGAAAGAAATGATATGACGTTGATGGAGGAGATTAGGCAACGGGGGCGACATGGACGCTAGTAACATTGCTAAAAGATTACCACCGATGTTGCCGCGCCAGAGAACAGCATCACCACTGGTCTGTTGTTGCCATTTCCGCTGTTTTTAATCTTGTTGGGGGCGTTTGACGCTGCTACACAGGTTAGTAAGGTTACATAAGTACAGGTTAGTGCGTATACGCTGCCCATAGCGTCACCAGCAGCAGCAGCAGCAGCAGCAGCAGCAGCAGTACACCTTGGCAACTCCATCGTGAAAGTACCGTCACAGGCGCCATAATCAGCAATATCAGAGCGATGGACGACCACCGCAAGCATCGTTAGAAGCAGCCCTGGCAGCTCAGCAACGAAACAGCATTGTAATCACAATGGCGTCACTGTGACGAACGACAGATGTGACGATAGTCAAATCGCAGAAGACGTTCGTATTGCGAGAAGAAGACAGAAAAGGAAAATGCAGCTAGAGATTTATTCATATCCATCCATCCATCTGCCTGTCGGTCCATCGATTTATGTGACTTCATCAGTCGGCGAGTATAATCGTTTCATTCGACTTAGTCGAGAATGAGCAGTAAGATGGTGGTAACGTTGCGGCTAGAACAGTGCGTTGTACATTTGACTATGGTCGTCTATTGACATCGCTGATCTTTACGTCCACTGTTGTACTTCTGGATGGGAATATCATCGCGTACATTGAGCACCGTCTTGCACGCAACCTATCTACGGATTAAGGGTTCCAGTAGCCATATATGTACAAGTTAAAACGAATTTAATGATTTTTTTTGCTTTACATATACGCATATCTAAGATGCCATTACGTCTTTACACTAGGGACCTTCCCGTGGCAAAAAAAGCAACTTGGGAAGATATCCATCCGTGTGCGTTGTTATTGTTGTTTTCTTGAACTAGATTTTCAGAAACTGTACTAGTTGCGGTTGCGGTAAGAGCACGGTGATGGACGGTATCTGTTTGTTTATTTATGTGTGGGGATGACGATGAGTTTAATAACTAGTGCTGGCCGGCCAGGGGTGGTTAGCCAAAGCTCCCAGGACAAATCCGGTGCGGTTAAGGCTGACAGCCACGATAGCAAATAAGGCGACCTGAAGATATCGTGTCCAGCTATACACGCGCAATGAATCTTCGTACAATTGAAATAACGACAAGTCTACACTTACCCTTGTGAGGCACATTGTGTTATGGACTGAACAGTGCGTTTTCAGCTGGCTAAAACTCAAGCTACGCTGTATACTATTCGAACTTACATGGCTAAAAAGCGGATTTCGGAATCAAGCCCCACGTAGCTTCCCAGCCAGTGCATCTTAAGAACCAGTGTAGGATTCTGGATATTTGCTAACTATAGCAATGTTTCACTCGTAATAAACTTACGCAGACCACTTTTGGCTAACGAATACGCTCGCATCTATTTAAAACCTATACATATCTATTAATACAATGCTATTATGTTTAGTTATGATTCTCGTATTTGCTTCGACCTCAGTCACACCATCTACTTTATAGGTGGTATTCGCGTTGGACATCAGGGACTGTGAGGGAGTCCTCTATTGTGTTCAATAGTGGACATGGTTTATTGGCTAGCCACATCATCATCATCGTCGTCGTGCGGTTCCTTCCAAATAACTGAATTATTCGATATCGAATCGTCACTGTTACCGCTGGCACCGCACCCAATGAACTGTGAGGTTACAACGCACCCCGTTTGCCACGTTCGACTCCCGACGTTCGACTGCCCCACATCACACGTAATTAATCTATATGGATTGTAGTAGCATCATTATTATTAGCGATGTTCGAGAATCTGTTATAAATCTCATAACACTGATACGCAGAGTCATTTCCCTCTGTATCCTTCACCGTTGTCATCGTTAGCTTCCGTCTTGTCCGTGCTCCTTCAGAAATCGCAGCACGCGGATTACCAACCGCGCTCCTATCCAGCAACTGTCGTTCTTACGGCTCCTGGCAACACGGACTCGAGTTCAATTTGCGCAACATCACCGTTGTCGAAATAGTGACGGGATCAGTTGAGGCTCCTATCTTCGCTACCGGTCTGCATCGATTTTAGTGACAACTACGCCAGCAGCCATTGACAGAGAACACGGGTAGTGCATATGAAGGGTGTTTTTGGTCGGAAGATAAATATGAACAAATAGTATATCTTGTAGCTACATGCGAACATAAACTAGAGAACTTTTCACTGCCTAATTCAATGCGTTCGCGCTAGTCGAATTTTAAATTAGATGGGGGTCGTTATCTGTCGTACCCGTTCTGCTTATATAAAGGTTATGTTTCTTCGCAGCAAAATTCGTTAGCTTCTAGAAATCTCAAACCATTCTGTATCCCCTAAACATAAGTTACATCATGGTTATGAAACCTGTATCCTTATGCGGGTCGGGTACACCTGATCGGGTACGAAACCGTCGCTGAACATTGAATGATGCAAAACTAGAAGAGCCCCAAAAACGTAATCAACTACTATATCTCAACATATATGGATCTATTGCCGTCTTATGTTATGGTAAAAAGGGCTTTATCTGTGCCACATGCTTACCAGGGATACATTTAAACCTGCAAAAGGCCCGATCCGAACCAAGAGTCACGAACGCGATATCCTGCTTGATTTTCCCTCGTGACTTTACGCGCACGTGTTGGAGTTTCAGAGACTCCTGTTTTTTCCACAACGCTTCGAGCTGCATTGGACCACTGCGTTTTGCTCTGATGGACCACCTCGGGGTTGCCGACGCCGTCGCAGTTGCTGGTGTAGCCGCCTCGGCGGCTGTCGATGGCGCTTCCATCGTAGCCTTCGTCTCAGGGCGGGTTAAAGGTGATGATCCCGTCGTACTCATTTGGTCCTGCAAACGGGACGGAATGATGTCACTACAGCGACGAGCGACTGCTGCTGTTCTTTTTTTACTCCTACTTATACAAAGGAATGCACCGGCACGCAAGGCAAGACGAGGCGTTGCTAACGTCGACGACCTGTATTGCTGATGGCAGCTCGCCCGCGATGCTGTTTTGGAACGGATGGTCGTTTGCCAAGCGATGCGGCACGTCGTATGGCCTGGCAAACACTTGGCCAGCGGGAACTGCTACGCTGCAGCGTTTGCTCGGCGTTCGTAGCTTATTGCGCTCTAGTAACACACGATAAGCGTATGGATAAAAATAAAGTTTACTTTATTTTTTCTCATCATATTGTCGATTTTCTCTATATTGTATATTGGAAAATCTGTAGCTCAAAACAGCGCGAAACGATGTCATTTCGAAAGGGTTAAACGTTATATTTAATGTACAGCTGGTAAGGACTGTATGAGCCACATGTAAATGGAATCACCAGGAATGGTATAGACACATTGTAAAAAAAAAAAGAACTTCCGTTATTCTATCAAACAGCAACCTGCAGCGAGCCAGCCATAAGATAGTACTTGCAAGTTACGTTAAGCCGGTAAGCTTAATTGAGCTCGGCGCGGTATTTGATGTGAATCTATTAAGTTTTCTAGCTTACTTGCAGCACTTCACATAAAATCAGTGTACGTACCTCGCTTAATATCACCATGTTATTAGTAATATATACAACTGGACAATGCTGTTCAGCGGCACACTTTCTCTCGCTCTTTATACTTCGTCATTCTGACCAATTTCCTTCGCGCGCTCTCTCTCTGTCTCTCCCTCGCCGCGTGTCGATCTCTTATATTCATTCTCATCCCCGCCGAGCTGTCGGGCGGGATAGATAGAGTCCGAGTCCGTTGGGCGGATATTTCGACGATGAATAAGATCTAATTAAAAATTCAATAAAAATTTTCGTACCCAATGACTCATCAAGCTAGGCGGTTCTAGTAGTAGCAGCAGCAGCAGCAGCAGCAAGCAAGCATAGATGTCTAGGCAGGCCGGAAAAAACGGGGCCTGGGGAACCAGACGGTAACGGCTAAGCGACCGACCGGCCGACCGACGCCGAAATGCAGCAGCGGCGATACCACGTACAACCGACGGCTGACTTAATCGTAGCAGTTGTCGTTGTATCACAGTGGCTGCTGGTATCGTTTCAGTGGCCGCAATGTCCGTAGTAGCTCTGTGTAGTTGATACTCCTGTTTCCATACTTGGTAACCTCCGACTGCGCCGTTACTACAAGCCCCGTTATGATGATATCATTAATATTATAGCAGCAGCGGCAGCAGCGACAGTAAGGGCGGCGGTAGACGCGGCGGCAGTGATGATGTCTGCGGTGATGCTACTGCTGTTAGCGGTAGCTCAGAACTGCTGCTGCGACGGCAGACGGTCGTAGGGCAGTCAGCCCTATAAATATTGTATAGGGCCTTCTGTCTTTTTTCTTCTTTCTGTTAGTGCCCCGCACGTTTGGCCAAAAGAAACTGGCGAACACTTGCCTTCCCGTCTGTCCACTGATTCGTCTGTTAAGGACAGAGAGAAACCGCTCGCTGTTATACTTCAGTCAGGCTGAGCGCCGAGGTCCGAAGGTTGGGTCACAGTAACGCTGCTGATTGTGAAGCAGCAGAACACGATGTATTTAAATGCTGCGTGTAATAATACATACACTGTGTGTGAATGAGCAACGGGAAATATTGCAAACGATGGGGGAACAGCAAACGGCTACAAACAAAGCCTTACACATAAAGCAGAAAACGTTCCCGTAGCGCTTTTTACTTTAAAAATCTCATTAACTGTTTCGGTGCTTGCACCAGCGGGTTATATATACAAGTATCACATAAAGTTCAGTGATGCTACAAATAGGGCTGCGCTGGCAGGGCAGGGCAAGAAGGTTCCGAAATTTGTAGTTAGGATATAAAAAAAGGAAATAGTCCACCACTGATGACAACACAGCCTTCTTCAACAAAGCCGAACTCAAATATGTGCACTTGGTAGGATCATCACTAAACCTTGCGTGAGGCTAAAATGGATCAACGGCGTGATGTGAATCCCCGGAGAGGAAATAGTACTAAGTCAGGGGGTTTAGGGGTAGACCTTATATTACGCATAACCGCTGTTATTCCGATACGGTTCTTGCTGCTACGCTAGGTCTTGACGATGAAAATTGCGTCATAACACGATCCGTAGAAAATGCAACATCGGTTAACGCATATATGAGTAGAATGTACGTTTCTTAGTTATTCTAGGTCGCTGTAGTTTTTGTGTCGTATGGAGTGCACCGGTGTTGTCATGAAACAGGTGCATCGAACAAATAGCTAATTAAATTACCCGTACGTATCACACTTCTGGCCATTTTGAAAACGCACTTAATTATCATATGATTGTTTACGAACAGGCGGTACAATTGGCTTGAGCAAGTTTTAAATAAGTAATCAATATATTGCTTTATGATTGTTTTTAGTCAAACTAAATGGATCGACTGGGTACATGTCACCAAATATTCCACAATGTGCGATTCACATCTCAGCAGTGATAGAGGGTTTTTCTCACACGAAGAGATGTAACAGAATATCAGCGGTCTTCAAACCCACGGAACGTATCAAAGGAGGCCCTAGTACTCATGAAAACAATACATTTTAGGCAAGGTTCAAAAAGCGTTCAGCTAACCGATGCGTCGTATCATTATACATGCATATACATACAAATATAGTATTTAGGTGCACATTTTTGCCTAATTACAATGCCGTTTTTACTAGACTCTAACAATACTTTGAGCCATCTTTTAAAGCACGTCGGTCAAAAGAAAAACGTTTTAGAAATAACCAGAAGCCAAAGGAATTGAGTCACTCCTTTTAGAGTTAAAACAGCTTTCTTGACTAACTAGCAATTTGAAGGGGTTATGTCAGTTGTTGAGAGTCTCAGAATCATGAGCTTAGCAGACGATTTTCTAAGCCAATGCACCATTAACTCGATCAAACGTATCCAATTTTCGAGGGTCGATACCCCCACGAAGAAAGTAAAGGTGCTCGTTAGTTTGAACAGAAATGCATTTGAGCGCTTTTTCCGTTACACTTTAAAAATAAGTTGGACTTGAATACGCGTATTCGCTGAAAAAGAAAAATTGTATTCAGATTCAATTTCGCATGAAGTATACTGTAGGCTACCAAGTAATGCGCCCTCTAACGTGTACGAATTGCGCAACTTAAACGATATATGTAACGTAAGAAGTACCTCCTTTACACTGTCGTCCGCGAGAATTAGACTGCAATTCTTGACGTCGCTTACGCTTCTTTATACAACATGCTATAAAGTCTTCCGTCATTTTGGCCGCATGAATACTGTCGTACGTTGTTATCCTTGTGTCATTTTGCACAGGGGACGCTTCTTTCCCATATAGGATGATCGGCGAGGCAGTAGCAGATCTCGGGAACGGCCGCTGCTGGCCACCATGTCGTTGCCGCTCGCTGCTTGATGTCGCCTTGGCGATCCGATCGGCTAGTGGGTTTTCTGACTTCGTCGTAATTGTCGATCGCCACCGTTCTACTATCAATAGTAACCCTCCCCCGAGTTCTAGGCCTAAGCAGTCTCAGTCATCGGCTTCTGCAGTCGGGCCCGTCAACGGGTGCGCTCGCGTTCGACTGCTCTCATGATTTTTCGCTCCTTTTCGAGTTCTCCATCGCTGCCGCTGTAGTCCTCAAATTGAACAGCGGCAAGAACAGCCACACCACCCGGCCCCTCGGCGTTTCGCCGTTCTTTCTCCGACTTCCCCTTCCCCATTTTTCTTTTTCGTTCTCTTTTAAAGCAGAAGCAGCAGCAACATCGGCGGCAGCAGCCACTGCTTCTGCTTCTGCTACGCAGCCGTCTTCGTGCTCGTCCTCCTTCGTTTTCTTCCTCGTCCCCGTCGTCATCCCAGTCTTTCATTCGCTGCTGTCGCTAACCAAACTCGCTGCTGAATCCACGGGGATCTTCTTCTACCCGACCATTCCGGTCTTTTTCTTTTGGTCGCTTCTCGGTCTTCGTGCTTCTTTGTAGGTTCTTCTCTGCTGCTCTGAGTCGCTCCACCGATCGACGGTCGGTTGGTCGGTCGGTCGACGGCTTCGCCGGATCGCCTCTTCGTCGGGTCCGCCTCTAGCTGTGGTTTGGCTATGCTCGACTTGAATGTCTGTCTGTAGTAGTATATAAATATACTGTCGTAGTTACTGTGGGTTGCTAGGGCGTTGCGGCTGCCTGCCTGTCTACCTGCCGATTGCGTGGCTGCTGCCTTTATGCCTGCTCACCACTAGCGACAGTGACGAAGTTTGGGACGATGTCGGATCCAGCTCTGGATTCAGCCGGTTCTGGATTTACCCGAGCCAGTTGATGCCGGCTTATTCGCTCCTTTCTTGCCGTTGCCTCAGGTTGAGGTTCATACACACATCCAGAGACACATATAGATGTGTATATATATATATATACTGAACACACTTATAGCCGTCTGAGAGAGAAACAGGCAGGCAGGCGAAGCACGCAGTCGAGCCAGGTAGCGGAGTTGCTTTCCGCTGCTGTCTTGCTTACGTCACAAACAGCATCACAGACGCACGCGTTGGTAGCTGTGGATTTTTTCTCACTAGATCCTGTTGCTGGTCCCGTGCTGGCAATGATGCCATGGCCACTGCTTGGTTCAGTTGAATCCGCCACTGCTGCTGCTGTCGCCTGTGCTGGCATTAATATAAGAGGAGAGAAAGCGGCGGGACCACGAATACGGGGCAGAGGCGTTCATTGTTCAGTTAACGCTGCGTTTGCTTCTTTTTCTTGGCCTGTGCCCCCTCCCTCTGTCGGTCAGCCGTGCGTTGCACTCGGCCATAGCCGGCAGATAGAACTGCGTAAGGCTCACCAGCCGACGAGAGGGCAGCAGTAGCAGTAGCAACAGCAGGAGCGGCCTTAGGCGCAGGCACCGAGCGGAGCAAGAAAGGTAAGAAGCAAACAGTCCGTAGGAGCGGTCGAACAGAAAACAACAACGAAAATCATAAGAAAAAAAGACGATGAAAATTGTCTACTGCCAAAGCAGCGCTAGTGACCGGTGCTGTATCAGCAGCAATAGCATCGCACGAACATAGTTGCCGAAGTACCCATGTCGGCTGCACTGGCCGGAGCCGCCATCGTCACCTACTCAAAGTAGCAACGAAAAAACCGGACATAGTCGCGGAGTTCAACATTGAGAATTTCGGTTCAGCCATGGACAGATCAACGGATGGACGGACGGGCGAACGGACGAGCGGGCGGGCGGTCGAACAAGCGGGCGTTTCCCCGAACCAAGCGCCCCAGAGGGGCACCTCTTTCGGGCTCCTGTCTTGAGATCGACACCCGAACGTGGAGGTAGTGCCGTCCCTGTCTCCATTCACGGCTGCCTATATCAACGACTGAAGGACAAGAAAACGCGTCATCTACGAACTAAACCGAACGAAACTGACAACAAACGGAATTTCAAGCGGGATGACTAAGCCGATTCGATACTGTAGATAGAAACAACAATGGTAATTCATGATGCTGGGGCTACTGCTGCTGCTGCTGCTGGTGTTGAAATACCGCCATGAGTAGGATAGAATGGTGATCTTCCTACATAAAGGAAAAGTCCGAAAGCAGCGGGAAGCTGTAAACGATCACATAACGGTAGATACGCTGATAAAATCTATGTCAAATGATGGGACAAGGCGGCAGCAGTAAATAACAAAAGTGACTACGTACTTACCCTTAGATTTACCCTCACTAGAGTGCACGATTTTGAACGTCCTATGATTGTAGGATTGTAAAACTTTCATCGCAGAGTTGCCCAGCTTTCCAGGCCGTCGGATCTCCAGATTAGGTCTATGGCAAAGTATTGATAAATAGGTTGAAATCTATATTCCCTGTTGTATCTCCAGGCAAAATCGATGACAAACGCTCGATACGGTAATTGGCCAAAGCTGCTGTTATCGCTGAGGCCATGGCCTGCGTAAAATTATTGTAGAGAGTTTCTGTGAGAGTGGGTGCGAATTTTAATGACAAATTTATATAGGAAGCATATCTAAAAAGTTTTGTGTATATAACTCTAGTAGATAAAGCGGATCACAATGGCTACGTGCTATACCATCACATATTCGAGCCGCTATCATCATTCCTGATATATATATATGTATATATATTTTAACAAATTTATATTTATCGACACTGTACATAGGTAAGGTAACCTGTACATTTGGGAAATACTAAAAATGTTTTAGTCCAACGCCATTTTGTTAAAATAACTTCCACGGATGCATTAGTTCCTTAACTCTACATTTTGAATTTTGTTTAAGCAATTTGCTTAGACAATAACGGCAAATAAAACAAATCAGAGTACTAAAAGGTGATGTAATGATAGTAAAAAGGTTTCACAAACTCTTTATTTAGTAATCCTATATTAACCCTGGATCATTATCGACTTTAAAATTCCGTTGAAGTTTTCTAAGAACTGAACGATGAGAGTAAAATTCACTTGCACGACTTTTCCCTCTATAGTGGCAACGAAAGGGAAAATAAAACTCTGAAAAACAGAACCGGCAGTTCAGGGAAGCCAGTTCCTTTGCGCCGTTTACTCCTAGACTGTACTGGACTTCTATACTGAAGTGTTTGTTTCACATCGTCCCTTTGCCTTCAAATTCCTCTACACTAGACTGTGCTCACCCGCTCCTTCACCCCACCTGTCTCTTCTGGCTCTAAGCTATACCCCAAGCTCCCCCACACCTCCAACACCCCCTTCAGTCTCCTCTCATTCCCCTTCCTCCAGCCTAGAAAGCCTCTCTTCTCCGATGTAGACAGGCCTTCTCTAGGTACCTCCAACCTACAGCCCAGGCCTCAAACAGCACAATAATGGCCATTGATGCGCCACCGGGACACCGGCCAAGCGAACAAGAGAGAGAAGGTAAGAGGTAGAGATAGATAGATAGATAGCCCGACAAGTAAAATATAGAGAAACCTACCGGGACGACCCAGTACGGCTGAACATTCTGCTGGGCCTGTGGCGACACCCCAGAACTAGCAGACAAGCAGGGCCACCAATAACAGCCACTATCCGCAGAGCAAAAGCATGCCAATAGTAGCGACGGCGCCGTCGCCTCATTGGGTGGTTTAGTTCTTCTGTCTGAGCATTCTGCTGACACACACACACACACACACACATATATATATATATATATATATTACCGCCGGCATCTTTTTCCTACCAGCGTCTATGCACAAAAGCGAGCACCAACTGCTGAACGGCCATACCATGATAGCCACCGCTGAACTCCGCTAGCGGTTGTTTTGCGACGCAGTCTAGCCTACTGCTGTGAGCAATTTGTGAGCGCAACTTTCCTGGTTCTGCAGACAGATGCCTTGAAACAAGCGACCCTACCTGGACTCTGGTCTATAGGTGGTTAGCTTGCAAGCCAGCTAAGCGGCTGTTCAGGCCCGGCGCCTGCAGGTCTATCCACACAGTATCGCCAGGCCCAAGCAGCTCTACCAGCAGCAGAGCTACCACCAACAGCAGCTGTACCAGCAACGACGGAGTATTAGAGAAAAAGTGCGCCCGCAGCGCCCTTACTAGCATTATTGCCGCTACCACTACTTGCGCGTCTGCGACTGAGGACCTTTGCTGCCGAAGGAAGTGGTTCTGCGCCAAGTATTCCACGCCTCGTCGCGCGCAAACGCCGATGGCAGAGAACCAGTTTGACAGCGTTGTAGCCCACACGGTCCGGCCGCTCCGCCCCAAATAGTTGAGCGATAGGTCGGACCGTAGTACTGAAAACGCCAGCCCCCAATATGTGTTGCAGTAGGCTTGTAAGCAAGACAAGACAAAAACGGTTAGTCGACAGGAAGTACAGCAATGAGCAGCAGCTAGTAAGAACAAGCCATAGCATATAGGAAACGAGATAACGCAACGCAATGCAATTCTTCTGAGGGATACTTAGAGAAAGAAACCAACAATAGCAAGTTCACGTTTCGCTGCGATTGCATAAGATAACGATGATAACCCACAAAATCGTTTCATAAACAAGGTATTTCCATATTCTCGAAGCCAAGGCTTTTAAAAAGGGCAAAGTAGAACGGTGGACATGTTTATGGCATAGTTGGTGATTCGCAGTTAAAAACACGCGTTATTTGTGGGGTAGGCGGTACCGCTGGAAAGCTCGGATTTTGCGACGAGTTCGTCGAATATCGCCGTTTGTTGTCGCCGTTGTCGTCACGAAAACCAATCAATGCTTGCGATCGGTGCTCTGACGCTTATGAAATAGGCTACCGCGCCGAACGATGAATCCTGGTTCACTTACTTGCTTGCTGGCTGGTTGATCGGCCGCTTCGTTTTTGGCGGACGAGGGGTCGTGGCTGGCAGTGCTGGTGCCTCACTCTTGGCGTAGTTAGCTCCGAGCTGAGTCTCCAGGTGGGGATCAGCCGGCCTGCCCGTTGTTCATTCGACCGTCGATCGGTTGATCAGTCGGAATCCACATCTGACCCAGAACCAGAATAAAGCTGCTGGTGAATCTCCGACCAGTGACTACTACATAGTCAACGCATTGCTTTACCGTATTTCGTCTTTTACCTAAGAATAGAGCGTATTATCACATACATGGCTACATATTTCAAGATGATTCGAAAACTATCAAGCTGAACCATGTATGGAAATTCGCTGAATCCGGCATTCGTTTTTAGGATATTAAAACGAGGTCGTTCGAAGTTTTCAATAATTCTAATTTTTAGTACTCGCTCTAAGCCAAATGTGAATCGTTAGCGTACGAGCTTGGATCTCTGGTTCGTAATTAACATTGTTACTACTGCTACCCCCGATATCCTGAGACATGTTGGTTGACAAATGGCACATAAACTACAGTCAAAGCAGTTCGTAACTTTCAAGTTATCGATCTAGTAACTTCCGATTACCCAGTAGTCTTAGAAGGGACAGGCTGTCACTGTTATATAAACAAGCAGCCATCTTCTCTTTCCGATTCGCATGAGCTATTAAAACCATTTAAGTTCGCTGAATCGAAATAGTATCGCAAAATCTGCATTAAACTGCATTTAGATTCTGGGCGCATGCAGCTTTACAAAGAAACTTCGACGTCATAAGGCCCTCGGTGTGTTCGCGACACGACCGCATTCGAGGTACGACCATTCCCTGAGTCGGCAGGCGACAAACCAGCTTGTTGCTCCGTCGTCTCCCGACTAAGACCACAGTGACGATCGGCAATCTTTTGCTATCAGCAATGTAGACAGCCGCCATTCAATGTGGAAGTGGTTAGCAAGTGTCGCGTTACTTTGCCCCGTACCCGTCCAATCGTTCGTCTGCCACCTAGAATCGGAACGAGTTCAAAGCCGGAGTCATGTCTGTTGTTGCGGCCAGCACGTACGCTGAGAGCGAATAGAAGTAAATGGGGGCGTGCGTCATCATAACTGAGCTTTGCCTCCAGCTAGACCTCCATGTTTTTGTTTGCTTATATACATCCGCAAGTCATCGTATGGGGTAGCTTGTCGCACGTCGCGCTGCTCTTCTAAGAGCAGATTCATGAAAATGAAGATCGAGACGAGTGTGTCTGCATATGGAGCATTCGTTGCGGAGAAATTTTACTGATTAGGGATATGATTCCACTGGATTAATATCATAGAGTCATTGTTCAACACGTGTTTCTGTCTCCGTTGTTCCGCCTATGAGTGAAATCGAGCTAATCGAGGGAATCAAGTTCATATGTGCCAGTTGACACTGTTAAATTTCTTAACTATACCTACGCCCATGGCAAAAATCAAAGTACCGTGCTTCTTCCCCATAAAGCTGAACATCCATCAATCGTAACGAAACAGGCCGCGGTAAGACATTCAACAAGGCCAGCTTAGCAGTGTGTATATATTGTGCTTGGACCCCCGCGGCTTCTGAGCGTGATTTTCATGGCCACCGCGTTGAGTTGTTCGTCCGTTCTCACGCATCTCCAGTCTGTTGCTTCTGCTGCCGACGCTGTCCAGCATCACTATCGCCAGCGTTGTGTCAATCACCTCAGCTATATAGGCACATGCAGTCACACCACATCAGGGGTCCGTATCGTACCATAACTAAACTGGAAGGGACCGATTATCCAAAAAGTGGCAGCACTAGCACCGGGAAGGTCTAGCACTTTGTTCATCTCGAATTCACCTTACCGTAGTAACTCCAATGATAGCAAGCTGATTTTCGCTCGGTTTAGACCGTTCTTGATTGAATCAACGCTCAGATACCTGAGAACTACGTAAGTCTCATCTGGGCTGCTTCGTTCAGCAGCCCCTTCTTTGTGGTGGCTCAAGCATCGACACACAGAGCTAAGAGCTTTCGCAGGCGTTTAGAGCCAACTACCATCACCTCCGAAGCAATTTTTGTGATCTCTGATTGCGTCTGATCGGAGAAAGCAAAGCTCGATGTCAGGTGCATAAGCCGATCTGTACGAGCAGCCTAACTAGTGCACGGGTATTTCATGATTTGCCAACAATTTAATCTGCTTGGCTTCTAACTCCACCAGCTGCTAGAGCAGTACTTCACCTAAATAAAACTTTTAAAGTTAGGAAACGGAGATGCATGATCTGCCCACACATGCAGTTACTAGCGTGATTCGTGTTGGTCGGCATTCTAATAAGGCAAGGATCTAGGTTTGTAGCATCAGCAAATCGAACCTAGTCTGGACATTTTAAGTTAGATAAGTAATTAACATACTGAATGTATAAAGAAAAAAAAGTACATGCAACTTCGGATAAAATGCTTACATAGGAACTTGCTAACGTTTAAAGCTTGCTGCTGGATACGGCACAAAGCGACATGTTGATTTCAGCGAATTGTCGTAATTGACGTTACGAAAACCTGAATAACATCCTACACACAGAAAATGCTCTGAAATGGTATCGATTTTGCTGGGTCAGTTTTTATAACTGACTCATACTACGGACCCGGGTACTACCTTCGACTGGACCCAGCAAACATTATTGTTTTCGTATTGACATCTAGCGTTTCTTTGTTCGTATTGCAAGTTAAAGCTGTCAAAGGCGAGAACATCTTTTTTCAGTCGTCGCGGAACTTAGTATTGAAAAGTATGTTTATCCTGTGGCGGTAAGCGATCCGAAAAGAGCAAAGCCCGACTTAAAAACTAACTTCTACGCCTTACTGATGTAACTAGCAGTAATTTATGTAAGTAACATTACCAAATATTGAATGCGACCAGATTGTGCAGATTCGTTCGCAGGCACTTGATCAGAAAAACGGAATCTCTAACATAAATTGAAAACATACACTGCAGATTATTTCAACTACTAGATAAATGCCTTCGGATATATTAAACATAATTATAAAGAACAGTTTATATTTTAAGAGAATTAGGCTGTGAAGTAGAAAGAAGAAAAGTACAATAAACCTGTCAGCTTCTGTCAATCAATAAACAAAGTGACTTTTTATGCTGGAAATATTCTAAAGTGTGGTTGAATATTAAATGTCAATCAAACGTTTTTTTTTACAGTCTCAAACAAGAATTTTGCAAATTTTCATTTAGGGCATAGGCAGGCATTTCCTGAACTTTCTAGCTAGTCAGTCTTTAATCGCGTAGACCAACCGTGCCAATAGTCTACTAATGAACCGCATCAACCTAATTTCTGGATTAATTATTTCGTATCGACGTGTCGTATGTTCTAATCCTAAACTAGTTCAAGGGTTACCTAACATTTTAGAACTTTGTGTTTTGTTTTATAATAAAACAAAATGTTGCTATATATATATATAAACTGTTCAACGGGCTACGCAATTATTTAGCGGAACCAGCTAAGTTGATATCCATTGCTGAGATCGTCTCTATCGTAAGTTCAAAAACGTCCTTTATAATAACTTTTAAAGCCAGCGTACCTCTAAGCAATTCGTGAAACCTGAATTAAGGTAATGGCCATTAGTCGACCGACTATATACACCTATATGACCGTTCCCCGTTCCGCCTTGTACGTGTTAATTCTTCGTAAAAGATTATCTCAGAAATCCTGCATAAAGTGCTTGCGCTTTCTATAAACGGCATACTATAACAGGTCGTCGTCTTGTTCGTCGTACACGCACCCTCCTCATTCATATCTATGTGACTATCCACTTGTTGTTCTCGGTATTACCGCTTCCTCAAAAGGTATCAAAATCAATACTTGTATTACATCATAGGGTATATTCTGCGATTTATCCCTAACGTACAACATCGTCTAACTATACTGTTATCTATGGTATTTCATTCTACTACACACGTTAGGATTCCGTCGTAGCAGGAATAGCTGGAACGGCTTAGGCAGTAGCAACAGCAAATCCTCCGTGGCCGATCACTCGCTGGCCAGTGCTATGGCCGACAAGCTATTATTTCTGTTGTCTCCGACTGCACTCAGCACGGCCGCCTTGTAGAGATATGCCTTATCCATCAGCTCGCTCCTTTCGATATATATATGCGCCTATTTCGGCGCTCTCGCGTTATTTCGCATACGGCGGTCACTGTTACTAACGCTGCTGTTGTCGCCGCTTCGTTTCACACATCCCCATCAGAATGTCCTTAGGGTTAAGGACAAAAAAAGCCGCCTAGCCGCCATCAGCAGCAACACCGTTTTGCAACACTATGGTGCCTACCGCCGCGACGGCGGCATCGATCCGGCAGGCCATTGCCAGCTGCGACTGCTACATCGTCAGCAACCTGTGACCTCAGCGCACCCGTAGTCTTTCTTTCGGTCGATCGTGAGTTTATCGTTTGACGTCTTCTAGTAGCTCGTTGAAGTCGTTGACTCCTTGGTCTCTGGCGCTGCTAAAACAAGCGGCAGGTAAAGCCCTGTCTATTGTGGCAGTGCTGCTTGCTACGATGTCCAACTATCGTGGTGGCTGATGTCGCATCCGATCCAAATCCTATTAGATGCTACTGTTCCAAATAACTGCTGTGTTGTCGACCCATGCAGTTGCCTCATTTATTCGAATAGGCACATATCGAGCGTGCCCCCGTAGCGAGAACCTGTTGCCGATCGCCACCTGCTTCGCACATGCTCGACCAGCGTTCACTGACACACCTATATATCTGCGCGATGGAAACACGTCTATACTATCGGTCTATTGTTTAAATAAATTATGCTAAATTGCAGTTCGTATCATTGCGACTGTTACTGGTGTCTCTGCTTTGGTTCAGATGACTATTACTGAATACGCCATCTTTATGTATCTTATATATGTACTTATAACGTTGATAATCTTAAGAAAAATCCGATTAAACAAACATCGACACTGGCCCATTTTCGAACATTAAGCAAAATCAAACCATTTTTGGTAGCCTTCGATTCTATCAGCAATCCGCCGCATCTGTGATAATTTAACCAAGCTAAGGAACCTACGAAAATCATGACAACGTCCAAGTTTTTTTACATCGGGGTAACAAAATCCTCCATTTATTTGTTATTCATTCAACATTTAAACATATTTACACACTTTGCACAATTGAGATCTTGTTTTCAGATGAGGGTACCTACTGATGCTCGCATCCAGACCATTTCTGATGCCGCAGTCAGTCCAGTATTAACCTCACTTGATTACAATAGTCAGGATTCCGTGGCCTCCTGACTCCATAAGTAGGTAGTGGAGGCGGCCTACGGAGCCCTAACGCTACTCGTGCCCCATTCATTCCCACCCACCAAACCAGCCCTCAATCCACGCAAAAATACCTTTTCCGCAGAGTTTCAACCCGACTGTTGGGAACCACTACAACTCTAATCAGTCCCAAAACACTACTCCCAGAAAAGGACTTACAATGAATGCCCTTGTTGTTGTCCTGACTAGCGACCAAGACCAACGAATATGAGCTACATGCCCTTAGCTTGTTTAGTGTGCTTGTTTCCGTATTTCCTGCTGCTTCCTGGAAATCACCTGCTGCATTCCTTCAGCTCGTTGTTGTTTTTCTCACACAGATTCCTAATATTATTCAATTAACCACGAAGACATACCGGACCCACCATCTATCCTTCAGCAGGCTAGATGCCGGTTAGTTAGAGGCTGTTATGGAACCAGCAGCACCCCCTAATTTATACTAGTAGAATCTATTGTTTTTCTTCATTGTCTTTCTGTGTCATTTTCTCCGTCTCCCTGCCGTTCAATGAAGATGTTCCTATAGAAGCATATAGTACTGTACAATATACAGGGGGATCTCTGTACAGAAAATAATATTGAACCCTGCTCTAAAACTCTGTGTAGCGGTCCACCGACGCCATTTCCATTTATCATCGAGGCGATCAAATACGTAGTCTCTCCTTACATATCTTGTCCTGCCGCTGATTAACCTTAATCCTCTATTTTCTGCGTCTTCAATGGGAGCGTTGTGATCGTTTCGTCTTAATCAGAAGAGTTACTGGAAATCCTCGTGACAGCCGGGAGGTAGTATTGCACAGTGCACCTTCAGCTATTGTTGTTCTTCTCATATTAAATTTTCAGTTAAATTTTCTTCTTTCGTCATTTTGTTCAAGTTTGATGCGAGCGCCTTATTGTTCTACACAGTACTGTATTTTTCTGTAACAGATATCCGGTAAAGCTGACCAGTTTCAAGTCTAGCTTAGGAGATAGTTTGTGGTAGCAGTACTCTGATGGTGCACAATGGGCCTGGAAGACTTGATCGAGTCGACAAGTGTACGCCTTCTCTTGGCAATGGGCGCCATTGGGGCGATCGGGGCGGGGGTGGACCTCTCCACCCCCTCCTCATGTCACCGTTTTTGCCAGAGACCCAAGTTGAGAACGCGCAATCCCTTCAGCTGCATCACTTTCTGAAGGCCGCCTGTAGAGATCTTCGTACAGCCATACAGATCGATGCACTCGAGTTTCTGAAGGCCTTCAGCGATAGCTGCCAATCCCACATCAGTAACACGAACACACTGACCAATATTGAGCGTGTGCAGGTGCACTAACGCCTTGGACAGCCGACGCAAACCCTCGTCACTAACCGGACACGCGTTTAAACTTAGGCTACGCAGGTGGCACAAGCCGTGCGAGACGTGTACGAGGCCTTGATCGCCGATCTTATCACAGAAGCTCACGTCCAATGTGGATACCTGAGAACCGCCTTCTGCCAAATAGGCCATACCCATATCTGAAATATTGTCACATGAACGGAGGTTGAGCTCGCGCAAATGCGGCATCTTCGCCAACTGCTTCATACCGGAGTCGGTCACCGAGGCGCAAAATGAGAGGTTTATCGAGCGGAGATTGGTTAATCCGGCAGCGATATGCGCTAGCGCATCGTCGGTTAGCTTCTGGCAGTCCTGCAACGATAAAACTTCGAGTGAGGTGACACCATTGGTTTGTTCTTTTGACGAGCCAGCTAGATGTCCAAGACCATCGTCGGATATATTGCGACACGAGCGTAGATTCAGGTTCTTGAGCTTTTTGAGGCCCCAAGCAACCAGCAACAGTCCCATGTTGGTGATGTTCGAACATCCGCCAAGCTCGAGTGCCTCAAGATTGTGCAGCTGTTGAGCGATTTTGCCAAGCGATGAATCTGTAATCTGCTTGCACATCGATAGGTTGAGTGAAGTCAGCGTAGTCAAAGCGCTGACATCGCTCGGAAAGGCCTGGTTCACCCAGTTGTCCGTTAAATTATAGCAGCCAATCATGTTAAGCGACTCGAGGTTAGGCACCCCCTGTACGACATCACGTAGCGATCGCCGTAGGCTAAGAACCTGTACGCGCTTGATCCCACGCCGTACGAGCGATGGAAACAGGGATGGATTGGCACGCCGCAAATGCAATTTAGCCTCGACCCCCTTCCACACCGATTTGTGATAAGCGGCATCTCGCCACGCTGTACACACCTGCGCGGCTCGGCCTTTGTCACGTACGTCTAGGTAGCTAAAGATCATTGCCAAAATTTCTGGGTACAGTGCTGACACGTGGGTTTGACTCGGTTGTAGGGCAGGGGCCTGTAGCCGTGACCGTACCTCGAGCGTGGGGGTGCTCAAATGAAGCGGGTGGAAGATCGCGGCTGGCGCGGGCAGCTGCGTCGTCAACGGCCACGGATCCACTTTTATAGGATCCGGACCACCCCCGACACCTCCGCCCGCCACCTGGAGCAGCTGCATTCCGAAGGCATCTTGAGTTTGAGGTGGCGGTTGTTGCTGCTGCTGCTGCTGCTGCTGCTGTAGCTGCTGAAGGTGCTGCTGAGCGAACAGCTGGCTGGCCAAAGCCCGTCTATCCCAGGCAAGCGAGTTGGCCTGTAACACCATTGGCATACTATTCTCGGTACTCCAGTTCACAGGTAGGATAATATTGTTACTGTAGATCGATATGGAATTCTCTCACAACTAACGGTATAATGCAGTGAAGACACGGCGAGTTTGGTGTTCTTACGCTCTATCACACTCGCCTCACAACAGCAAAAAAACAACGCCCTGTTGCGTTGATATTTACACACAGCTCACATTAATTAATCGACGATACTGGTAAGGCGAAATGACAGGAGTAATATGTGTAGGCGGTATGCAGTGATACCGTTGTAAAAGATGTTTTTGTGACGTGCTCAATGTGTTCTACATGTGCAGATAAATATGTCGTTAGTACAAATGCTTTTAGGAGTTGTAAAGAACTTCGCTATCACCACTTGTAGCACAGCACCGAGTTGCGTTTAGGCTCCTAGGCATAGATCTTCTTCTACACAAAACTTCTAGGCTGATCCGGACGCCTTATGAAACGCCGTTCATGTAGAACTGTGCATGAAATTATAGTATTAAAGACATAAAGCGGCGCGAACAATTTCAGTGCTTTTAGAACAGTTGTTCGATCGGTGCGCAGTGTGGAGTGGCCGGAACAGGAAGCGGTTGAGCGCAGTACGATTTGTTCACATCTACACATACGAGCAGTATAGGAAGGTACTACACACAAACGTATAGTCGTATATACACTATCGAGGCACACAAATAGAAGTCCGTTTTTAATAAAACACACCTAAATCGAGTTGAACGGTTTGTTTATGGAGGCTCCCTGCTTCCACTGTTTCTTTGTTGCCTATCAGTAGCTTGTACCTCTCTAATACCAGCGGCCGCCTCTGTTGCAACTGCTTTTCTGTACTGAGGTGACTGCGAGTTCGGTGGCTGAGCCTTTAGCGGGCATGAGTGCCGCGTCGCAGGACCAACGTCATCACACTCTAGCGGCTTGCTCTACAATCTGCTCACCAGCCCGACCTGTAAGCGTCTTCAAAACGACTCTCCCTTTCCGAATTGCCCTTTCCTGTCGGTCGCTCATTGGTCAGCTCGCAACAGTAGCTCCATCGGTGGCACATTCCTGCAAGTATTTCAGCCCAGGAAGAGTGCGGCGAACCGCTGCAACAGAAAGTTGTCTGAACAAACTTTACCGAAAAGTTTGCCGATATTGCACTGTCTGTAAACTTGCAAATAGGAAAACTAAAGGATTTTTCCGAACATATTTTCCTATCCCTTAATAATGTGCACTATCTCTTAATAGTCGAGTGGGTAGCCTAGCGGAGATCGCTTTACCGCCTTTGAAATGCACCATCGACGAGAAAGGAGAGAATACCAAAGGGAGTTCGCGCGTAGCCGTCCAACAGCTGCTGCTGCTGCTTCTAGTAGCAGTGGTGGTTGGTGGAAGGATAGCAGGGCCGTAGTGGTAGACCAGTACCAAGAAACTGTAGTTGTGGAAGTAATCGTGGTTGGGGAGTGCCTTTGTGCTGTACGTTTTCCAGGCGATTATAAGAGCTAAGAAACGATTTGCCCCAGTTCTGGGTTGTATCCATACACAAGTATATTTGAGTTATAAGCAGTTTGCCTTTTGTTTGTTTATTAGAACAAATAGAGTTTTCACATAATTGATCAATTTTTACCAAAAAAACAAGAAAATAGAAACGACTTAGTTCATAGTTTAGTCTCTATGACATATGCAAGCAGGAAATTAACGTAAACATCGAAACGGCTAGAAGCCCATGTATGATCTATGGATTTCGCTACAGCTAGCCAATTATCGGTTCTGTCAAATACTTATGGTGTTTATTTAGTTAGTCAATTTGCGGCATCAGCCTAACTAACTTTAGATACTTCAGTGAATTTTCAGTATAAAATAATATAGAAATACAGTTTTCTTTATTCATCCAAATCACTTTTTTTTTTTGAGTCATTGATAGGACTCGAAGCAGCGGCCTTTGGCGCTTAACAACTACAGGATTGGTCGTTTAAGCTACCGTCTTGATAATAAAAAATGTATTATCCGCCTACGATAATAAGATCCACTTTCTAGTAGTAGTCTTTCGACCTATAGGGATTTCAGTACTTGTCACACAATTAACAGGTTTAGGATTTTGTACGTCATACATCTGTTTCAATATCCCTTTGCCATTCTCCGCTCAACGGATATACCCACTTCCTCAGCTTTACTTATTTAAGTAACTTTAACGTTAGAATAAAGCTCGTTATATATCTGATGACGGATAGCATCCATTAGAGTGATCTTTGTTCCACTTTATTTCACTTTTATAACTATTGTATTTACACAGTTCAATCGAAGATTTTTTTAAACAAAAAGATTTTTCCTGACGCTTCAAATGTCTCAGGTCTGCTGTTCACTGTAAGTCGCCATTTTTATTTATCAAATTTTGTCGATTCACTGGTGTGTTTGTATAGTTCCAGCTTGTTCGTAGAATCGGGTTATGCGCATAACGATCACATGGAAAATCCTGTGATAAACGTTCGTCCTTTGACTTTTAGAAATATAATTTGTATAGTAGTTTTCATATAGTGGTCTATTTCACCAGTTTTATGTATATTTTATCCATTATGTATATACTATTTTGCTATACGACCCCTACAGTAAACCCCCGATGCATTCAAGCATTAGCAAAAGTTTCCGGAGGATATTTAGCTTAACCGCTTCTTTAAAGAACAATGTATGTGCGCCACTGGCAAAAGGGATGAACCAAATATACTGAATTGACCGAGCCAATGAATAGTTTGTACTCGAAACGCCCCACATACGTGAATATGTTTGGGATTCTAACTGGCCTTCAATCAGACGGTCAGCAGCGTACTCAGTTTGGCTGACCACCAGGGACGTATCGAGCACTTCTTGGAACAAAAAAGCGCCCACAATAACCGTATCCGTGCCAGATGTCGTTATGGGTTATCCGAAAACGCAGGATTGATTAATTGTAATAGTGCTATTACCTGTTTGGATCTCGATATCCTACTAGATAAATATTGTTTTGAACATTTTTTATAATCCCTAAATGGAAAAAGGATTCGCTATGTTCGGAATGTTTGATTCGAGGTGGTTCTTCTTTGAAAAGAATATATTTTTGAGGTAGAACAGCTCAGTTCAGATTAATATTTCCAAATTTAGGATTGCCCATCTCACTATCGTTCAACAACAATTAAGCATAAGTAAATAAACTACTTAATAAAATAGTAAAAAACGCCTAAAGATCCCACTCAAAACAGAATCAAACAACAACAACTACAGCTGCTAAAATACAGGTTGCTTTCTCGACATGCCACCATTTTGCTGTCTATTCTCTTTAAACCGTTAACGTTAACGTTAACGTTAACGTACAAAGTGTGTGCTCTACAGTGAAATCCGAAATCGATACGGTCATTGGAACAAAATCTCTATAAGGCTCTTTCTAATTGGCCTGACGAAAATCAAGACTACAACCAAAATACAGAATGTCTCGTATTTCTGTGGCTTTTTTCCCTTTGTGACGCAGTTTATATACAGACATAGTCAGTCCTGGTTTCGAGATTTGGTTATACTCCGTAACTGCGATTTCAAAAAATTACTACTGGCGGATTAGAACGATCCAAGAACAAGTTGAGCTTTTCATCGAAGCAGGAAATATCAATCGACCAATTAGCGACTCAGACAACTACGGCAAAAAGAAAAAGACAAAAAAATTTTACCTTGACGCACATGTTTCTTCTGGCAGCTTATCGCCTATAGAAAGAAAGTTATACTGTCGATGTACCTACCGCAAGTTAAATGCTAGAGGAACTATGCCGCGTTCTCTACGATGACAGTAACAAACCATTCAGCCCGTAATTTAAACGTATCTCATTACCCGGAGCGAACTCAGTATGTTTGCATGTCACGATATGTGTGCGGAGAATTTCAAAGAGACTTTTATGATTTCTATCATTCTCTCTAGTTGGTTGGAGCTGATAGCAAGACGCTATGCTGGAAAATATATGTCTTATAAAAATCACATCTTGCTGAAGATGTCGCCATTCAAACTATAGAACTATTCACATTATGATCGTCTACCATATTCTATGTAATCTAAGTTTATGCCAGGGGAAACATCGTCATCTTGAGAGTATTAAAGTATATTGGGAAAAGCTCCTGACGTCCTTAGTCATTACAGTCTAGCCAGCTCGCATCTATGTACTGCAACCTATTACCAAATAATACCACAGTAGGAAGCTGGATAGCTAAGCAGGAAGCATGCCAAGTGTCAATCGGCACCGATATTTTATTGGCAACTAATTAGATGTTACTCCGACTGGTCAAATCCTGCCGATAAAAAGAAAAGTTTTGCCCTTAACGTTTCCACCCGCGATAAATAAACCTCTTGTTTCCATCCGAATCTGAGTTTGATCATTATGCAGATGTGGATCACCATTCAATATATATATATATATTTATTTGTACTACCCTGCATGAGCGCTCCTTTCAGGGTCACACGGACAATTTTCATTCAGCACACGAGCTGTTCATGCAGGAACACAAGTCAATATAGCCTCCCAGTGTATGGATCGAGCTGAAAAATGTCAGTTTTTCTCGCTGCCAACACCAACATTGAAACTGGCTCCTTTATGACGCTTCCATTCGAATCAGGCTTTACTATAGAATAATATTTCACTTATAAATACGTAATGATAAGTACGAAACAAAACAACAGTCACTTTATTTACGGGCCACGTAATTACTGTCTTTTCAAGGGGCGCAGACGAAACGATGACGTTCATGCAGATTTTCTGGCTTCTAAATTCAGAACCGGGCACAGTCACTCTTTTCTCTATGTCTAGAAGTGAGCAGCGTTTGAAAAAATACTTAATGACTGTACTAGGGGCAGGCCTCAAAAACTTTAGTTAGTAATATTTTTTTTCTCGACACAGCAAACCAGTAAGTATCATTGGTAATGAAACGTATCGCGTACTTCAAACCTGTTCAGTGTCTATAATCAAGGAGCGTCTATTGTCTCAAAATGGTCAGCAGACTACAGCTTACTAGAGAACGTAACCTTATTAGGATTATATGGCACTTTGAATTATAGCATATATATTAAAGACTTTTTGCCAATACACATTTCTATTCTGACTTCATCACAGGCGACTGTATCACACAGGATAATGCGGTACTGCACCAATCAGTTGCCGCTTGCGAGAACAACCACAACATACATAGCTTAAGGTACCGTTGCCCCTAATGAAGCATTCTACTTAGAGGTATAGTGAAGTCGCTTCCGGGAAGTAAAACCGGACAAGATTGAACCATATCTGTATGCCACCCGCACAAAACTGTCAATACTCGTATTCAGAACTAGTTCTATATTATTTTCTCTGTATTATCCTTACTATATTTATTATTATTATTATTATTGTTATCGGCACTGTCGTCATCGTTGGAGTCGTAGCAAGGTCGAACGAACGCTCATGCACTATCGACGAAGATGACTGCAACGAGGCGGCTCGTCCCTTTTTGGCTCTGCGGTCTCCTGGTAGTCCGTTGGTGAAATGCACGAAAAACGAAAGCCGCGGCAGACAACGATGGTTACGGCGAACCGCGAAACGCCGCGGCAAACCAGCCCCGACGGTGCTCAATCTGTCGCCATCTTTCCGGCTGCATTTTCAATACGACTTTACTCTTTGTTCGGCACCCTTTGCCCTTCGCTAGTGGGAAGGCCGAAGCGGCAGCTCTCAAAAGAACTATTCTTTGTTCCTGGCACTCTGCTCGCCTTCGGCGTGCAGCTTCGTATGCACAACTTCGCTCGCTGCCTGTCTCTTCGACCCGTACCGCACTCCCCGCTCTTTTCTTGTTTCAGCCTGCTTTTTCGTTTGGTTCCATTTGATAATAATAAAAAGAAGAAAACGAAGATGCACTCCTCATTAAGTTCAAACCGCTCGCTTTCCTTATTGTCGTTGGCTTCGTCATCGTAGACTTCGCTGAACTCGCAGTTTTATTGCACCCGATACCGCCTGTGCTAGCCCAGTTAGTCTGTCTACGACGTTCTATCTCTCGTAGAGTTCCCGCTGCTCGTCTTGTCGAAGCTGCAGTAACGGTGGTAGGGGGATATGTGTAGAATCAACGACTGTTATCCTGGTTTTTGGTACATGGTACTAGGATGCGTCGAGTTCTTTAGGTTTTCGGTGATGACGTCTTGAAGATGCCGCCGGACGCAGGCCTAAAACGAGCACAAACTGTGTCCAACAGTCGGGTCCACTATTCTGCCTGATTTTCAAGCCACCGTCTGTAGTTAACTTCTGATAGAGGCATGCTGAAGATGACGAGATCCTAGCTGGAAAGATTCGATCCGCGGCAACGGGACCTTGAGAGTCTTTTCTTAAGAGGAGATGCTAGCAAACTCTGCTAGAAAAGCCAATCACGGTCCCGTTCTATTTGGGTGGAGAACATAACAGCCGCATCTTCTAGATCCTCCAATAAACAAAACTCGCCGCCACCTCCTCCACCCCATGAAGACGTTGTCCACTTTGCCCATTCGGTTTTGTTGCTGCTGCTGCTTTCAAAGCTCAATACGAAACCCAGGCGGCGAGACCCTACGGCGGTTCTTGCCTAGTAAATAATATCGGAACGAGGATGACCAGCAATTGAATTGTCGATTCCACTGGAACCGTGTTGCAATTTGATGCAGCCAACAACCAGCGGCTGCTTACCCATCAGATGGAGAGATATGTTTTTAACGATAGTCCCGGTCTCTCTTGTATTCTTTATCCTTTTCACAACGGCGCAGGCTAACAATGGAGCCAGCGATAAGAAGAAAGGCATCAAACGAAAGTGCTTTTCCAGTAGCTTTTGGGTAGGGGCACTAAATGAGAGACAAAAAAAGAGTAGTCGGCAAACCGCCCGTATGCTTGTAAGTTATAAAATATTATAGAAAAACGCTATGAGACGCTTGTGCGACGACAAGGTACTCCATGGCACTGCAGTCTGAAAAGTTTAACTTGGGCAATGTGTACATGTAGGAACAAATATATAGTAGTGATTGTCCTTATGAGTCCATTAAACGTAGTTGGACGACCGCAGGAGCATGGGGATAGGATAAAGTAGATAGGAAAAAATATTGACGGCTTTTTGTACGCTTTTAAACCCTTAAACTACAAAAAACTCGTCACGGATTCAATACCTTCTGGGCTATACGTTGTGCTCTTGCTGGTACATTCAAATCGAAATAGGCCAAATGATTTTCTCACATCGGTGCTTTAGCATTTATGTAACAGTTCATACCACCTTCTTGGGTAAGAATTAACTTTTCAATTCACTATCGTTTTCGTAACTGTTGATATGTCTAAAAATTCTCATATTAGACGTTCGTCCAGAGCGTTTAAACTAGACATTTTTCAGCCTCGTTGCTGTATCATCTAGTTGTCCTAGTCAGCCGTGAATCAACTTGATGAAAAATAATAGTTTTGTCATGGTGCTACATACGTAAAGTGGGCATCGGCCTCAGACTCAACTAATCAGTACAAAAAACACTAGCGGTAACCTGAAATCGTAGTATACTCCGATTAACAGGGTATCCGTAAGTGTGTTAATTACGTCGTAAATTTTATTCTAAATAGATGTTTCATCTGGCAGACAGTTCTTTATGCTGTCTACACAAAACACTGGCAATCATATTACTTCTTGTCGAACTTCGATGGCTTAGCCATTGACGTTCTTGCAGCCGTACACCGAAAACTATATTATTGTAACCTAATATAAAGGACATTGACGGTAGTCTTTCTCATCTGTCAAACACAATACCACTTCTCAATTTCCAGATCGTCATTTTTTTTAGATTGCTGTTTGACTTATTTTCTTGCATTATTATTATCTTTCGTTGTTTGGATCATTGCGATATATTATTAAAACGACGTAATTTGCATTTTAAAACGTAAAACGTAAATGCATTTTTCTTCTAAATTAAGTACGTTCGTCGTCCGCATACGACACATTAGCTGAAGGATCCGGTTAGAAACTGTCGTCATAGCGTAATATTATCACATGAATGGCCTGTACTGCTTGTTACTGGTTTTAAATCGAAGATGCTCTGTTGCCACGAAGTGTACAACTTAACAAAATAAGTGGAAAATCTTCCACATACGATACTGCTTTCAATGTAATATTTAGGCTGGATAAAAAAAATACAAGTAGGCATCAATAATGCCCCCCCTAACGAACCTAGAACGAATCCACTGTCATCGTTATCGACAGGACTTTACCTGTCGCTGCCACTCTCAGCTGAGGTTTGGCCGAATTTTTTTTGTCGTTGGCCAGACAATGTTTTCAAAGTACGCTAAAGGGAGCCTTAAGCATAATTCAACTCATTCCAGAATCAGTTTCTGGAATGACTTAAACTATGGAAAAAATAATCGTTTTTTATGCTAGGGCGTTCTTATCAAAATCAAGAAAATGCTGTTACCAGTAGTGTTGGCGATATCATTTCGTAGTAGGTCAAAATGACGTATAACACAACTTTTCAACCTGGAGCTGTATACGAATCTGTTTTAGGATATCATTTGACCTTTAAATTACCCCATTGACAAACTGCTGTCTTTGTCTTAAATAGGTAATAAGTATGTAAAAATGGGTTAAAAATAGACGCATTCGACTCGTAAGTTCACAAAGTAGAGCTAGTTAGAATTGAGATGACGCACATTTATCTCGAAGGGCTATCAGAACAAGCTATATTAGGCTAGCACAACAAACCCTCATCTGTCGTTAAATCCAGTAAGCGATAACGTCTTAGAAACTTCGCGTCAGCTTAACAAGTGTAAGGTTTTTTTTTCATAAATCACCTGGAACAAGTTTTCATAGTAGTATATATATACGCGTGACGTTTGGCTAACTTTACGAACGGATGGACTTCTTCCAAGTTCATCTTGATAAAAGTTTACGAATTTCATGCGAACGCACTTTCTGTCAACTGAAATATTAACAAGCAAGTTCAACTCGGCTTGTAGCAATCATGTTTCACCGATATCGTCTTTCTGCTTTTGTTGCAGTTAAGGTCGCCAGTCACTTTGTTTGTTAACATTATCTTCACTTGTTTGAATAAGAGTAGGAGGGCTGCATGAGTACACGCTCTTGACATAATAATTTCCCGTTTTCAGATATGTAACACTTGCACATGTGAAACAAACAAATTAACAAGTATAAATGCTGTGTTTCTAGTGTAATGCATATCTATAGAACTTGTATCTGACGGCCTCAAAATTTATTCGTATCGGCAAGCCAAAACGGCCAATGCCGCCTTCTCTTGCGAGTCGGAGTCTGTTTGTTAGTCAGCAGATAACAAACAAATCGTCTCTTTGAAAACGCGAGCAGTGCTTGCCGTTTGGTCTATCGTTCGGTTTGTCTCGGCATATATCGTCTTCATTCATTTTAGGGCGTAAAGTTGAGGCCGCAGATTCGTGGAAAGCCACTGCCGCGAAAACGACAAGCTGAAGCTACGTTTGCGACTCCCTTGCGGCATCTTTTGCCGATATAGCTGTAACTGTATGATAGGGCGGCAGTGACAACGAATTTCACTGTTACTGTCTTTATGTTTCCCTTGTACTGCAGCAGCGTCAGCGAAGGCGCGAATGGATTTAAATAGGACGCGTGCATGTGTGGATCGAAATGCTGGACCTGCTAGCTAACCTTTACAGCCGCCGCTAGCTCAGTTCGGTTTTGCAGTGCGCATCTGGAGGCCTGCTGTGTTTGGACTACCTGTGTCGCTGTGATTCTATGCCTGCTAAGGTTTTTAGCGGATGTGGTTCTTCGAGAAGCTGTTGAGCCAGGCGAAGGCAGACTCTCGGTAAGGCGGACGTTTTGGGAATTATGAGCTCGGTTCGAGTTCACAAATAATGGCTGTGTTTCTATCCTATCTTAATATGGACCACTTAGCCTCCTCTTTTAGTCTTTAGATTCGGCAGCGGCTTACGAATACAATGTTGCACTTCTAAGAGGAGGAAAACCATGACGACGATTGAAGACTCATGAGGAATGGGCTTATGATCGGCTTCTTTGATGTCCGTTCGATAGCTGCTTCGTCGCGTCCATGTATCTGTTGACGTGCCAGCACTTGTCTCTGTATCATGTGCTATTTGACCCTGTTGCGCGGGCTCTGTTGGCTCTGCGAGGTCTGATGTTTGTAGTAACAGTAGTTGTAGTAGCAGCAGTAGTAGTAGTAGTAGTAGTTGTGGTAGAGGATGTAAAAACCCAACGACTGGTCGACACGTGCAACAAAAGGGTGAACATAAACTGTACCTTAATAAAAGCAGAGGAGAGTGAAGACCCTCCGTCTCTCGCTAAAACCAATTTGTTAGCTCCTAGGAATAGCACATATGTGGAAGTTAGGATTAAGCTTCGTACGCAAGCTCTCAACTAAGCTAAATAACTCTCACGATGTATCCAATTAAGCAATAGAAGGCTAGTACATCTTAAGCTAGATTTCGAGGTCAATGCTTAGCTAAGGTATGATAAACTGAAATAGAACAGATTTTTATTTGCTTTTGTGCCTGTAAGAACAAATGGTCACTTACACTTAAATGGATGGTCACGCAATAAATTCAAGACAAACTGTGACCGTGTGTTATGGTACGGACGAAAACAATCGAGAGGTTTGCGTGAAAGATGCCCCATATGGCGAGGTACAGATCAGCTACAATTACAAACCCAGACTCGATTCTGAAAGCAATAATATTGTATCTATCCAAACTGGCTACACTGTATATGTGCATGTTGGCGTGGGTAACAATCTACATCCATCAAGTAGACCTGTCTGTTATCCTAAACGAATTAACTATTATAAAGTGGATAAACAACCACAGTGAAAAGTGTAAAAGTTATAAGAAAACTTTTACAAATTGTCAATCTATATTAAAATATTAAAATTCAATCATTTTAGTGAAAAAGAGCCGTACGTGGAAATGTTTTCTTCAATTTACTGAGCTTTTGCCGAGTACACTAGCTGCAGTTGCAGTTCTGCAGCTAGTGTACTCGGCTTTTTTTAAAATGTTTTATATTTAATAGCTAACGTACTCGTATGTCTTGATATAGTTCTATTTTGCTCCAAGGAAAAGACACTAAAACAACGCTTTGTTTTACCGTTTATTGGCCTCTATGAATCATCAGTTCCTCTCAAAAATGACCCAAATACCAGCGATGAGATCATGTGTAGGCTAAAAATAGCATAAATATCCTGTTGTAATTGGAGTTAAATATTTAAAAAAATGCGTCTGCATATTGTTGCATAAGAGTGTATGATTTACTTTCAATAAATATATCGCAGGTCCGTTTTCTTTATGTTCTAATGTGACAGCAGACATGAAAAATGTACCTTTGCGACAAATGCATAAAATTATTAGCTACCTTTTTCCGTCCGTTGACGAACTTTTGTCGGCCTCTGTTTCTCGTGAAATAAAATTATCAACATGCAAAAAAGACACCTTTGCCCAGGTTTACCGTATTATTCTTGTTCCTTCTCATTACGTCCTCTACGTACGTTTGATCGTATTCAAAACTTTTGTAGGTCGAAATTCTGCATATTACCGTCGGGATGGACAGTTACAATGCCTATATTTAAAACGCTGTGTGTCCTCTCTGCGGATCCTCTAGCTACGCCGAAATATGTTCTAACTGTTGAGCGCTTCGGTACGTTTCGCTGTACACAGTCGACTCCGTACCATCCACGTTCCGCTATCTTTTTTCGGTCGTCCGTAATATTGTATCGGTTTAGACGTTGGGTAAGCGAAACGGGATAGACGAAAAAGGAAAAACGGTGGGAAAGAGTCCAAAAGCTGAAGCAAAAATCAACAGCATCCGTAAACATTGTAAGTTCGGCTAGCTGGCTTATTGGGCACTTCTGACTAGGTAAAACATTCTCGATCCTAGCACGATATTCAAATTGTGCTCGTTCTATGAAATGTGCCCTTTGTGTGCTATCGTTTGTTCGCCCGTTATAGGATAGGATTTGGCCCGTTTGCATATGGGGTTATCGTCAATGGTGAAAGAAGAATCGTTGTACGTTGATTTACATTGCACTTAAAGAAGTAAGATATACTTGCCTTCATACTTCAACTGATTTGGGTATGGCGAGTACGAAAATACTGAACTACACTTGGCTGTCACCCAGTTAGCCGTCGGTAGGATGCCTATTGCTTGGATTCTTTTTGCCACACCTATCACCGACTTATTTGAACAATGAGTGTGTCTCGATGTCTGGATATTATATAAAATCCGTCGTCATGGAGTGAGTAGTCGAAGCAGCGATTATCGAAAACCTAGACAAGCTCGCTAATAACTACGCAAGCGAAACATGTCGAGTTAATATGCGCAAGCAGATTGGGACCGATGGATTGGTAGCAATAATTGACCGAAGAAAAGAACGTGTCAGCGGTCTACAAGCAGCACAGCAGTGTCGAATATTAGACTGGACAATGTGTTAGAACGCATCTCTGAACTCACCGATTAGGTTCGTAGTCTAGAAGCTTACGTACTCCCTACTTTTGTCTTATACATAAATTAATTATGATTGAGGTTTTTTTGTTAACGTGTTACGTATCGTAACTGTACTAGTACTATCAGGTACTATAGTACTACTGACATCGCCGCTGATGATCAGTTTACACATCCTAACAGTGGCGGTCAACTGATCATCCGCCGTTATCATTCCCATCGTATAGCTTGCCATAGTCTGTTTAGCCACAAGGCAAGTCAGAAGACATAGCTCGCCCCTTTCATGCTATCATTCTTTAACACTATTTAGAGCGGAGAGCGGTTGGCGAGCTGGTCACGTAAACGCGTACGAAAGGCAGTGTAGGCGGAAAACAAAAAGTTAGTAAACAGGCCGACTAATACAGCGCCTGCTCATTACGTGCCTCTCGGTTCCCGTCGTGCCTTTCCGTGTTGATGCCCTCAGGGCTTGGTCTGCCTACCAAACCAGTCTGCCTGACTTACAGCGAAGTAACGCAGAGCTTCCGTACATTCTATCTGTCTTTGGACATTTTGTCCTATTCCAGGTGTCCCATTGCCACTGCACCTGGCCTGCTACGGTTATTGTTGCTTCCTACTGCTGCCAACAGCATAAAAGTTTCCTTTCTCTAGACACTATCTGTCGACAGAACAGCTGGGAGTTGACTGATGGTGGCGCTGCTGCTGCGGTAGCGGCGCTGCTGCTGCGGTGGTGGCTTTCGCTACTACGGTCGAAAATATTGCTTCATCCTGTTATTACCACTGTTAGCAGTGGCACGGCACAACACCACTGCCGCCGTCAATAGCCGTATCCATTTTGTAATAATCGGAGCATTGCTTAGTAGACACAACAAGCTTCGCGGCGTAAAAATAATATTGTACGCAACAACAGCGACAACGCAAGAGGAGTACTGCAGAAAACCAGAGCAGAGCGGGCTGGAGCCCACCGACGCAGTCGATGACTGCGGTGTCCATCAACCGACAAACAACAGTGGAACAATGCCGACGAAGTAGACGAGTGCAAAACCAGACGAAAAATAAAGAGACGAGCCTGACGTTCACTGCCGGCACGAATTGCAGATACGGCAGTATAGGCGGGTGTTAACAGTAGCTCAGGGCGATAACCGGTGATGTACGAATTGGCCACCAATGGCCAGTGAAATATTATAATTAAAATTGCCCTTGGTTCTCATCGTGTCGATGTTGTTGTTCTTGTCGGCTGCTGTCGCTGTGGGTCGCTGCTGTTGATGTTACGCAGTGTAAACATGTCGAAATTTGACGTCTGCGGTGTATCATGTCTAGTGGTAATATACGGGTGCGTGGCGTATGCGGAGTACGCGCTAATCTACTGGATGATTCTACCGGTTCTAGCTGACAGGTGAGCAAGTCGAGGCGACTCATATGCGATGTAGTTGCTCGGTAGAGTTTAATTCTCTCAACAAATCGATAACCATATATTTGTATACAGGTACAGTGTGAACAAAGCTAGATCCTCAATCAACAAAAAACGTCTATCCTTTGCAATTCATAAGCGACAAACATTAAACGGACACCGATTGTTACACTCTTCTTGTGTTTGTATGATGTGAGCTTACAAATGACCAAGTCATTGGCTTGCAGGGGTACGAAATGTATTCTCTTGGATTCTCTGTTTCTTCTTCTTTAATCCTACCTGATTTTTTCTCTCCCTTCCTCTCTCCGTTGAGGTGCCTCCTCGAAATGCGGTGAAAGGAGCACAATCCCACTGAGGGTACTTAGAAGGTCAATGCAGTAAGCTGGTAACAATAGTTAGAACAGCACGGCACTATGCAACCCCAATAATCGGTTGGACCGAACGAACAGCTGCTACTTGTGCGTTGGTCATTTCAGAACTCTCTTTGACGCCTACAAGCATGGTCAAATCTCAGAGGTCATTCGACAGTTGGCACGATAAGTTAGGTAACAGCGAGGGGTGGCCAAGGTGTAGCTCTTAATGAAGGGTGGACCATTTGTCCATATAAAGGGTCCAACTCACTAAACAATTCCAGCTATTATAAAGCATTTCAACCATTAAATGTAACTTCTTGCCCCCGTGCAAAAAATACCTACGAACATTTTTCCGTCGGGTATATATACTTTGGTAACTGTGTAACCTTTGTCTTGTTGCCCATAAACTCAAGTGGCCATCGTGAATGTGAACTTGATAGCCGTTATTTGCGGCGGATATATTATTGATTCAACTGAAAACATCTTAAATCAACAGGAATTTTGTCATAATAGGAAGTCGAGGAAATTTTTCAACTTAATATTTTCTTGTTTCTGCCTATCTTATTATGGGGTTACGACAGCGTATGAGGTTGCATTCCCTATTGGTTCTTGTCGGTGAAATGATGAAACTTCGTTCTGAATCATACAACACGATCGTTAGTAAAAAAAAAAAAACGAGGGACAAAGATGTGAACGTCATGAGATAGTCGTCAGCTAAATCTGTAATTCTGTTCCATCGCTACGAGTCTGCAATAGTCATTCACCTCACAACCGTCTACTATAAATGTGGCTAAAGCGTTCTCACTCACTAGCATAGCAAAAGAATTGTGACAGTTCCATAGCATCTGTGACGTTTTGGAGGTTTTTCAGTTTCTGTTTTGCCGTCCGAAAGCTGTCTGTATAAAATAATTTATCTATTGTATAAAATATATATATGGGCTTTAGCCGTTTCTCAAAACAGACTGAAAACAGACGGCTTAGTGGAAGTGCAACCATTGTTGTTTCGGTTGTAGCTAGCCGTTTAGAAGATGAGACCGCTTTTTACCAGGAAAAAAACATTTTCACCAACTGTTTGTTTGTGCGCTTTCTTACTGATCTCGGGTATGATGCAACTGACCCTAATTGTTTCTATAATTTTAACTACAAGGAAAATTATACAGCTTCAGAATAAAAATTAAGGAAGCCGTCGACTGTACTAGCGGAGCGACGCGTCCAATCCATCTGGTTAGGCTAGAAACGATATACTCGAAAAACTGCTGTTATTATGTTTTTTACGATTAAAACTTGTTTTTACGAGTTCAAAAGTTGATGCTGGCAGTATATTGCAGTGTAACGTTTTGTTCAGGTGTAATCTTAGGGCGATTCTTGGCTCAATTCCGTTAAAACATCTTTTAACACAATTCTCAAACGGAACTAATGCACGGCTTTTAGTTTCGATACGTTTATCTTTAGTACTCTTATGCTCAATTTCAGTATTCTTGTGCCTGTTGATTCACTCTTATATTACTTGAGCCTATCCGCATTTTGCATTTAGCAATTAATTTATGTATCTATCAGTATTTGTAAGTTGAAAGTTGCAACTGTCTGTCAAGTTTAACGAGCACGCGATTTGCTGTACGCCTGTGATCACAAAGTGCTTTAAAATTTCGTAAGGGTAGTGTTGGGTGTAAGGGTAAGGTAATATTAGTTGGGTAACTCAAGTTTTGACAAACAGCACATAAAGGCTGCTGATGTAAATTACCTTCTACTGATATTTTTCAAGCAGGAATCGCTGTCGAGAGGAAGTAGCGCTCTAAATGCAAATGTCGATCTCGTCAGGTGTGTCATACCTGGGTATGACCCCTTTGCTACATTAGAAGGAATAAGCCCGGGTCAGTTAAATTCACTCGATCATCCGTCAAACATCAAAATGCGGTTCTATTACGATAATGAAAATTATACAACTATATTTTGCAATACAGTGTAAAGCATACGCTGATTCGTTTCTTGAATGAAGCAGCAGGTAAAATTCTTAACGATTCTCTATCCGTAAGGTTTAGCAACGCTTTCCATTTGTCCAAGCTACTTGTTTTTCTCGTTACAAACGTACTGTATAGCGTTATGTCACGTAACGTATTTAGATCTCAGTCAACAGTTTTGCGGGCAGATTTTTCGGGTTGATTTCTTTGTCCTTTAAAGTAACAGCAGTCATGTTTTTATTTATTGTATGATACCATTGCTCAAGCCAATCAGTCGTTCTCACGGCCGCCGTAGACGAACTAGCTAAGCAGATGTTATTAGTCATAGAAGTATAATATTCTATTCTAACGATGCAGTTGGTATTATGCTCAGTTCTGGAATTGTGCATGAGATTGCTCACTGTGTTAAAGTTTGACCGTAGCACTTGGGCGTATATAGTCGCTGGTAGTCGTCGTCGTCATCATAGCTGACGACTGAGCAGGAATATGAATGAAAAGAAACGGATCAGTTCGAACAACATAACTAGTGTTTTTGAATTGATTGAGATAGGTCCAACACAACAATAAGCATTGCTCACTCCTTTGGGTATCTCCGTGAGCCCGCATCAAGGTAGTTTAGCACGTAGTTTTTGCCTGTTAACTGCTAACTTTGAAATGTTCTTCATATTCCATGTGCTACGGTTTTCGCGCTACGATTTAAATTAGGACTATTGTGTTTTGTCAACCGGTTCTCAGCATTTGCAGGCTGACAAAATAACCTATGTCTATAAAAACGATAAGCTAAACGATAAGCTAATCATATTTAGGTTACATAATGTCCTTCATATTTAGTTATAGCTCGATCCTGCTCTATGAAGTGCAGAAATGCAAAATTGATTTAGTTTGCTTGCTGCTACCCTGTGTTATCGAAGATCAATAGGTCTCCATCGGGCTTTTGTGCTGGCCTCACGCAGGCATACGCTAAAAAGAAAAACGACTTAATATTTATGAAATAAGCCAAAAGGTTCAGGTTAGAAAATAGACAGACAAGTTATAATGGTAAGAAACGAATGCTTTGTTTATCATGCCGATTATTAATGGCAAAAATCCTGGAATACCCTGGACACCGAGTAAATATAAAAACAAGACCAGAAAACTAAAGGTGCCGTGTGCTATGCTTTTGAATCCAACCGGTTATTGTAATTATTGCGAATTATTGTTGTATGTAATGGGACGTACTCTTATACGCAATTTTTAACAACAGCGAAACAAAAAAAAGTTCGGTGTTATGTATCTTTGATGTAAACAGGTTTTCAAAGCCAGCAGACAACACCAGTGGGTATTGAAGATAAATATCAAAATATAGAAATAAATATCAACACTAAGAATTTATTTAAATATACACAGAAGCCACAGTTTATCATATTGACGCATTTACCTTACGCAGCTCACAGAAATGAAATTTATTTGCATAAAATTAAATCGAATATGTATTGTATTAAGATCTTTATGCAAATGGCCATGCTTCTCGTAATGTTGTATACAAAACGTCATTCGGACGACAGAATCGGCATTCCGTTGCAGAGCTAAAATGATACACACACTTATAAATTTTTTTACAAAAATCTGGCATCACTGCCTACTTTTGTTGTCGGATACTTCCTTTTAGCTCCTTCAACGTTGAAGGTTATAAATTTTGCTTGTCAAATACCTCACAGGATAAAGTCAGTTCAGGATTCGCGTTCATGAATTCGCAGGAACGGGGCGAGCATGATGTGGGTGCCCCGCAGAGAATTGCACGTTCACCAAATTTGTTCTGCAATAACCATGGGGTTTCGAATGCGCAATGGCAGGTAGCACCGTCTTGTTGGAACCACATATTATCCAAGTCGTCCAGTTTCAACCGTAGAAGGCTTTCGATCAGCGAGAAATTGATGTGTTCGGATTCCCTAACATGTCCTCAGCTACTTCCTCCATACGGACTCTTCCTGAGCGTCTAAGACGTAAGTCAGCAGCTACAGATCCAGGAACTTAAAACCCTTCCACACGAAAGCGGAAAAATGTTTTAGAAGGTGCAGAATGCCTACTGTAAAGTGCCGGGTATCGTTCTAAATGTTGGGCCTCGGATTGTAAAAAAAACTCGATAAACTCAATGCTTCTGTTCAAGTCTATGATAAAACCGCATCTTCTGGAGGTTCTTGTAAACAGCAGTTTACCTCGATCGACGATTTGGTTGTAACGCAAACGTTTGATAAACATTGATACGTCGGGAATGGATGACCCCATATAATGTTTAAAATGAACACCGGTATTTTCATACGTATATTAAAGCTCGACTAATTTCTTTATATTTTTCCTTGCAGTTTATGGGGCGCAGTGCATTTCGTACTATTCAACACATTCTTAATCCTGGCGCTGTGGGCTCACGGCCGCGCCAGTTTTGGAGATCCAGGGGTTGTGCCGCTACCAAAAACCGATATCGACTTTTCAACTGTACTACAAAACCGATATTGTGTGAGTTATTAAATGTATGGCCGATAAAACACGTGTTGGGTTAAAGCGGTACTGGGTATAGCAAAATATAAAAAGGCAAATTTGTTCCTACTTGCCCGCTTCTATTCATTAGAAAAGAAACAATGGCTTACAAATGCAAAGCAATGATGACAACATTGAAAATTATGTTGCGTACCATGTATAATTTTAATTAACGATAATAACTAAACGATTTGCTTCAATCGTAAAGTACTCCATATCCCTGCTAGATGTAGTTATGTACCATATGAATTGCATTTTTGGCGTTAAAATCCATGTTTTACCAGAAGGAACATCTGGTAACCACACCTTCGCCACTTTAGCTAGCTTAGTAGTTCATACATTTCCAACAAGGTGTTTTTTTGCAACAATCATGTTAACCCACACCACATTTTTAGGCATTTTTAATGTCTTGATATAGATCAAGTTTATCAACAACGAAATAGTTGGGATCAGTGATTGTTGTTAAGGTCTTGCGCAGTAAGTCTTCAGCGTCTTACGGACACGATTCAGTAAGCATCAAATTCAGTAACTTCAGATATCAAGCGAGCAATCTTCGAATTGTAACTATTTCATTCTAGTTAGCACAATAGACAAGCGTACGTAATTATCAGAATCCGAGCAATCGTCTAAAAACTATTATGGTACAAGCAAATATAGTAAATAAACAATATTGTACGATACATATCTAGTATACAGCATCCTTTCCATAATAATGGTAAAACTTACAGAACGGTGATTGGACAATTTGTATCCGCTGCGAGACGTTTCGACCTCCCCACGCGTACCACTGCCGAATATGCGACCGATGCATACGAGGAGTGGATCATCACTGTCCTTGGTACGTAAAAACCACCTGCATTTTTGCCGTATACAGGATAACGCGGGATGAAAATCACGGGGGAAATAAATGGTATGCCGCGTGTTTAGTGACTCTGGAACATTACCGGTGCTACTGTTACAAAAAAAAAAACGTTTCTGACTATAATGGTTGATTGGAATCGCACACTAGTGAAAAAAAGAAGGTTTAAACCAGTTTATAGATTATTATTATATTAAACGAGTATCGAATTCGCCGGCTAACACGTTGAAAGTCAGTTCCTGTTGTACTATACTAGATTATCTAACAATTAACAGTTTTTAGTTGACAAGCATTGGCTTCTGTGTTGATCGCAAGGAATGCATGTTTTCTTTGCAAGCTTGTAACTACCGATGACGCTAGAGGTTATATAAAAACAATGTATGTAAACACGTATCGGTATAGTATGCCGAGGATATCTATTAACTATCTAGCTCTTTGAGCACGACATTTTTTCTTATTTGTTAGACATACACATAGACATAAATATCTTCCAATTTTTTTTTATCTCGAAAGAACCATGTTGATACTTTTAACTTTGGGAGGACCTAGCACATTTCGGATTTAGAGTTAAGTCCTGCTCTTTTGTGAAACTGTTGCAGGATCAATAACTGCGTGGGCGAGTTGAATCGGAAGTACTTCCTGCAGTTCCTGGTATACACGGTAATCACTTGCCTGTACGGAACAATAGTAATAGGCATCTCTTGGTACTTCGAGTCACCAAAAGCTGACAGTTCATCCCTTTCTGAGTATCGTCAGAGTCGGCTAATGCACACGGTAAATTAGTTACGAATTTATTCAGTTGCCATTTCATTTATCGTCCTGGTATCTAGCAGCCACATGATGAATAATTTCATAATAAGTAAAGTTCAGCTAGGTTGTCGACCTCTTACCAAGGTAAGAAATGCATTAGGTGTATCCATGAGCAAATGTGTAGGTGCACAACATTTCGTCATTCTTAATCGAAAGCTTGCTAAAAATTTTCATTTTTGATCTTATTATTGTTCCTTGTGCATTGCTCGTCCGTTTAGGTGATCTTTCTCGTGGAGTGTTTGCTTTTTGGCTTGTTCGTCGTTGCCATTTTCTGCGGTCAGCTGGGCGGCGTCATGCACGGCCCACAGGAAGGCAAGCTTCCCGCTTATGTTGGTGACCATTCCGTACACCAGCAAAACAACAGAAGGAGCAAATCCTGCCGTGGTAGCATGCGAGACCTCTGCGGCAGAGGTACAAATCCTATTAACCATTAACAAATTACCTCTCATAGCTGTTCCATTTTCCCTGAAGTCGTCTCTGTGGAACTCAAATTTTCAAAAAATCATATTCAAATTACCTTCGTAAATTTTTCCGAATGCTATATCCTTTTTTATCTTGATGAAGTAAGCCAAACTGTGATGCTACCGAACCTCTCTATTGACCTTTCAAAAATCAAGTTCCTATAGTGGATAACGTGGTGTCTTCCCTAACCGTGAATGACATGCCATTCATTGAATTATAATGCGTGAGAGATACCTGATGTTTTGAGAATCTGTTCTGACAGCAATCGGATTTTCTTCCGCGTTATCTTATTGCACATCACCGGATAGTGCGTGACCTGATCTGCGGTTGGATCCAATTAAATCGTTGTAGTACTGTCTTGAGTTTAGCCGGTTCGGAATTTTCTTAACAGCATGGGGTGCGTGCTTTGTGCTTTATATGCAACAGGATCCACAGCGTCAGTTTAAAACAAACCGCCACAGAGAGTGATATATGTGGCATCAGACAGTAACAGAGGCTGATTGGATGACATTCATGTTGAGCGCATTTTTCCTTTTATTTTCCTCGCTCGATTATTGCAGGACCGCTTTGGACGTGGGCTATCCCGTGTACAGCACCGCCACGTTCATCCTGCTCATCATACGAAGTCTGACCTACGGCCCCTGACCGATATGCAGGTGCAATTGCCTTACCACCATTACAATGGCAGCCGTAGGGAACGGCGGTTGACCACCGTGACGGTCATTTACACCCGCCAGGAACAACGTCACTCCACTTATGGCACATTTAGATTACCTTGAGTACGTATTTGAAATACATGAATGTTCATAGTCGTGGTAAAGTTCTCGTGTCTTCAGTATAAGGGAGGGCTAGCCGTATATGAAGAGGTGGAATCAAAACTAAGTTTTTTTTGCCTGCTCAAGTAACGAAACCTATTTTGTTTCGAAAAGGTAACCCAAACATAGGCATGGCTGCTACCTTTTGGCATGATGACACGGAAGGATTTAGAATGTACATTCTAAGTAAGCAAAGCAGAAAAGCGTTGACACGAAAATGTGTTGGAGTTATCTTCGGACGAGCGACAATTTTCTTGTGGCAATAAACCTTAGAATCATCAGCATGGCCCCAAGAGAAGCGAGCTAAATGATCGATCCTCGGTTTCGCGTCGTCGTCATCGGTGCGTTCGAACACGGAAATAAATTTTCTGGAAAATCTGAAGCTAAAAAGTGGAATAACAAAGCAAGTGAGCGTTTTCGTCGTGTTACTTGCCCCTCTGTACATGAAGCTGAAGTGCGCTTTTGTAGACAAAAAAAAATGACACCACTGAATCGTAGGAGCGAGTGCTCAATGTATGGCAATCTTAACAGGTAAACATGAATGTATTTATCTCTCTGTCATGTGAGACCATATCGTCCAATATATATATATATATATATATATATATAAGAATAGTAAACGTGAAACCAAAGTTATTACGTACTTACATTATGTTTCTCTTTACATTTGTAACTGATAGTACATAAGAAGTATAATTGGGTGTGCAGTTGAATGTACGTAATAGCTTATCTAGGTAATTATCCTTATGCGATGAGGGTGGAACAAAGTGTTTCCGCTCATCTGGATCGTGTATATATTTCAATCTAGTAGTTATGATGTCGTTGAAATAAACAAAACTTTTGATTCGAAATATGTATCTTGATTACTGCAAGTGAAAGTAGCAGTGAAAACGCTTCTCTCCTCACATCAAAAAAAGCGTTGTTGCTTAAAGGCGTAACTGTCCATATGCTCCACTCATCCAAAACACCTTCTTTTGTGCACGTTTCATCAGTTTCAACGTTTAGATCAATTCACCAGAATTCGAATAACTTTTGAATTTTATTCAGCCATTTGTCACTAAGCAAAATCTTTTACCATTTCCCACACTCTTGTTCATGGAATTCCCGCTGCAAAGATGGGTATAATACACGAAACAAGGAAATTTCTGGATTTTCAGTGACACTGACTGTGGATGTACAATAAATTTTCTTTCATAACGAAAAGGTACAAGAAGTATTTAGAATAATCTGCTGATCCAGTACGTCAGATACGGTTCCATAAGAAAAACATTTTGTGGCTAATAACCAAAAAACTAACCGTGCATATTTTCCAATTTCAAAAACATGGTTGAAAGTTCTGAAGGCGGGCTACTCAGTCTGATTCCACAATTTGTCGAATTACTCAGACTATAATATTTCTTTCTTTCTTTCTTTAGGTTGTAGTTTACGTAAGTCTGTAGTTAAACAGCGACGAAAAAACCTTGACCCGAGCCAAACCTCGATCTTTGTTACGGGATATTCGCGGTGTACTTTGGTAGAATCGAACCCATCCTACCAAAATCACACGCAAATATTCTACTACTGAACCAACGACGCCTGTGATTACGACACTGTTCATATTTATTTCGTGCGCTTGACGATGCCGTTTCACGTGAAATTTCTAAATGTAACTCGTAGCGGAGAGAATCCTTGAGTCGGTATAGATGTTCAGTTATTGTGGGAAGCTAATTTTGTGCAAAGATCACGGGTTTGCCTCACGTGAAGATCGAACTCACGACTTTCAGATTATGAGAGTGACGCGCTGCCTACTGCGCTACCGAGGCCTGGTGTACCTAATAGGAGGCGAGATGGTGAGAAGGCGAGAATTTTATGTAGGTGATTTCATTTTAATAGCTGGATGACATCTAATAGTGCCAGTACATTTCGTCTAAAGCTAGGCCATGATCTCTTGGAAACAACATGTTCATATGCTTAAGTGTTTAATTTTAGTATACGCCTCGTAGGTTTTTATGGAGCGTTGTAGTGTTGTGTATGAACACAGTTCCCAAAAAATAAATCAATCTTATCGAACTGTTACTTTTGTTCTTCATTTCACACAAATAGCATCCTGGTCAATGATGAGATATGTAAAATGTTTTGTTTAGCACATCTTGAAGAAGTATGTTTCCTAATAAAATCACTTTAAGCCAAAATTCCGTAAACGGGTCAAAAACGTATCATGAATGACAACTGGAGGGTCTTCATTTCGCGCCTGATAATGTAGCAAAAGATCCACATATCATTACAGTAAAGAATGTGCAACACAACAAACAATTTCTGTGTTCCTATAATACCCATGTGGCATAGCGTTGATGTTTTTACAAGACACAGTACCTAGAACAATGGCTATTCTGTCGTCCAAATCCTTTTATTTACCAGTATCAGAATACAATAGAAAACGATTATATGTTGCAATTTCTCTCTATTTTATGTTCCAAATAAAAATTTTTCATTGCTCTGGTTTTATATATATTTTCTGCCACTTAAAATATGCGCTCTTTTAACGTATATACCGCACAAACATACTTTCAGTTATTATCTTCTATTACATTTGCTTATAGAAAAATGTAGACTTGGAATCGATAGAGCAGCACTTTACGGAGTAATGACAATATTATCGTTCTGTGGTATGTTCGCTATACGATAACGTTCGCTATTACCAAAATTCAATTACCCCTGAAACAGTTCAATTCGAAACAAGCTAAAGCGATATCTATGTCGCAACGTTTCTGCTGAAGTTACTGATTAGGATGAAAGTTCGGTTCAAGTTTCATTATATATTCCGCATCTTTGTTATATTAATATTGAATATAGTACCCGTCCTGCTCTTGGCAAAGATTCAACAAACACACGACAGACTGATTTGATTAATTTCTGCAAAACGATTCGTACGTGAAAACGGGCTCATATATAGTTAGAAGTGTTTTTTCTTCCGAAGTCGACGCTTATTTTGTTTACGCTTCAGATGTCACAAAAACTCCGGACCTCATCATTGGTCGCCGCTTAGTCTTGATCCCACATACCCACACCTATAACACCCATAGTCCACATATAATAGACGAAAGAGGGGATGTTTGTTGACTACCGAAAAAACGCGGAAAAGGAGCGACCTACTCGAATAATCACTACCCGATCCCGAGAGAACATCTACCGTTACCGACGATCGTCATGGAACGCCATCTGCAAATACCTCTAGAGTGCATCTCGCTTCATAGATATCAGCTAGCGATAAACGGCGTCTAAAAAGCGTTTAATCGGTAAATCGACTTGAATTTTTGAAGTCGACCCGAGAGGCGGCATTCCAGCAGCTCGTTGAGGCGCACTGGAGTCGACGCTTTGGCGGACGATCCAGCCACCCTTCCAGTGAACCATACATGCTGAAACCCCTGTTGAACGAAGTGGACAAATTTTCGCGTACTCGCTAGATCAACCGAACTGAGCGGTGCGGTGCGGAGGAAAGACATGATATAAAAAGTACCCCTAAGCCAATTGTCTGGTGGACGAAGGGGGTAAACATACACCGATGAGGGGGCATTGTAAAAAGATGGGTGCCATCACAAGGTGCAATAGAAGGCTACATCGAGGGGCTAGGAGAGGTTCTGGGGAAGAAACACGCCTGGAGTCAGTAAACAGATTCACTCTAGCGGGTGTCGGATTCTATCATGGTAATCGCTCGAAGAGACACCGATGCTCATGGAATGCCTGGCGAAACTATTCAGCTTTGAGAGGTCCGAGAGAAAGTGCGTTTCGGCGTACGCCTCATGGACGTCACATGCAGCGGCAGATCGCTAAATGACTGCATAAAGGTCAGTGGTCACCTGATGTTCTGGTTAGCTATTTTGCAAACGACATCTGACCTTGTGCTGTGCAATTTCGACGGAATTAGCTAGAGCTGCTAAGGGTAATTCGACAGAAATCTACCTGGAAGGTAAACAAGTATTGATCTTTGTTTCTGTTTTGGTACGATAAGAATATGTGTGTAATTGCGTAAGAAAGACGCAAATGTTGTAGAACTAATTGTTCAATGAATAAACATCGAGAGAGCGAAGAAATTAGTTAAATTTTAGATAAAATAAAGTGAGTCGCGCTAGTTATAAAATCGCATAGTGAAAATTATGTAATTAAAACAAATAACTTCGAGATTAATTTCTGTTCTCAACAATTTGTGTTTGCTCAATCAGGCCATGATCATTTTTACGTAATATATGATGTATTTACGCACAACAAAGTCATGGATAACGAATTGTTAACAGAAAAAACGATTAGGGATGAAATTACTTCCAACAGATGGTCCAAAACAGAAGGTGCGGTAGAAATCGTTTTTTGGTTATTGTATATGACAACCAAAATCTAGCGGCCATGTCTTTAAATATATGGAAGTTATCATGAAAACAAATCCGTCCCTCAAAAGTTCACACCTTTTATGACATGTACATCAAATGGATAAGACTAACTGAAACACAAAATTGGGACTTAATGAACGAAACAGTCCAGTAATATAATCCGAACGGCATACGACCTGAGCACGAGCGCGTACCAAAAGATCGCGTTAGTTATTCAGGAAACAGACCACGATAGCTAGATTGGTGATATTCTTCAAATCAACGTATCTCGTCGGATATGAAATGGATTAATCCTATGATGAAGTGTAGGTCGTAGGTACGTTATAGAGTAATGGCTGGATGCTATCTGTGCCACGATACATTTCGCCGTGATGCTGGTGGTTAGAAGCAAAATGGCGTCGATTCCATGATCCTGTCTCTTCCATCGTTAATAACTTCTGAAAACAGCCAAACTTACATTTCTTACATATTTTATATTAAGAACGAAATTCGAAGTATTTTTCCGGACCCTTCTCAGCCAACGGAACACAAACGCAATATCTTTAATCAGATAGAGATGCGACGATGTTTAGCACTCCACGCCAAGTTCAAATTCATTTCTTGACTGTTTCATACGGTTTTTTCTTTTCTATCTTAAAGTTCTAAGAAGTGTTAATCGAATCCATTTTTTGCATCGTACAAATATATAGAACACAATTTATGTGAAAAATGTGACCCTTTATTCATTCTTACTAGTATATTAAATAACAAAATTGTTGCATTAATTTTGTACTGACACCGTAGCATCTGTTTTTTGCAGTGTTCTTTGTCCTTATTCGTCCATTACGTCGACAATATTGTTTTTACTATTAGTAACGTACTTTGGTTAAGCGTTGACAAATTTACCTGTAAATCGTGTATGTATTCAATGGCCAATTTTAACGTCTTAATTTTTGAGCAACGTTTGCTGTTCTCGCCGGCAGCTGGAATTCGGTTTCGTAGTCGATCTAGCGCCACGTTTAAGCGTTCCATACGTTTTCGTTCCTAAAACAAACCAAATGGACGTAAGCGTGCTTTACCTTTGTCTGCACGTGTCATGTCTCGCCAATGTAAAATCGTGACTGCTTCTAGTAACTGGGCCTTTGAAATCATTCGTGGAAGGTGAAAAAATCTCGTTTCCAATTTTAGCTTATGTGGCTCTTCGCGATCTCCAACAAGCATACGATTCGAACATTTAAAACACATTTGAAAATCAAAATCATAATACTAACAAGTATATGAGTTTTACGTATATTTTTTTTCTTTCATTCCATCCCTCAATGAAGATCTCCAAGTGAGTGGACATCATTATTCACATTAGTTCTAGTTGAAATTTACTATTTTTTTTTTTAAAAGCTTTGAAGCTGTGCCACTTCGAGTAGGTCAGTTTATTAAATAGAAACTACCTCTTTTAGATAATAAAGTTCCGTTTGTTATCTGTCATGAAACTTTTAGTTTGATTTGCATTTCATCTAACATCATGAGCATACATACAGTCGTATGGCTATCTTCTGCTCGAGTTGACATTGGGATCACTAACACACTGTCCGATAAACTCTAACGTCCGTCTGCCAATGAATGGAAATTCTTATCACTGAAAAACAGACAAACTGAAAAAGGACGCGCACTAACTAAATAACCACATCTCATCGTACGGCCATTGTGTTTGCGATGCGCCCCCACAAAGCAGGTTCACTGTCCTACTGTGCCCCAAAATGGGAGCGCTGTCCTGCTTTGTGTATAGGTAACACTGGTGTTTGCTTCCGGCTGACAGCATGAAGTGTCGACAGTCCATGCGCAGAGGTTATGCAGCATGCGGACGTGCATGTCAGGCCACGAACAGGTCAGCAAACGTACCCAGACAAACAGCCAGCACTAAGAGCAGCAACTGTGCTGCGCATGGATATCATCTTCAGGTAAAAATTGCGCCCCGGGGGGTTCTGCTCGTCGAGTTTACATTGGGCCTCAGCTCTTCCAAAGCTCTTGTACTCGACGTCTCGCCATGACAACCTTTTCGTTACCCGAAGCTGTCTGCCTGGATAGTGCCTGTGGCAGTGGCAGCGGTTGAAGGCCTGCGGGAATAATGTCAGTGGGAACAGTACAGTGGCGATACCTTGCAGGCAAGCCAATGTAGGAGAAGGCCAAAGACAGCATGAAGGCTAGCCACGAAGAAGACTCATTCTCGACAAGAGAAGAGAAGAGCTTCCGTACCATGAGGGGACAGGCTAGCAAAGGCGGTAGAAGCAGCTTGCTGGAGAGGTTTTAAGTGTTATTCTTGTGGTCGTTTTCAGTGTGCGTCTCAGCCACCCGTATCTTAGCTTGAGAGCTATAGGGGCTTGTGCCGCATGGAAGATAAGGCCAGCAGAGGGTTCAATGCGCAGCACAGCGGACAGCTGAATGGCAAAGAGGGGAACAGCTACAGACCTGCACATTCGCTAAAACGAAGTAGGAAAGCCCTCACAGAAAACACGACAATCGTTCCGTCGGAGGGGTCACCAGGGGTGCACTCTCACTGTAGAAATAGAGAGAAACAAGGTTTTTCAGCAGTGGTCTCAATATCGCGCACTGACTGGGGTCGGTAGCGGCGGTATCCACTTCCGCAAACGAACTCGCCCTTTCGTTTTCTCCTTCGTTCAACGGCTCGGTTGCCTAGGGGCCGACGGAACGAGAATCCGCTCTAACACGTTTCAACCACGGGCGACAAGAACCGCAAGAGTTCCATACACTCGTCGGATGTTGAAGCAACTGAGAAAAGACCTGGTTCTATTGAAACGTTTTTGATAAAACAGTATGACAAAGTTTCTTATAAGAAAGGTCAGCCTATTTCAAGATGACATGTAAAACAAAAAATAATATAGTTGTCGAGTACTTATAATTTACAGAAGACGTCAACCTCGACGATGCCACGATAATTAGAGACTCAAGCCTTTAACAAAGACACTAAACACATTATTATATAGTTTTTGTACTTCCTGTGAGAGCCATATGTTACACTAAAATGCTTATTTCTTTACGAATAGACTTGAAGTAAATACTTGTGACAGCTGACCGTTCTTTGTCAGGCAAGCCCGACATATAATTTTAGTGTTTCTTAAACCCGAGAAGTCCTTGCGTAAAACTATTGTAAACGTCATGTTAATACCTCTACGCGTATACATGATACATGGAAAAGTGATAAGTTTTTTTGGTATTAAAATGGACGACTATTAAATCAGATTTCGCGCACCTTTCAGTGAACACCTTTGATGTTGTATAGCCGTGTTTTAATACTGGATATATTTTTTACAGGTTTATCTAATTTTCTTTGATTAATCTATGTAATCATTGTCGTACAGTAACAATGCACTAATCACGTGGGTCTTTACCTAAAGGTTAACATGTCTAATTGCGTCTGTAGTGTGCAGTCGTTTGGTGACATAACTGAATGGGATACACAAGGTTCAATAATTTCCCGACGAAAATGTAACTCAAGGGTCCGTGGCGCAATGGATAACGCGTCTGACTACGGATCAGAAGATTCCAGGTTCGAATCCTGGCGGACTCGATTTTCCTTTATGTACACTCGCATACGGACAGCACACAGTCGAGTTCAATTGGAGTAATTTATTTAATAATGAATTTAAAAGCACCTTGATTAGGTCTTGATTCATATAGTTGTATTAAAATGGATGTGCTTCAGCATAATGAACAACACTCTTGCTAACAGACTCCTGGTGTACGTATGTTAAATTTATTCGAATTCAAAAGAACCTCGTCCATATATAGAGCAAAAGTTGTAAAGACTAAAAAACAAACAATCAGTTGAAATGTTTGTTAAATTAAAAAATTTACGTTACACTGACGTATAAATTTAAATTGCGAAAATCCTCATCGAGATTTTTAATTTTTACACAACTGGATAAATCGAGGGTTGAATTTGCGCGTCAGTGTTCAATATCGCATTTGCTAGACACTAGACCGTCAAATCTGTTCATATAAACAGACTCATTTATTTTGTGAATATTGATTAGATAATCCTTTAGTTATGGCGTACATGATGCAGCGTCTGCTAGGTCCGCAAATCGTTCCGCAATATAGCGTTGCTCGAAGGTACTTCAAAGCCATTTTTTTCTTTGAAGATTGTAATAAGCATCGCTTGTATATAAATGCACAAAGCAGCATGATCTCTTTTCCAATAGAGATAAGCATCTCGAAAACTGTAATTATTTCAGTAATGAACTAAAGATAACTTTCCATCAATTTTAGTGATTAATATTCACTGAGTCAATCTCCGGCTTATGTTTGAATTCGATTGTAGTATTTTATTTGTTCTTTGGATTTAATTACGTAGACAAACTAGACCACGTAGTTACTAGTTATGTTTTTGTTTTGGTGAACGTAGAATAAGAAGAAAAGTTTTTATGTTTAGTCTCCCTCAGTCACCGTAAAGACTATAATTCGTTTGAAGGAAGGAATCATCAGATCAAACATTTTAGTGTTTATCACGCGAAAGACCATTGTCTGTATCCTAATGAAGCTATTCAGCATAGATCTTTGAAGCCTTCTCCTGTACGTAAGACCGGGAGTTCATTTTAGATATTCGATTTCAATTGACTGAGGTCTATTTCTTGGGTAACTGAAACACACTATGGCCAAAAAGTTTATGCCGCTAAGGCTGGCAATAGCTATTTAACTGGACAACTCCATAAGATTTTGTGTAATTTAAGGGAACTAAGGGATTTATGAAGGCAGTTTCTAAAAATCGAAAATGACCTAATTGACGAGGCTATAACTACACATAATGTCGTGAGCAGTAATTATTGGTTTCGTAATAAAAGCATATTTATATCGATTCGTTACTTCTGCTTGTATTTACCATGATATTGGCGGCGGACCGTTTTTCATCGAGATTCTCGTAGACTTCATGCGCTTTTTGCGGGCTCGTCCGGTGTTTTCGTGCTGAAGTAGTTTTAGACAAACACTTAAGCCCCGTATTGATTTTGCCGACGGAAGGACTTAAGTGGCTGGAGGAGTTTTGCCGGGGGCTCTCACGAAAGGTCCAACTAAAGGTTCGCAACGTTGAATAAATCTTTTTTTTTTTTTTTTTTTTAATTTCAAAAGAAGTATATGTAACTGGTTTAATAGAATACATTACCACTGCAATACTAGGGAGACGTATTTAACGAAGTAACTTTGAGTAAAAAAATACAAATTAGGCTCCATTATTCTGTCGAAGATCGATATGAAAAGACTGAGCGCTAATCACAGCGTCGCTTTATCTTTATCTCAAGGCAAGCTGACCCGTTCAAGGTTCTGTAGAAACACGTATCCATAATATACAAGCATTAGGTTCTGATTAATTCATAGTTTCAATTCAAATGTAGATGCTGTATAAGAGGGACATGTTGGTACATACATGCGCCTCCCTACGTACACAAAGAAGTCTACTCACTCGACAAAATGGTCATTATAATCCTGTCCAGTTGATTTAGTGACTCCGTCCATAGATTAAAGTGTTGCGAGTTCTACTTTCACTAGCACCGTCCGACTAACACGAGAAGGGACATGTAGACTAACCCGCTACAACCATCCTCTAACCCATCTATTGAGCACAGCAGAGAGATTTGACTGGGCCAGGGAACGATCTTCGCCCCATCCTCTCTTATCCATTCCTTGACCGCGAACAAGCACGCCGTCACTTTCCTATGTAGAAATTCGAATGAACAGCAGTAGGAACGTTCAAAAATAACATTATCAGCATCGTCTTCTTGTTTAAGTCGATACTCTACTTCGTCGACGTTCATCTAGTGGGCTCGCTACCTAAACTGATCCTCGTATCTGTTTCACTGCAACAGCGTGACCGCGCGCCAGTAAATGCCCCAACATTGAGAACTATTTAAGCACATTGACGGCTGAACATTCTATTTGAATGTATTGTATATGTAACATTTGGCTTGGATGGCTGCTGTTTATATTCTCTTGACAGCAAAGACAAAATGCCAGTACCGGCAGCAGAAGCATCGGCACCATTTCGGTTTGCCACGAAACTTATCTCGACGCTTATGCGGTCATGGCAGAAATATAACGGAAACGATGAATCACCGCAGATTACGACTATTTTATTGTTTAGTGATAAATCACAGCGTTTTCTTGCAATCATTGATTGGATAAAGTAAATAGTTGCATGTGTATCCATTTGATGGAGGGCATCTTTCAAGCATTAGAAAGACAACATGTAGATAGTCTCTTCAGTATGGCCGCATGAGCATAACGGTGGTGTCTAAACTGTAATGTGATTTTATACGGGATAAGTATTCAAAGTTCACATTTTATGAGTACTTGATTCTTCGATTGAGCATGTTTTTAGAAAAGAAAAATAGAGTAATAAAAAACACAAATAGAAAACTTTTTCTGATAGAAGTGAGTCACTTTTCTAATATGTTGTGCCAGTGTAGAAAGAAAATAGGCAAAAAGAAGCTAGCTAGCCTAAATCAGGACCAGAACAAAATCGCATAAAACACGCTGCTTAATAGAAACATATGGATGGCTGACTGGCGCCGAGATTTTTCCCGCTGGTTGAGTTAATGCCCTATTAATTCGACTGTGTGATGTGGTGAGCCTCTATTGATTGCAAGCACAATTCGAGTCGTAGCCATGTGAAATCATGGCTAGCAACACTACACACATGGGAAGGCTGTAAAGTATGTCTCAGCCTCCCAGTAACAAAGCATAGAGGACGCGAAAACAAGGGGTTTTTGGTAGCTTTTCACGTGAGTACACCAACAAATGCGATACAACCATCTTCTGTGACTGTTGAATAGCAAAACGGTGCTCAGTTTATTTACTGTTGACCAAAGAAACCTCGAAGGGCAGAACACATATTCGTCAATGCCTAAATAGGCCTGAAGTAAAAGAAATTAGTGAGTCGCACGGTTCAGTTTCGTTCGTTCCAGTCCTCAATCTCGTGCCATATTATATTGAGTAGAGCCGCGACGGAAACAACAATTTTTATTTTAAATGGGGTGAAATCTTCTATGCATTATATGGCCAGAGCTGTGGGAGGCGAGCGTGGCCGCTATTTCGATTGGTATTTTTTAGGTATGCTCAGTTGATTACTGGATACGACTAACGTTCGATATGTTCTGTCATTGAAGGCGATCATTAATTTTTCAACTGAGTTTAGTAAAGGCAAACAAAAACTAAGGTAAAAAATCAAGTTTCTAAAATGCACACGTACGTCATTTCCACACAATAAAATCATATTGAAGAAGGGCGGAGTCATATGGGACGGGTGCTGTATGGGCTGCCCCGTTTTTTTTCTCTAGCAAAGAAACGTTAGTGCTTAATTGCAATGGATTTTTTGCCCAAATTTTGAAAAAAGTAGCGGCTATATAGGATAGCCAGGTACCTCTCGCACTTTGTTAAACGATAAAAAAGTGAAATACTCTTTTCCTAACCTTTTCTAGTTAAACTAAGGCATTCAAGTTTCGCACTCATTGTCCTAGAACGTGCTCGTCGTTGTTAGGCGACATGTTACACGTGACTGTTTCTGAAAGAGATTTTGACGATTTTTGCATATATATATCATATTGCATATAGGTGTCGTTTGGACAAGTCGGTATTGTCGAGATGTACATCACATTGTGGGCAATCACGGTCATACGTTAGAATCAACCATAAATAATTACTTATATCATGCATAATCAAGATACTTTTCCAACTCGCGATCTTTGCGTACTGAATCAACCTGGATTTGAAGCGTGAAGTATTAACCTAAAAAATGGTTTGTGGCATAGGTCGCTCCACTTCAATCCTCGCAAAAACTCGGCGACGGCAGTTTTACATTGCGAAGTGCCAGCCCCGATGTAAACTACAACATGCCATGTTTCTTTTAATGGGTTTTTGACTATTCGATCTATGAGCCTCGCTGAACCTTTTTAGGTTCTTCTCTTTATTTGAATTCATGATACACCATTGCAACGATATGCCTATGATACGTTGAAATTTGAATCAGTGAGGGATGTACACACCTGTTTACTATGGCAACGCATTAAAACAGATCCACATTGGCCACTACGTTAGCCACCTAGACCATGCCGCCCCTGATGAAATTGGCTTGTATGGCTTGAACGGTGCACAAGTATCCCTTGCTCTTAATAAATATGCAACTCGTCAGTGAGCCAGTAAATGCGTAACTTAAAAGCCCTCTTTACAATGCGCACGAGAATCTTGTAAGGACCTATCATAGGCAAGCCATAACCTTCGGCCTACCTAGTTAGGTCGCCCACGAATATATCATGTTTTTCGCACTTTACGTTTGCTGGTAGAATATTGGCTGCACAGCCTTTTCCAGCCAGAAAATCACTTTACCTTTAGTTTTGTTAAGTGATTGATTTCTCATACGAAACTCTTATAATCCGTCTAGTCCCTTATGTAATCGCAGCCTATGGGTTATATGACTAAATGACACAGGCGTCTTCAATTGATATTCTCTCCAAAATGATTTCGTTTGGCGGCTTAAAGTACATCAGGCAGTCGCACAATAGGAAAGCGTTTGCTGCTGTATACACTACCGGTTTTTGTAATAGCAATAACGTAATAACAATAAATGTAATAACAATAACGAGATGCAAATTTTGGCCCATTTAGCCTTGCTAGTCTTCGTAAAACAAGCTTACGTAATCGGTCAGCTCAGTCGAATATTGCGTACAAGCTACAGATTTAGCTTAAATAAAGCAAAACGGAATTTTGTTAGAAGAACAGAGTTCGCTATTAGACCAGGAGATGTTCAGGCCTCGCACTAAACGGAACATATACGAGAAGCCTGCTAAATAGGACTGTGCCAATGAGATTCAAACGAGTATGTAGATAAATATTAAGTTTATTATGTGTATTATTCGGTGTTACATAGACTGTAGATTACAGAAAGAAGGACCTTGCGAAAATACGATTCTTCAATATTTGTATTTTCAGATTCGAACAGCGGGTACAGGGGGTCGTTTATTCTGCTCCTTTCGATCTCACTCGACTTTAGCTTTTTCCTTTCGTGTTATTTTCTCAAATTCACTCTTACATCATACAATAAATAATATATCTTTTTAAGTACTTCAATAATTGTTGTTGTTGTTAAATTTAACGTCCGATTAAGTTAAGAAATCGCTTAATAACTAGATTTACCTTGGGCGTACGCTGCATAAAAGTAAAATAAACAAAAAAGTGCTTTAAGAGAATATTAGAAATATACACCGAAAATCTTAGGGTAATGGGTTGGTGAATAAATAATAGCTGTTTTAGCCTATTTCTTCCCTTTTCTTATTTTTCGCTTCTGTGTAATTTATAACGATAGCAAGTTTTATTGTAACTGTTTGTCCCAGATTCTGTATATAGTACTGGCCTTCAACAAACAAACATCTAAAAAACGGTACTAGTAAACAAAGGCAGACATTATTTATATACCAACGTAACCTTTACACGCAATAGAGTAATCACTAACCGAAATTCTTTCTTTGCCACTGAAAATTTCCATAGGTTTCGCCATTTCCCAAACGAGAGAGAACAACGCAACTCAAAAATACACCTATATATCTAACGATAAAAAAATTAGAGCCATCAATTGGGCAAAGTTTTACTTGGGATCGAAGCTTTTTATCTCTCAGTTGCCTTTAATATTTCAGGAGGGCTGAAGGACAGTTAAAATTCGTGGAACTCTAAAAAGATATGAACCTGAACGGGGGCTTTTAATGGGCAGACTGTTGCTGTCGATTGTCGCCGACCCACTTTTCATAATCGTTAGAGTCGATTTTGAAGAGTCTTTTTTTTTTTTTTTTTTTTTTTTCTGTTTGTTCATGTATATAGCGTGCACGTTTCTTCTTTAATATATAGCGGCTTAGTAGTGGACGCCTGTGATGATTTACAACAGCTGGCAAAAAGTCGGATGCTTCTCGCCGCTAGAGCGTGCTTTGTGGCATTGTAACGTTTCCAAATTGGGTCAATCAGCGAACTCTTTGCGAGTTCATCTGTATCCCTTGCTAATACATGAAAAAGCCTACGCTATTGGATTCTTATCGGTAGCTTATGGTCTTCATGCTAAAAGCAACTGCATCCGACGATAAAATTTATGCGGACATGTTCATATTAAAATTCATCATTATAATCATTTCATCAAATTATTTTTCCAGTTCAATTGAAGTTCAAACTGTTTGACTACCTGCCACTACGTGTCGACGGAACGTTCTCTAAACATTGTGGAAATGTTAAACAGAGATAGCGTTCTAATGTACTTTGTTTTTCTAAGTGAAATCTGTTTTGGTGCTGGGTATGATGTAGACCAATCTGATGGACTCCGAAATATCTACGGGAGTTTTCTAGATGTATTTTACAATTTGCGAAGTCCTGCGTATCGAGGTAGTGACGAAGTGCGATCATCAAATGTCTCGGTGATCCAAAATAACAACCCGGCGAAACGACAGAGTGCGTTGGTTCGAGTTCGCCGTAGCGAAAGGCTTTTGTGTCTGGCTAACGACTTCGCAACAAACTTTTTCAGTAGACTTATCGAAGCTAATGAGAAGAACCTCAGGGATTGGGAGCCCATCGACATTGGCGATGGCGCTAACATCGGCATTTTGGACCTTAGGAGAGGAAAAGCGTACGGTGTCGCCAACATCTTCTTGCAGGTTGGTACCGGCAGAGGATGGCTGCGTATGGCTATTAAATGTGTAGAACGGAGCTTTTATGTATGTAGTTTGTGCAAAATTGTAGCATAACAGTAGATCTAGTTTCGAGTAAATTATCTACTATGATAAAATGGGTCATCCATGAGTCTTTGTAGAGACAGTTATCTATGTGGAGAATCGTTTGTTTGAGTCACACCTGCTGTGTCGTATATGTCATTGGCGAGACTTGATTCAGCTACCCATTGACTTTTCTTAGCCAGAGCTTTAGCTTTTTATATAAAAGTAAGTTGTCAAGAATTATCAAAGGGTTATATGCCTGCCTGGACCAGCCAGTATACTCTATACAAATATGTACAATGTATAGTAGTATAGTTATAGATATCTGTGTTCCTGTAACGTGTACTAATCCTAAATTATTTCTCAGAAATGTATCTTAATCATAAAAAAATGAAAAATCCCCGTTTACAGAAGGATGGGATTGGAGTTTGCGCTAGTGGTGTGCAAGTGCAATGGCGTGTAAGCCTGAGTGCTTGTAAAATATCGACGAAGGCGTATATATATATATATATACTCTAACCGTAAATATAGATAGATTTTCTAAGATTGCTGTGAGTTCTGTATGGATATCTGATGATTTGCTGTTAGTCTACCTCCAAAAGAAAACCAAATCAAGAAAAGTTCGGGGCCGCACTAGCTTGTTTGGCTAGCTTAGAATTTTACCTCCTTCATGCAAAAATTTGATTGTTTCCAACCTGTGATATCAACCCGTTAATGTAGATACTAATTTATTAGTCAAGATTGAGTGTTAAAACGTTAGGGATTTATATGCATAATAATACGAATCACGCTTGAATCAATCTTGTAGAATATATATTAATTTCGATATAATGTAGAGCAAATTTTTTTTTTCGGTTTTTACGATTATTACTATTACAGGGACAGATCTGTCCAATATTTCCGCGTACATCCTGTGCTGTAGCTTGTTTATTCCCCGATGATTAAGCGCTTAATCGTATCAGCTCAGCACCAAGAAGGCAGCCTTTTTCCTGTTATTCGCACATGGTCACGTGCGAGGTTTCGCTTTTCAATATTCAAAGAAGAGGCTCAGAGGGCCGGTGGGCCGACACCCGCTCTTAGCAACCCAGTCTGCAGTATATTGAACGAGCTAACCGCAGTTATCTTGAGTATTTTTTGTCAGTTGAAGGTACTCTACAACACTCTGTTCTCGCTAGACTACCGAAAAGTAACACTCTACAGGTTCGTTGCCGTAACTAGGGAACAGAAGATTGCCGGATCACTGACCAGCTCAAAGGTCTCTTTGACGGAGAATGCCCCCAGACCTTCTTATAAAAACAATATAAACTTTAGAAACCACCAGTTTGAACTGAAGCTTGTCTATCGATCGAATGATGCTTACTGCTATGTTTATGCTGCATCGGATCTGTGTATAGATCTGTGTAATTGCCGAATAGATAAACTAGCCGTCGTGCATTTGGGTGGATGAGCCGCATAAGTATACGGCAGGTACGCTTAACTTAGATCAGCTGATTTGCCGCGTTACGCACAAGATCTAAACGCAAGTAGCAATTTATAGCAGATCTTTTAGACCCTGTGCCTAAATCAGCTACAAGGCTATCGTAAGAAATATGTGTATAACATAGGGATGAAACATTTTTCTGTGGTACTAGGGCAAAGTAAATACGAACTGCGCAATCGACAAAGATTATGTCTCCTTGGAGCTACCCGTCGGAGTTCGAGATACGCGTATCGTCTACGATTATACGGTGCCACTCGCCCTATACATGATTGGCGGCCAGATTGAAATAGGGTTCAGTGTAAGTATAATATAATACACATACACACGTTTATTAATTAGGTGGTACCCTGAAAAACTCTTAGCAAGTGTGATCAATTTTTATGAAAAGTGCCTAGCTTTACCTCAGAATATCCAATTAAAACGCACTCTATGACCTAGTTAGATAGCGATAGTAACAAAATGCTTTATATAGTTTAGTGAGTGGGGCAATATTGACCAGGCCCTTCGCTGATTAACCTATTCTATGTAATTTGCGTGTAATCAAATGTACCATATATTTAGCTATGAGCATTCAGCAGTCTTCTATAATCCTATTGCAATACAGCTTTTGGGTGTCAACGCGACATTGTACGTTGCCAGAAAGCGGAAGTCGGGCCTCAAACCTTACCTTAAACGTGTTGTCGTGTGGAGCATCCGAGGTTTCAATATGAAGTTGAATGGAGCCGGGCCAGCAACCGCGGCACTTGGAATCGGCTTCAACCTGCTAGCCAAGGTGTATATATAATGTTGTCAAACAGGTCTCACCGACCTAATACGCACAGTAGTCACGATTTGGCGCTTACAACTATGACTTTCTCAAACTTCTAGTAACTTTGAGCGTTTTCATCTAGTTATTATATTTGTTTCTTACGCGCAGACTTGTGCTAGAGGATTATAGAACTGTCGATAGACTATATGACACTAGCAGGACTGACGGTATACTGCGACCGTACCGATGTGTGTGTGTGTTTTGTTCTTGTCAAACGAGGTAAATTTGACCGACCTGAATCATTGTCGTTATTGTACGAGGTGCAGTTATAGCAACAAACTGCCTAGTGGTTTGAACAAAGGTCTGTTGTTTTCCTACTTTTAATTACCTAACCCTTTCTAAATACGTGTGGCAAATATACACGATCGTACCAGTAACTTTATCACGATCGTTATGTGTTCCCACAGGTATTTCCAATAGTCATCGAGCAATTTTTGGCCAGCCTATTCGTCCTGATAAGCGAAAAGTTTTTGGCCACTGCCAACTTGCCTATATGAACATCGAAAAGGCCACAGGAAAAATGAAGCTTCGCTGAAAATAGGACAGCCCTGTCGACTTTTTCTGAATATAAGTAAATTCTTGGTTAGGAAAACGTATACCTGCCACTAATTCCACTAATCTCAATTCATCTCCTCGTTATTGTAATCGAAGACGATACTCCCCTATAAACCCGATAAATCCCTACATAAATAATAGTGCTTCTTCGATACGTGAAGACTCAATAAGGACGGCATTTTTTTTCCTATTACAATCACATATTTAAAGCTAATAAAAGCTTGAGCCTTTGTTTTAATTTGCCAACTGAATGCTTTTAATTCTACCGCGATTCGCGAAAACAACATATTTGGCCCACGACTACAAAATTTTAGAATCATTTTTTACGGCCATCATGGTGTCCTGTCATGCAGGTAGTATTGTAATGATGCGTCTTGAACAACGACTTAAGCCCAGTAAGCACAAGTAGATCCCATGTACATAGGGTAAATGAAACGTTCATCAAACGTACCATGTGAGGGTAAGTGTGCAACATCCCGAAATTAGTGCGGTCGTTGTCGCGTTTGAGCATTCATCATCGTTGTAGGTTTTGTTTTTGTTTACTTAATGTAACGTATCTGTTTACCTTGGGGCCTCTTCGAACATGTCGTATTTAGCGACAGAGGTAAGTAAAAAACTTCGAAAATGCCAATCGTTTTGGCGATTTTCAGAAACACAAACTTCCGTTGCCTAGACAACGGATCAGTGTTAACGTTACAAAGTATTAAGGTTGAGGTTAACGCTAAAAAATATAATTTTCCATAAATTGATCAAGTTTGTGGATGGGAACAATCATTAACTATTTGAACGAGCAACACAAAAATCGAACCCTATCGTTAAAAAAAAATTTGGCAAAATTCGGCTTTATAGTTATTGGCAACGAGGAGCCTATTGTAGGGCTACAAAGTGTAAGGAAAATCACGGTTAGCTCTATATATGCGATGGGAAATGCTTAGTAAGGAGCTCACTTAGCAGAGTAGATCAATTAACTATTGATTTAAAGATTATATTAACTGTCGATTAAGATAATAATAATAATATATAAGAATAGTTTATTTTTACATATGAAGAACGATGCTGCGTAGGATATCGAGGCAAAAATACGTTGAATCCCTTCATCGACTATGAGTCCCAAAAGCACTTTAAAGATACGGATATCACTCAGATCTCGAAGACAGTCACATTTGTTGTTGTCTAAGTTGATGGTCCTATGGCAAGTACCCTCAATTTTAAATGCAACTGTACTAATCTGCAATTTGATGAACGTAATCTGTTCGTTCGTGCTTATCAAAAATTTGCCCCTAACAAGTAGCCCAAACACACTTCGAACGTTGATTTATATCTATGAAGTATATAATGAGAAGAGAACTTAAGCTGAGCATACGTTTATACATAAAATAATGCAATACGCCTTATTTACTATTCATAATCCACTATAAAAGTCTATGGAAACCAAGCAGAATGAAAGTTAACGTTAATCAAGCAACTAGGATTATGTACTCCGAGTTGTTGGTATTGGCTAGGAGAATCTGTTGTACTTGTTGGTCATCTGCAGCCCTAGCTTGAGTGGCTCGTACTGACTACGAGACGCGTGTAACTAGACGTATGCTTAACTCTAAGCAAATCATAGAAGATTGAGAGCTCCGAATGAGCGGTTCAGAATCGTCGGTGATGCTCTTGATTTTTGAAGCGCTGCTAGTGATAGCTATCATATGGGTTCTCCAACGCATGATTCTGTTTGGACAACTTGTTTACTCGATGCTGTCTGTGCCCCGTATTCCTGAACGCTTTCCATTCTCACTGCCTCTCGACCTCATTCTCGATATGAGGAGGATGAGCCGTTCGGTGAAGAATAAGCCGAATGGCCGAGTTCCCCTCACCAAATTGAAGGCTTACCCACGAAGTAAGTACATTTGTCAAGTATATTTCTGCACAGCTGCTTGATTATGCTTTCTGTTTGTTTTTGAAGAGGCATGATTAACGGCTTAATCGTGCTGAATTTTATATGGACGTACATTTGGCGCTTAATGAATGTACTTAACTTGGAGGTGTACCTAACAATTCCAATCACTATTATGGTTGTAAGTGCATCCTGTATATGCTCTAAATTGCCTTCTATTGGTTCAAGTTTGATTTTTTATCCTTTTTTTTGCAAACTATTGTTTAAGACTCAACGTTAATTGTCTAATGAGACTAGCAAATGAAATAATGTATCATTACGCTTTTTTGGACGGGGTAACATAACGCATGTGAATATATATGTAATTCTGCCGGAGCATAAAAGAATATATGAATTCTGCGCGATCTAGCCACACCTTCTCATCTCACAGAATGTTCTCTGCACCGATTTTCGTTTTAAGTGTTCTTCAAGCTATTGGATACGATTTTGCCAAAATATTACGATCAACCAGTCATCGGATTCTTTTATGGCCCTGTGGCCTTTATCAGCGCAGTTACCCCTGAGGCAGCCGAGGCCATTCTCTCTAGTCCGAAGTAGCTTAACAAAACGTTCCTCTACCATTTCATGGAACCCTGGTTAGGCAGAGGTCTTCTCACCAAGTAAGTATTTCAAGCAATTCAAATTCGAAACAAGAAAAGGTATGTTATGTAATGGCACTGATAGCCTTTCTTTCAGAGATTTTTGTCTCATGCATTTATCCTTTTCAATAGCTTGTATACTCACTACATAAAAAAATCAGGACAACAGGAATTGAAGATATCCTTTGTGCTGTCTTATGATAAATTGATTTACTTAGTCCAGATGCGAGTAAATGGCGACAACATCGTAAATTACTCACACCGGCTCTACATTTTCGTGTTCTCGACGGATACGAAGCAGTCACGAATCGATGTTTACTTCGTTTGATCGATAAACTGATGAACGAAAATAATAATCCGTTCGATATTATGCCACTAATTAGGATGGTGACGTTTTCCATTCTCTTTGCTAAGCACACCCGCCAGGAAACGAACAAAAGACACCACCGTAGAGTTATTTAGCTTACACGAATGCTCACGAAAAAAACTGTTTGTGTATTTCGGGTATAAAATATATTTCTAGGCTATCCGTATCATTAGTAAACATATTTTGCGAAATGGTTACATATAATATAAAAAATGAAAAAAATATTTGACATTTTGATATGAACAAAAACGCCTCCACAATGAGTTCCTACGGATACCTAATAACTCTGGAACTTTTCCTTTGGCAGAAAACAGAGAGCGATATCCCTTACGTGTATTCAACGTACACTTAATAACCTCATGTGCGTATGGTATCTTATAAAAGTTTCCATGTTCTCTTATTTGCACATTACAGAGAGCGCGTTAGGAATACAGCTACGTGAGGATGATCCAGAACATATTGGCTTTTTCAGCAACTGTGATCAGTACGTGAATCATAATCCTATCTAGCAACAGAGGAGTACTCGTTATCCTGTAGAAAATCTGGCTAAAACCCAGGCTAGTCTTTGTGGTCCAACGCAATTGGGTACCTGGCTGTACATTTGAATGAGTGTGCAGGTAAACCTATGAATAAAGTACAAAAAATGTAAACAAATGTAGAAGGTGTCAAACCGTATTTCCAGCTATGTGTACAAGGCAAGCCTGGCAAATTTTATCATTTTGAGGTTAAACATGTAAAAGTACACTTACTAAAATTATTTCCTACAAGCTTTAGACTTCTCATTACCGTCCAGCTTCGACTGCCGATTCTAAAAGCATAGGGTTACCCTTTTTTTGTCATTGTTCCATTTATTTGGACAGGTGATTGACCCTCAAATGGCGGAAATGCCTCTAATGTCTAATGAACAGTACGGAGTCGATAAGAGCTTTATGCATATCCTACTGAGCACGCTTCGACGCGGACTTATCGTTAGAGAAGAAGTTTGAGATCACGTTGCCACTTTCATCGTTGGGGTAATTTCAAGATTTATTATGTAGTACATAAATCTACTTATTCTGGATTAAGAAATACAATGAAAACTAACCCAATGGACTATACGCTATCAGCTGCAATAAACATGCAAGCTAGGAATATTTTGCCAAGGTGGAGTATAACTTTGTTACGGAATTTGATCCGTTTACGTAACTTTTATTTCACACTTAAAACTTCCATTCATACCAGATCCTCATGAAGAATACCATGGGCTAGTGAAAGAGAATCAATTGGCTCAATCAATCTGGGGTCGCTCCCAAGGTTCCGCACATTTACTAACGAACTACGTCCCATCTGTAACTGTATGGTTAGCGTCAAATCTGATTCCCTTTATTATCTGTTTAAGAGGTGCTTTTTCCTCTCAATATCTCTGCGGCAGTTGTTGAGCCAATTTTCTACCCACCCGTGGTGCTGCAAATGAGCACAAGTTGTTGAGTATCCGTGTTTGGGACCGCTAGGGAGATTCTGTTTCGCAGGTACCTTTTGTTCTCGTCTTTCCTTTGAAGGTTCTTGTGTTCTGTTATGACTTATTATGCGACTCTCCTGCCCGGGCGATCGAACCACTTCGTGATGGCCGGGATGAGGTCCTTGACGAGTAAATTTTTAATATTCTCATTGAAGTAGCCGCCTATTTTCGGTGACACCTTCTATGATGATGCGTCTTTCTGTCTGTTTTATTTCTATCAAACCGCCGTCTCGGTATCAAAAGCACTTTCTGTCGTTGATTTTTAGATCCCAGAATGGCATTTCAGTTAATCTTAACATTACAGAGATGCTGACCGTATGCTTGTATTAGATCCTCTGAGTCCTGTAAAGTAAGCTCCTTCATGTTCGATACCTTCATCGGCTACAGCTGGACTTCCAATTGGACGATCGGTTCTGCGACCGACATCAACAGCTCGCGGCGGCCTATACCTCTTGATCCATAGAAATTTGGAGAGATCTTTGCTAACAGATTCGCTACTCTGCTTGCCTTAGCCGTAGCACTTTTTATAATGTAAACTAACATTAGGCGATGTGTTCAGATTCACTTCTAAATATCTTTTTTTCTAATCATAATCTTCGGTAGTATAAAAACGTTTCTAGCAGCTAAAAGTACCACTAATTAAATCTCGACTCTTTAGAAAAAAGGTATATGCCAGTTCAGCTTTCTGAACCACGTATTGTATTGCTGAGTTCACTGATCAGCAGATCGCGCTCCTCTGCGGATTTCCGAAATCATCCCCTATTATTGTTCCAAAATTTTTGACTAATTAAACAAATGGGTAGGGACCCCAGTAGTCCCTACCCATTTGTTTTCCTATCGTTACGTAGCCTGTCCTTCGTAAAAATTTATCCTGCTACATTTGCAGCTACTTCCGGAAACCCTGTTAAAAGAACTTTTAACTGTTTCAAGGGAAATGCCTTCCGAGTAAAGGCTTTTCACTTTTAGTTCGGCTGCCAGCTTGTGTTACCTCATTGCCTCATTGCTCATTGCGTATGGTTACGTAAGTGTTTAGCAATAAACAATTCTATAATATAATTTTTCAAGAAAGATGAGAAAGGAGAAAAGGGTTATAAAACTGTCTGTATCCTTAATAAGATCGCTCATCCAGCGAACTGTATTTTTTTCTATTGTGTTCTTAGGGTTTTGACACGACCGGAACGTGACTAGCGTACACCTTGCATCTATTGGGGAACAACCCGAAAATATTCAAGCGCCCGCAGCTTGAAGTGGATACGGTGTTACAGAACGAAAAATAACGCTTCAAAGAAGCAGCTTAAAATGATGCCGTACCTCGATGCAGTTTACAAGGTCTGCCAATAACCGGACAATATCACGTAGTAACCTGGCTTGGTGAGAATGTGTGCAACGTTTCCATAGAGCACGCGAGGGAGCCTTTAATCAAATCTTTGTTTGTAACCTTCTGTAGAGTCACTGGCCTATATATTCTATAAAGTATCTCAATTAAATTCTTTAGATTACCAAAGTTCAAACGACACTTTCGTAATACCTGTGATCACCTTTTTGGTATTGTAGGGGTCGCTGCGACTGTACCCGGTAGTCCCATTGATAGCACGCAACCTCGCACGTCCCATTCGGGTAGGACCGGTTGATGTTCCCGCTGGACCCACCGTCTTGTGCACATCTACCACTTGCACCGTAACCCGTACGTTTGGGACAGACCCAATGAGTTTGACCCGGAACGGTTTCTTAAGCCCGCTGCGAAAAGGCGTATTGACCCGGAACGGTTTCTTAAGCCCGCTGCGAAAAGGCATCCGTACGCCTTTATACCATTCTCTGCAGGACCACGCAACTGCATTGGTACCTACGAACATTATTAGCTCCAGTCCATATTAGATGCTGACTTTTGTATTTTTAAAATGTTACCATATTACGAACGATACTCTTTTTGGCAATAAATTTAGCCGTTAGATTCAATAATATTTCAAATTTGCTAGGATAGTTAATACAATTAATTTAATGCTATATTCCCTATAATAATAATAATAATAATTATATCAATCTGTTAGTCGAAAGCCAAATCAGTTGCAAAGATTGTCACCAACCACACAAATTTGATTGATTTTGCACAACTTTTTTACAAATGATCAACTCTGTCAAATTTCAGGTCAGAAGTATGCTTTACAAGAGGATAAAATCACTCCAGCGCATATCGTTAGAAATTTCAATGTAAAATCGCATCAGAGGACTGAGGATCTTCGTCTCTCCTTAGAACTGATTCTCAGGCCCCTCGATAGACTTTTCGTTCAATTTGACCAGCGTACCCAAGGGGCACCTACGTAGAGCTCACATTTTAGTGGCATTATTTGGTGCCAGAGTTAGGCAATAAACAACTAACCATGTGTAAATTCACCAGCTAAGTATATTCTATCGACTCATTAAAGAAGATTACTGTTAGAGATAATCTAATAAATTTTGTATAACACTATTGTAGGGCTCTTTAGACCCAGCGAGCGATGAAATGTTTGGATGCCCAACATTTTAAAAATGCCTTAGATGCGGTATCTATATCTAGGAGCTTTATTATAAATGGAATCATTACTATACCGTTCTTATAATCATATTTCTCTAAGCTGTGATTTATTGTAAGAATAGAGTGAACTCGAGGTCACGCAAACAGTGATTTTTGGCTTTCCTCGCACTTAAAGCTATGGCTGCTATTGTATATTTATGTTGGATTCACTTGATTTTTAATCAACGTTTAAATCATATAGTATTTCGATTACTTGCGTAGCAATTTTAATTCTTAAATTACTACATTGTAAACATTGATTAACGTTATTCCGAACGTTCTCCAGTAGTACCAATGTTTTTTAAGAAATCGTTTTTATTTCATTCAAAATATGTGCGTCCTTCATAGAATGAACAATTGCAACGTGAACTCAGTGACTTGTATAGAAAAAGCATCTTGCATTAACAGTTTCTTAAGGACAAACAAATATCAGTTGCTGGATTAATCAGCCAAGCTCTTTTTTTAACTACGCGTACCTGTCGGCAAGATAACGTACGAATGCTCCGGAAGCACTACACTTCTTTCCTGTCTTCTGCTAACTCAGCGAGAATCCATACCGCGAGATCTCGTTAACTCTGTGGACGTGTCGAACGGTAATAATCATTTCCATCACCCTTGAATAGGTTAAACCAGCACCAGGAGCACTCTTTGTCATTGTATTGTACTCGTAAACATACCCTTGCTATAGCATCGAAACCTAACATTAACAAGGCTCGAACAAGCCCACAAGTACTAAGCAGATCCGTTGTATAAAACAATTACACAGTTAGTACGCTAGATTTCGTTAAGCTGCTTGGTCAATGGATTTTGTCCTGCGATGAAATATATTCGTGCTATAAAACGGCTACGAGTTACGGTATGTAAGTAAAACTCGTTTCTCTTCAGTCAGCGGCCTTCAATAGACATACAGGCAGACTCCATAAGAACTTCGTGGCCATCTCCGCGGCCGCAAGGTGAACCAGAGGATTGCTGAGATTGAAACTCACGGCTAAGTTCGTACAGCCCGGAACCAGCGGACGATCTCCTGTGAGTAAATAGTGCGCGTACTTATACGATTTTCACTTAGTTGGATACGACATAAATGTGCGATCATTATGCGGCTTTGGCAAACATCGTTGGCGTTCGTGATGCTTGGAGTTCTCAACGCTGCATTAGAATATGGAATGAGTAAGTGAGCAGACAGAAACCATTCTTAGGTGCTGGATCATCATTTATTAGTTTGGAAGATATTGCGTATACTGGTTCAAAAATTGAATGTGTATTTATACGAATATATACGAGTGTTTATTTCCGATTGAAAAATTTTTCGTTTATGGTTTAAACAATAGGCCTGAAGTCAAATTAAAGAAACTGAATTCTTTTCTTGAAAGAGAAATAGCAATTTATTGCCAGGCCTAAAGGTCGTTCATGACTAAATCCAAAAAATAAGTCAAATACCGTAAGGATAAATAAATATTCAATCATCCACAACCTGCAGTGTTATCTGCCTATCTTGCATCCCGATCAGCCAATCATTCTCTACTGATCCAGTAAATTATTGAGGATAACTAGAGGGAATAATTCATCTAAATAATGCAAATTACAATATAGGTTGTGTTGTTGGAATGAATCTAAACGATCCTGAAGAGACAGAGCGGAACTATCTCTACTCGGAAGAGACACGTGTGTTTCATATTCCTTCTCAAGAAGAAGCTAAAATGATGAGTGATGACGAACGAAGACGTAATGCCAAAAACCTGTTTCTCGAAGAGCGAGAAATTCATTCAGAAGTAGCTGGATCAGGTAGGTGAAGATTATAAATGATCCGCTATAGGGCGCCTTTCTAACCTATCGTCATAACTTCGGTCGCTAACGTTTGCGCGCTTTTCTTGTTATAGCTGTTTACTCGCATGTAAACGCCTAATCGAAAGCGCTGTGCCTTTTGCAGCGGGGCACTTGTGTTTCTAGCACTTTTTCTTGTCCATTGTTGCGTCTGTATATATTAACCGGGATCGCTCATATATTAGGGATAGTTACACTTGAGCATACCGTAGAAGCCTACTTATTTAATAGCTATGAATCACTCTTATTCGGGTCGCCGAGTCTATTGAAAGCCAGTCATCGCAAGGGACACTAAGCTTTAATAGTACTGAAGAGTCCTGCTCCTCATTACAGACGATCCCTATAATGGGGACTTATTCAACAAGCGCCATGCGGTAGAAGATATAGTTGTTGCTTCTTCGACGACACCTGAGGCGAACAAAGAAGAAGAAGAAGGGAGTCAAGGAAGCGACTTCTTAAACGCCGGCTCTAACGCTGAGTTGCCATGGGGTAACCTTCAACATGCAAATCTTAATAATACAGGTCTCCATAGTAGCATTTCTGAACCACCTGGTAATCGAAGCGAGGCGTTAGAAAGGAGTTCAACTCCGGTAACCTTCTTCAGCGCCGGGTTAAAAGTAGCGAGCCCTAGTGCTACAGGGAACGGCCCTTCAATAGGAAATCCATCAGGAAACGTTAATTTTCTTATATCTTCTGCCACATCTAAACCAAAGGTGTTTGCAAGTACAAACCAACAAAGCAACCAGAAAAGACAAAATCAGGGTACGTTATGTTTTTTTCTGACTAAGCTTTTGAAACGTAAAGGAACAATCTTAAGTTTTCATTTTGCATATACGGGAATTAACGTAAAACATCAGAGCAAAGTGTGAGATTGACCAGTTAAAACAAAGTTAGTATTGGAAATTATATACATATATTAATCGCAAGTGGTTTTGCATGTCAAAACTACAAAGCAGTGTTGGTTCCTTGAACGAAAGCCTTAGTGAGGTGCTTGACACCTCTGTACACGAGTTACGCACCACACCAACAAATACCTCACTAAAAATTCCTGGAGCTATAATCGCGTTTCTAAGACTTAATGCTGATGGAAATGGCCTTGGTATACCTTCGGAAACAGGCACATTCGTTTTCTCTGACACGCCTGAAGTAACGGGATCCCTAGCGGATTCAGGTAATAATGAAGATGGCGGAGATTCCAATTCTCAGACGAAACCAGGTGGAAACGAAGGGTCCCCTATTGACGAGGATGAGTGCAAAGATCAAACGGCGGAGGAAACAACGACCATCAGTTCCACCAATAAAAACGGTAAGCCGCATTCTCAGTCTAAGTTACTCTATGGATTAGTATGGATGTTGCGGAATATTAAGCTTTTTTTGTAATTTTATTCATGTTTCGTTTCTTATCGAGTCGTAATGACATTGTTCACTTCACTCATAGGCCAAAAATTACCTCATAACGAGGATGGTGCGTCATGTAGGAAAGTAGGCTCTTGTGAGCCCACCTCGCATTCTGCAGATCTTAGCGACCATTTAGCAGAAAAGGATAAACGGGACTCCAAAATTGCTGATGCAGGCCCGGAAAATAAAACTTCATTATGGAATTATCATCTAAGACCTGGCCATGAGTCCGGCGGGTGTCATTTTGTGCGCGGTAATTGCGTGCACCTCATTCAGAACAATCGGATTTTCGGTCCATTTTCCATTTCCGGTAAGCATCAGTGGTACTAAATCGGATCTATCTACAACACTGATCCTTTGCGTAGACTAACTACAAAAGCTTGACCATACTATAAAGTGTTGTTATGTGCCATACACCTAAAATTAGCAACGCATATGGTAAAAAACCTATTTGTGATTTATTTATCTGTACTGCAGCAACATAAATTTAATCACTCGTGCTGCAATTATCTAGTGGCATAGATTACTCTACTAATAATATGCAACATAAAGATTAAACTAAGTCATGTATGATTTATTGAAGAATTCAAGTCGAATGTGCTTTATAATATATATTTATCTTTGACTGGCACCTGCAGAGAAACGTTTTAGCAACTAAGTAAAGCCGAACAATGTTTTACATTGGTCACAGGGGCAGAGCTCTATCTACTCACAGCGTTTTTATAAAATAACCTAAATTCTGCAAATGACATTCTGCTTTTTTGTGCAAACACATATAAATCCAGTTGTACACGGGCGTAGTGGGCTATAAGCTTTCGAGATCCACACGAGCCAACACTGAAGCGTTAATATAATTGTAGGATCTGTTCTTCTCCTGCTGAGATGTCTTTTTTCAAATGCGTTTGAATTTCGTTTTGCAAAATTTAAGGAACTCAGTAAAAAACCAATTCATTTCAAAGTGAATGTGTTTAATTCTGGTAACCCACAGTCCCGGACGCGCAATTAGGAAGCTTAAGAAAAGATGTCGTCGTAACTATAAACGGACAGAAAATTCCGGGTACATTATACGGACCACTCAAGGCCAAACTGAGGCTCCAGGACGCACCGGATCCGATCCTACCTGACGATATTTCTGATAAATTCTTAATTAATAATTAGAACGATGTTTAAAAAAGTCAACATGTGCTTAAATCTTTAGCCAAAATCACTTGTGAAATTTTTAAAGCGTGCTAGAATCTAACACCTTTTCAGCAGTTGTTACACTTCCATGTCGATACACAATGAACGAAAACAACGTCTTGATTATTGCTATAATGTATAATCCAGCCATGTAATAGAGCTAAGTCACAGAGACAGAAACATTTTGAAGGCATTAGCTAGCACCGATCATGACAAGGCCTTGAGAGTCCTATATAACACAAAAATAGGTAGTACGAATATAATAAATATAGTAATAATTTACTTAACTAACGAACCCGCAAATACAAGACTGCATCAATTTGCATATTTTTGAACTGGGGACCTTTTTATTCAAAGTTCCCGACGCCACCCTCTACTCTGTTTAGCGAACACCGCATGCAGAAACTGGAATAAAGCTTTGTTTACGAAACTCTGAACTGCTACTGTAGTTATTTCTGTTGGCTGTTATATCGGTTTAAAACTCTCTGACGCCTTCGGAAGCTGAATTTTTATGAGTCTTTAATATATTATGACGACATGCGTTCGCCGCAAGTTTTCGATGAACGCAGAACTTGTGCGAAAGAAAGTTTGAAATAGGTGGATTTTTTTTTGTGTCTTTTATGTATACACCTACAGTGGTGCAAAATGGTAGGCTTATATATAGATCAAGCGTTTCCTTGTACTTTGCTTACTAGCCGTCTTCTGACATATAAACGTGCTTGTTGAGCTATAGCTTCACCCAACTTCTCTAGGGCTCAATGACTTAGGCGCTAACACTAACACGATAGGTTACGTAATGCGGTAATCGCGCGAAAAAGTAACCGGATAGCGGAAGCTTGGCATGAAACTTTCACCATCAAAGACAACAAACACACGAGCACTCGTCTAAGGAGTCTTAATTACACTAATCAGTGTTTCGATTTCAATAAACCAATGGCCTGTATAATTTAGGCAGAGCAACACAGATCCAGATGAGAAAGACACACTGGATTTTAGTAAATGTTGATAAAATGTCATTGTCTTTTGAAAATACCTATGATTATACGAATAAATATGGCGCCATCGTAACCTTTCAGGTTTCAGTAAAATTTCTTATAAGAAAAACAATATATGATATAGGCTAGACTTTTCTGAGTTTTCATTAATCTCATTAACAAGTATCAGGATGAAGTGGCTCTCGTCACACGACAAGCAGCCCGACACATGTCTAGCATCCGAGATTTTTTTGTCACTCTGTAGTTTTTTTCATCACCCTCTTTAGTAAACCCACTGCATTATTTCAATTATTCCATTACTTTTCTGTGCTACCATACAGTTTGGTAAATCAATAGCTTTGAGCTCCATCTAAATATGATTTGTAACTTCACGGGGGTGAAGCTATGGCCGAATTATTTGTTGTCAGCGAATCCGAAACGTCGCATTGTGATTCTAAACTAGTAAATTCATTTCCTAATGTGATTTTCAGGTTTACCGACTGTTCTAAGGATTTTCTTATCATACCTACGGATCTTTAACACTCAATACTTGCTAAATTTTTCACCCAAACATTGTGGTTGTTTGTTTATAGATAATTATTAGACTAATATGTATATAATCTATAATAGAAGCATTTATTAGACTATTGTTCTTCAGACAGATGATATTTATGTTTCGGATTTCAATAATAAAATATATTTTTTATAATATTTATTATAACAATTTTACGCTCAAGCCATACCGTAAAGTTTATATTTAACTTTACGGCATGGCTTGAGCGTAAAATGTTTTCTGTATTATGGTATGTAATAATACCAATTTATTTTCCATTTATAAAAGGCCATGAAAAGTTCTTTTGAAAGGGAAGACTAGTTAACCGTCCGCGGATCGTAGTTGCTGCTATCTTCAGAACGGTTTGGGACAAGTTGAGTGCAATTTGCATTGAAACAGCGAAGTTTGAAGCAGTCGAGCCCGCGAAGCTGATCCCCTACGAAGGCGCTAGGAGCCGAACAGTAACCAAGAAGGGTACGCGAGTTACGCCACAAGACAATAGTCTCCGACAGCCACGACATCAAACAATCGCATATGACTGGGTTACCTGAACAATTAAGCAATAATTCCGATTAGCATACGATCAGTAATACCTTTTAAATATATCTTAATAATAATAATAATAATATCTTTTATTGCTATCGCATAGCTTAAATGAGCAGCTCTTGCAACAACTTCTATGGCAATACATTCCGCTTCAGCTCTATACGTCTAATACGTATGTCATATTGTACCATTCCAACACATACCCTTGCAGTCGGCTGTATTGACGGTCTTCATGTTCTGTATATTCAAATGATAGGTATCTACGAAGACAACGTCTGTATGTCTATAGAAGTGGACCTAGGAAAAAATAAGGCACCATGTATGTTTAGTTTCTAAGGAATGCTCTTTGCGCACCTCTAACGTCTACTTCCTCAAGCGAAGGTTGTATCTTGAACCATACGGGACTAAACGTAGAGTGCTTGAGCGTGTGGATTCGGTTGTTGGCTAAATACAGACGACGTAGCCTTAGCATTGATGCAAATAAATCGTCCTCAAGATCAGTCAAGCGATTGTTTCTGTAATTATCGATGAAGATAATGTGAATGTTTGTTGAAAATTACGCGGTTCACGGCGGGATTTTACAAACAAGCTGAAAACGATGCGCCGAAAATGATTATATCTATAAAGTTCAAGCAAGTAAGCTCATTTATTCGCATTACGTTTTATTGAAAAATAATCACTAATTAAAGCGATATTAAAAAATCAGTGTGTGTATTTGCTCAAATAATTACTACTTTTGGTAGGTAATGTATGGAGAGACGAAGCTATCAATCACTCTAGTTGGCTCATTACAAATCGTTGGGTTAATCTTAACTGCTCTATTTTAAATTAACAGTAAAAGATTCACCATCGGTAACTTACTCCAGATGTAGGATCTCCAGTTTATCGGGGAACATAGTACGTTGTAAAGAGCAGATTCTATTCTCAGAAAGATCAAGGAAGACTAACTCGTACACGTTATGAAGGGCAAGACTTTCGATAGCTTCGATGCGATTTCCTTTTAAAATAAGAGACCTGAGACTGGACGGAGGAACCGAAAACCACCGTCGCCGCAAAAAACGAAGTATGTTGTAGCTCAAATCGATTTGTTCAATATGATCAAGGGCGGTTAACTTCTCCAGGGTCATATCGGCACGCTTCCAGGAACAGAAAGAAAACCAGATTGATACATACATTTATGTGTTTGTTTCATTAATATGATAATTAACTTTCAGATATTTTCAGCACTCGACCTAATATGAACGTCTTCCTCTATAGTTTCTAGTAATGCTATGCCTATTTAGACTCCGAGTGGATAATGCTTATAGCCTGCGTGTACATGTGAGAGACTATCATTAGGGTTATATTCAATATCGCCTTCTCCGATTGTGCAGAGCTTCAGTTGTTCATAGGTCAGTACCTAGATCGTTTGCGTTACAATGGGTCGAACATGTCATGAATAAGATGTACAGGTTAGTATGGCGACAACAGGAAATGCTTATGAGCTCTGAATTTTCTTTTAATTAATTTAAATCTAATTAATTAAAAGACATTTTAAAGTCTTGAAAGGTATATATGTATATCTTTATTGAAGTCAAGTACAGTTCCTGCTGACGCAGAAACTTACCATGTTGCAACGCCGCAAAGCCAATGATATAAGAGTTTGCTCTAACCCAAGAAAAGGCGTGGAATCTGGAGAACTGAGGGCGGATATATCCACCCCGGAAAGAGTGACTTCGGACAACGGAAGTCCACTAAACAAATTAGCAGGAATCGATGGACCGATCTGAAAGAATCAAGAAAAAAAATGGTTGAGCCTACCCAAAGCGCAGATTTCAGTGACTAAAATCTTAACCTGAATAGACAACTGGAATTTGCATTTAGCACAAAAGATTGTATTTACAACAGTGACTTTTGTTTTAAAGAGATTGTACATTTGAAGGCAGTGTATGCGAATCTTCTCGGCTTAGCCCCCATGATATCCTGGTTTAACTCAATTACGGCACGTCACTGATCGAAATCATTGACTCAGTCGAATAAAGAATTCTCGATAAATACTTTTCATCGATCATTTTACTTGTACCCAACGTTTCAGATTTTTAGGTTTTTCTTACACATGTAATAATTATTTAAGCAAAATGATGTACTCGTCTAAAATTGAGTTTGTAAATGGATCGTCTTGTTTCGGCTTAGCCCTATGTACAAACCCTGTGCTTTTATTGAAAAAAGGTATTATCTTATTTTTTCACAGGGTTAGATCACCTCTACACAGATCCTACATCCGTGAAATTTCACGAGCAGCGTACAAAGAGAGGGAACGCCGATGGACAATCGACCCTTTAGTGGTTGTACTAACGGTAGAACCTTAAACACATTCCGCAATGAAAAGAGCAGCCCTACTGACAATGATGCGGATACTATTTTACTCATCCATATTTGCAATCATAAAGCAGACGCCTAAAATGATTGTAGCGTTTCCCTTAGATATGCTAACGCATTCAATGAGTAAGTAAATGATCTATGAATTTTTCGCTGTCGAGTTGATGTAATAGTTTATGGTTAGCCCAGAACGTTCCCACGACTTTTTGGGTATAAATTGAAATCAAATAATCACCAAATTGGCATCCAAAGTGGATACAGCTAACAGCTGGTAGTCTCTGTCGAGACGTTTATGTCGGTAACCGTCTTCAAAACTGGCCTTCCCCCGTCCTTACCTATATGCCTTAACCGCGTAAGTCACGACGTGTGTGCTTACACACAACGATGACCTCTATTGAAAATTTGCAAAGCATCTATCTATAAAGTTAAATATGCTATTCTTCGAACCAGGTTGAACGAACATTGGCAGATGCAGTCGTTGGCTAAAGGGTCAAGAACGTGCTTTTCTGTCTGCTGGCTTTTCAAAGTCCCTGCCTCTATCGATCGCCAGTCAAATATTTAACGAGCACTTTTCGACTTCTTCTATACACATTATATTCGGAGCTGTCCAAAAGTAATACTCTATTTACAACAATATTTCCTTATGTAGCTCGTTACCTGATCGTCCCAAACAGATGTCTTCGCGTATGTACGATTCAACCGCAAAAATATGACCGTATTTTTCCTTTTCCAACATCGATAACGGGAAACAAACCAGTATATATTGGCTTAGCCTTTAGCTGGAGACGATTTCCATAAAACGCTTTTAACCTGCTGCTTCATATCGGAGCAGTGCTTATTCAGCCCACTCGTGGTGGGGTATTCCCTTGGTGATCGGAGCTGCTTCTGCACCGAAGCAGTGAACGAGCTGGCTTTTTAAAGTCTGCGACAACAACACAAGTCGTTCTGGATCCGAAGCCGGCTAAGATGACGATGGCAAATCGACCAACTCTATCATATGTTCAGCCGTATCTGGATAGTAAAAAAGCACCGTGGGGAAGCCATAGCTTGCTTGCTGAGCCAAGGTAAATTCACGTCGAGGAAAGAAGCAAGCAGACACGTATATGCGCATAACACATATATTATTTGCATATATTTGTCTATTTGCAAAGTGTTTCTATTAAAACACATTGTTGTCTCCATCGAGTAGTCTTACTCTGTATTCATCTATTTAGAAGAATGAATTAGGAAAGAACGAGTCATCAGGTCACTTCTCCACCGCCGTAAATCTACTGCCTTCTTCTCGATTTACTGTTAAGCAGAGTGACAAAACGTCAGTATACTATAGAACAGTAGTTCTTCCCAAGCATCAGACCTCCGCATCAGTGATTTCTTTGTGTGCACAACGATATGAGCCAGGGTTAATGCCTGTATCGGCTGACTGTTCGGTGGCTGTTAACAAATCGTTAATAGTTTGTGTATCTGCACATTCGCCAGCCACACGGTCTTCTACATACTCTCCCCGTATGACGATTTCTATCGCGATTCATTCAATGGAGGGTCTTACTTGAGCTGTCTTCAGTTGCCTGAGTGTCGTCGGACGAATATTTCTTCTGTCGCCTTACTTCTTCTCTGTTAAAAGCGTTCAATTGACGCTTACATACAAGCGACTTGCATGTCTGTTAGAGAGAACAGGAATCCTTTTAGACGCCTATCACAAAAAGCATCATTGTCCGGCAATTTGCCCCCCTAACTGCACCATAAGCACCAAAGCGGCCCTGCTACCAGCACGACAATTGGTGCTGTCGCCGCCGGCCGCGAGACGAGCGTAGTAATATAGTTAGCTTATCGCGTCGTCCTTTTCACCGGATGACGACTACTGACTAGTCTCGCTATAATCAGATCAGGGGTAATCATGAAAAGTGAACAAAACTCCTGCAGTGATGGTTGATCAGTGCCACGATCTGTCTGAAGGTCGAAATAGGACTACTGGCAACATAACTGGCTAGGGTAGATTTGCTTGGCCAGATGCTGGCCACAGTGGTCATTCGGCTACCTTTGTTTGTCTATCATGGTCAAGCTTTCGTTACAAGGTCTGTGCATAGTGTTTTGTGTGTGTGTGTGTCTGGCTGGCTGATATGCGCCTACATAACGATATGCTTGCCTCCCACGTAAACAGCGGCTCCAACAGAGGCAGCAGCGGCGGCAGCAACAGCAGCAGCAGTAGCAACAACAACAACAACAGCAGCAGCAGCAGACGATATTGCCGTCATCGTCCGCTAACGGTGATAGAGCGACAGCTGACCATGTAGTCTTCGCTTCTATATAACAACCCCCGACTTACGTCGTCGTTAGTCTGCTGGCCAAGGAAGAAATGGTTTTGTTGGAAAGCAGCGCTTTGCAGCTATACTTCGACTGGGGAGCGGCAGTGGCTGTGGACCGAGGAAATATCAATAGCAGCAGTAGTAGTTCCATCACCTACTGCAGACAGATCCTGCTGTTGCCACTGTCGCTTTCACCACCTACTGAAGATATCACATGAGAGACGCGTGGCTGGGGCGACACAAGGCAGTCGAATGCAATGAGATGGGGTAAAGATAGGATTTGGGCAAACACGCTGGCCTGATCCAAACGTCTATTGACGCTCTATACACATGACCGAAATCTGCTGGGAACATGAAACTGCATCTAATCGACTACAATAGCAGCGATGGCAGCTACTTCTTGAGTGCACAACGGCAAAAGGGGTCGACGTAACGGGAACATATCGCATTGGAATTTGTCGGCAATGGCCGGAATATTCTGTCTGACGCGAGCCGGGGAGAAATGACTAGATAAGACGGTAGCAATAGGAACAACAATAGCAGCAGCAGCAGCAGCAGCAACAACAACAAGATACGATAGGTGCCAGCGATGGTGCTGCCTGCTCATCACAAAGTAGCCAAGCGACTATGCCACGTCCTGCTAAAAAATAGCTACGATGAGCTGATGGAAACCAGGAAATGGCAAATCGACAGACGAGCGCATGGACGATGGATGTGCAACAGAAAAAAGATAATGCCAGCCAAACGCTGCTTGAAAATATTGCACTTTCTTATCGACTTGACCGCTGGCTGACCTATTGTCTCTCGCTGGTTTCGTTTACTATGTAAGGAACCCATTCGCACCTAGCTATGATTGTTGGTCAGACAGGTAACACGTTTGATAGAGATGTTTGCTTAGCAAATTTCTAGAGAAATTGGGATAGTATTACCTGTAATATGTATATAGACACAGTAGGATTGGAAAAAGCAACCATATGATTTCAAAAAATACTTATCGATATATCCGCCACTAGTTATTCTATCTATGCGCAGTTGATTACTTTAGCTTGAAAAAATTTATACTCACGACGCATGATGTGCGATAGATATGTAGTTCAGAAATTTATTTAAATAATAATTTATATATCTTTATTGAAACATTGTCGTAGACGTATAGAAGCATATTGTTGAGCAATATGTCGCGCGGGAGGCTAGGCATCTACACCACCGGTGGCCCACACATGCGACGTAACGACCCGATTTTCAACGATAATTTTTTTCGAGAAGTGGCCTAAAGCTATAAGTCATTCGAAAAATTATCGTTATATAACAGAGGAAAGAGGCTAGACTATAGATACAAGTTGTAAGCACACGCATAGAAGGCAACCTAAGTTACTCCCTAACCTACTGAGCATCAGAAAAATAAAGTTCGAAATACAATATTCACACACGACGTTACGTTTATACAATACAGCATATTATATATATATATATTAATAGCCGTATACTTTGCTTTTGGGCAACACATCGTTAAGGTGTCACTGATCTGCGGCAGGACGCGGTCCGTGTAGCAGGTCCGGGCCGAAATATATGGCTTAAAAGCAGCCCTACATTTTGTAGACCACCATCTAATGACATATTGCACAGCTGTTTTTGTTCGACTAATTAAGAATATTTGAGTTTTTTCGGCTACAGGGATTACAAGTTTGGATCTGACCATCTCAGAAACCTGTAATTGTTCGAGTTAAGTGTAGCAAAAGAAAAGCACAAATCGTTCAATATAAACGTACTTTACACTGTTTTATGCAAAGATATGCGACTAGATGGTCAGATATTTCGCGAGCTAGTCTATATTACACTGTAGTTGTAGTACATCATTGTGGTTCAGCTTTTATATATTGTCGATCTGAATCGTACATAGAACAATGGTTAGGATACTAGGATAAAATTATGTCCATATAATATAGCGATTATGGGACAAGGTCTTCGTAAAGGGTAACATTTGCTTCATTCAACTCTTTTGAAAAGGTCATATGGGGCCGGTGATGCTGTTGTATAAATTGCTGAAATACTTGGACTATTTAGATATAATATACACCTTATAATGAAATGTTTACTTAAAGCAGTAGCCAAACACTTTTGTCATCTACGTACGTATAATTAAATACTCAATATTTCGCTTAAATTTGACTTTAATTATTTAGAACATACGAGATATGGTAAGAGAAGTAAGTTTACATAAGTTGTCATTGAAATATCATTAAACAGATAGAATTTTAAGCTAAAAAAATATATTAAGCAGGTTCGAGCTGATGTCATATTGTAATATGCGCTCATTCCATGTTGTCGTCGTATCAGCAGTTCATTACAATGCTAACTAGATGCAATGGCAACGTCCAACGTTACTGCCGCAACAACAATAGAATATTAAATCTACTACGATTAAAAGCGGGATGGTTTTTACTCTTAAGATTAAAAGCAGAGGCCACAAGGCTCGAATTAGCCATACAGCTGATTGTTACAAAATAGAAAAAGAAGAAGTAAATTAGTAACCGTAATGTCAGCAGCTATGGCAATAGCAGCGCCCTATCACGACAACCTTTGTTGTCTGTTGAAAAAGCGCTGACGCCTATTCCTATAATTGTCGATTACAAAATATACACAGGTATCGATCTACAGGTAATACTAGGAATAACGAAAAAACTTCAGTAAATAGAAAACGTAGCGCTGGGAGTCTTCGTCTTATCACTATGAGAAGCTCTGTCGCTTTCAAAGAATCACGTCAGGATAATGTAATGTACAGCTTATCCGGTTCCAGAGACGCCGCCGAGCAAGGCGTGTGTACCTTTCAAAAGCACGCGGGACTAATTAAGATCAGCACAATCTAGCCCGCCAAGTATCTTGATCTACTACTACTACTACTAGGCATCAAGCTGTCAAATTGAAAACCAAAATGAATATTGCTCTATTTGGCATTAGACATCTTTGTTAGCATCTAAGAGTCCGTAAAGAAATTGTTACCTCTGAAATGCAAAACTCCGCGCGCTAGAAATATTTGAATGAACTTCGGGTGATTTTTTAAGATTTTTCAACCTTTCTTCAGATTTCTAACAGGGTAAAATAAGGTTCGCTAGATACACGTAACCAGTCTCCATCGCCTAGTATAATTATGTTTGAGAAGCGTTTCAAAATTTTCAAGATCGGCGAACAAAAGTCGTGCAGCTCAACATAGGGTCCTTCGAAATGTTTCGTTAGCTTATAAGAGGTCATCTTTAGTTTATTTCGCATCGCGACCTTCAGCCTATAGGAGATTATAACGTTGCAAAAGCAAAAACCCGTAGCGACATCTGTGAATATGTTCCGCTTTATGTGTTGCACAGTAAACGTCAGACGCCCTAGGGCGGGATATGCGGTCAAGACATAAAGAACTTCAGGTGCAATCGTAGGAGCAAAAAAAGAAACAATAATGAGATTATGCTCGTGCAATTAGAACAGTGTTCGTTTCGTAATCTCAAAATTAGACGCGGGCTAGTTCAAATTGTGTCATTATCCACCGGTGATGGAATGTCTAACGTCGACACCGGACGTAAAGTTCGAAGCATACAAAAGACTACTCGCAAAAGGTGAGGTATTTGTCTGCTAATTATTTATTTTTATTTAATAAACGCTGTTCGTTTCGTGCTGTGTGATGAAATGCCTAGCGGTGATGCCGAGCCTAAAATTTGAAACGTAGAGCAACTACCGACAGAACGCTAATAGAAAAATTAACAATAATGATATGGATTGGACTTTTTTAAATTCAATTTCTTCATGTACCAAAGGATATTTTTCGGAAGAGCGCATTCGCCTTTCGTCGAATAGCCAGTCAGCCAAACGAAATTAAAATTAGAGTTTCGTTGATCCTCGAAGATTAGAAGACCTGAGGAAGACGGGCAAAGAGGGTATGACGATTGTGGTACTTATAAACAAGTACCACAATCATAATAGTCGTATTAAATTGTTGTCAAGAGTATTTAGACTACTGTTAGATGTGTGTACGATTTGGTGTCCGTTTTTAGGCCTTATACAAGTTGCCAATGTTCAAACACATGTTTACTAATTGCTATTCTGTGCGAAGTACATATAGAAATGACTTATTGAAGTGGGATAATTATAATCTACGAGAGCAGCTGTGACGGTGAAATGGACATAAATAACTCGAGCTTGATTGAGTATGCAAAAAACAATGGAAATTGTAACGCCATTTCCGCAATATTAGCGATTTCCACAAAACGGTGACTAGTCCCGTCCAGTCTCATAATCGTGAGCAGCAGATCGGGACTTTCGCTTGGCAAACTAATTGCCGGTTAGTGACCCCTTAGTCGGGATTTGAATGGAAACCTTACACAATTCATGGGGGCCACTAGTTAGTTGTATCTCGACGTTGTAGAAGTGATAAACGCTCAAGTAATTTCTTGACGCTGACAAAACAAAATTGAACTACTTAAATTTTCTAAAATGAAACCATAAATAATACGGAATTATGAAGCTATCCAGCAGAACAAGACGCTTTTCTCAGTTTGTATTATACGACCAATTATATGGAAAACACTAGCGAAGATATATACTACCTGAACGACGGTCTAGAAGACGTTGTGATTTTGAATATTATATAAAGTCACATTGTTGTTGCATATTATGTAAATACTGCTCAACGAGAAATGCAAGGCTTTCAATAACAGAAGAAACAGTTTAAAAAAAAATCAAATTATAATGTCTAAAACGCGTTACACGTATGCAGCGTATCGGGATTATGTATTGTAAACGATCTATGCACTGCAGGCCTATTTATGTATGCGACCCAGCTGAGCGAAGCTAACAAATCGAGTGCAATACCTTCAGTTCGGGTTTTTCCAATATATCAATAATGAAAACACCGGTTTATCTCAGAAGCTCGATCAGCGTTTTCGGGTACAGACATTGTTAGTAGGAATTAGTAGTGCTTGAATTAGGCACGATATAACGCGAACGGATCTTAATAAGTAGTTGGCTAGGTACAGCTAATCAAATGCCGTAATCAGGGTCAACTATCTTGGCCTAAAACAATAGTAAGACGCATACTCCTTGCGTTCACTGATGCGTCTATCATAAACGGTCAATTAAGCTATAAGCGTACGGTAAGTAGCAGCGAGGTATCGATGCAAAATGACCATGATACTCTCGAGACAAATAGATGGCATGGAGAAATTTTGTCAAACAGAAAGCTTATACCCTGTTCTAACCGATGATCACCCATTTGAGGATATATGAGAAACGGGAAATTACGGGAAAAATAACGTGTATGTAAATGCAACATTTCTAGGTACGAATCGGTTTCGAATGGCCAAGTCAAGTAGAGGATTATGTTCTAACTCGAAGGGTACATGACTTCGTAAGTATAGCGCTCGCACAGTTTTTGATTCCAAAGTTTCTGAGAGCTTTATTTTGATTTTACGTTCAGACTTGATGATTTTGTCAAGCGATTTTTATTGGTCCCTTTACAAAATGGTTTCAGCAACTATATACCATGTGTGGCTGTTTATTTTACTATGCCCTGTTTAGTTTGCCCCGTTTGGATCGTCAATTTTTACTACTTGCTCGACTAGCAAAAAAGCAAACAATCTCTTTCATCCAGCAGCAGTTCGCTCCTGTGAACAGGTATTGGCCTATTTGCTCACTTTTGTCAATAGAAGGTCCTATTATTTGCTGTAATTGCGGACGGACACTCTGCTCGCAAGAAAAACCAGGATAAATATTAATGCTAGTTATATTATATCATTATCCAAGTTATAATGCCTTTAGTTTGCAGAGTTTCGCCCTGATTCGTTAATGCCAGCCTTTGCAGAAATAATCTAATATGAATATTATATAGAAAACAGCCCTGTTGTGTTGCAGACTAGTTACTTCAATACCTCTCGATCTACTTCGCGGCTTCGCTCTTATTGCCGCGTTTTGCATCATGTGCATTCACTGAAAACATATCATTGAGTTATTCTATTCTGAATGCTAGATATTGCCAATACGAGAAATGATGGTCAACGTTTTCGTTGGTTTTGGAGCAATTAACAACACAGACGGCCATTGCAAGCAGCACTGCAGCACAAATCAGTTAAGCCCACAAATCACGAGTCAACGCTTAAGAGCAGCTTTGCCATCTTCAGACGCTATCCACTGAACCCGCAAAATATTCAAGATGATTAATAGATACATGTAAAAGTACTAAAGTAGCTAAAACATACATACCGTATATGCTGAAGCGGGTCGATGACCACAAATTTAATTTTACGTACATTGAGCGTTGTGCTGGCCCTTTTTTCAGGAAATGCGAAAAGAGCATATCTTTAAGCTTCATGTGAAAACGACTATTTTAACTAAAATTACGGTAACGTACCTGAATTCTATAAAAAGTCCAATTAATATATATATATATATAACTCTTAATAAGACTTTCAGTGAGCCGTCCCTTATAAAGACGTAATAATATTTGCTGCTACGAGGATCGCTCAATGTGTGTCTGTAATTTGGATAAATGTATGAATATATAATTTAATTAAGCACAAACGAATAATATATGTCTATGTGAAAGTGAATAGATAACCATGTAAACTATATAGCTTGATTATATACGTTTAGAATATATATATTTAGATTCCTTAGAGGTACTATGTCAGCTGTGTTGTTAATATTAATGTGAGTGGTTTCACTTCAACAGTTAGCTATCTATAATAGGTCTACTAGTATAAGGCAACGAAAAATGGTAGTGGAGGTGATTGAAGCTAGTAGATCAACGTACCGGTGAATCCAATATGTGGACGGCATCAATCTGATTTCCCTGCAGCGCTCTGAATAGTTTTGTCAGAGCTTTAACATCATTGACCTTCTGACATCGCAGTGTCACTCGAGGTGCAGGTGGTGCACTGAACTTGTTGACACGGTAAGCCGTATGTGATGTTGAACATGTGCAGTTGGTGAGGTCGATTGATGGACACTTACCAGACGTCGAAGCTACGTAAATAATGATTTTTACATAAAACAGAGTGAAGCCAGCGGGCATCCTGCAACAAAAGAGGTACCCAAGAAGAATATGGCTGTAAAGTGATCATCATTTAACCCTTGATTAAAACCCACTTGCCACTATATCGTACGTCAGCCATACGATCAAGTGTACTCACGATAAAAACAGCAGTGTGGTTCATTCTGCCTGCTAATACGAGGAGCTTGTTAAATAGTACTGGTTTAGAGGTGGTCTGGGTTCAAAGCTGAGCGTAGATATACCCTATTCTGTGCTATGGTTTAGTCAGTTAGTGGTTAATTGGCACGGTAAAAGCTGAAACATATTGTATTGTAATGTATTAATTTGACATTGGAGCATACTAGTCATTTCCAGCCGGAAAAATCTTTATTGTCTACGTAGAAACAGTATGTTACATAAAAGTAAAATTGCTTCGAGAAGTACGCATCTTACCATCGAGCGACTGTACGTAGGGTCTGCAAAACACGAACAATGATAAATTTGTCTGAAGAGGTCGATGTAAATATGTTTCGAAGTACTAGCGTGACTAGTGCCGAAATGAATATATATCGAAAAATCCACGTGTCTTCGTGGAGTGTCATCTCATTGCTTGTGTTCATTTATCTTCGACAAATAGCATATGTTTATGCAAACGTCAAAAAAGGCCAAAATAAAGAAAAGTAACAAAATATAAACTTTGACCTTTAATGTTTCTAATTCAGTAACCAGAAAAATGACAATTTGTAAACACGTTATCCCAATCGATACTGCTTGCTTTGGGGAACAGGTAATAAATACCATTCTTTATTCACGAAAGCTGTGTAACACATGTCGTTAGCGGGACTCGAAACATCGTCCTCTGATTTTTTTCACCAGAGGCTTGGTCGTCTACCTTGGCGAGCAGACGACGACTATTGTTAAACATGGCGGACGGTTCATTTGTTAACCGATGACATTGTCCAATCACACACATACATGGCGTCGGCCGCTATTTAATACCGAGACGCATCCAGCAACGAGAACTATGAATCAAATTTTACGATTATTTCAACCGCGCCCAAAACTGCGCTGTCCTTTGTCGCCTTCGCGTGTTATAGCTTTATTCAGTGACGTGCAATTAATTGCTGGTATAAAAGGCAACACCTGTTTCGCTTATTGCTCATTTACAGTACAAACACAATTGCTTGTTCCTGCTCCGACGACATTCTATTATTTCTGCATCTACGATAGTAGTAAAATACAGAAAATTGTCGCGGCCATACAGAGGTCGATGTCCCCAAGGGTAGAAAAATCCGCGATGGCCTGTTTACGAATTGCCACCCGTTCACGAGATGCCCATTTCAAATAACAGGAAGAGGCTACGTAGAGTTGCAGGGTGTCGAAATGACCATTCTCTACTGTCGAATTTACGTTTCTTCTGCCACTCAACATTGGGCGGCCATTTCTGTTCAGCATGTTACTCATTTCAAGGAATATATTATATGACACTATATTTCGAACACTATATATATATATATATGTGCGCCAATGGTTAATGCGTTTGCGAC